>NC_092090.1:40962013-41283263 GCF_045679555.1 Salvelinus alpinus
CGGGTTTCGGCAGGAAACCAATTTTGCCAGAGTTCTTCTAAATTTGGCCTGGAAAACGGAGAGTTGCAGGTTTGAAACACAGGTTCAAAGGGAAAATATCGGTTGGACAAAATATCCTCTCCTCAACTCCTCCATTCTTTCTCTGTGACCCAACCTGTCGTCAGAGCATTTCATATTATTCTGTATGTATATCGAAGATACTCCATTTAGTATGATATGTTACGTTTCATATTGTATGTATTATTTGGGAATGTCCATCATCCATTTCGTATGAGATGTTATGAATTACAATTCGTATGATGTTACGAATTTCCAAAACGTACTATACATTACGAATGAGCAAAATGTACAATATGTTAAGATTTTACTAAACGTATGATATGTTACAAATTCCAATTTGTCTTTCACAACTGACTTCCACCAATCACCAGATAGCAGAGTGGCGCAGCGGAAGCGTGCTGGGCCCATAACCCAGAGGTCGATGGATCGAAACCATCCTCTGCTATGTCATTTTAAGTGTGGACAATTCTGCGAAGGAAAAACACAAATTAAAAATGTTACATTAAAAGCCTTTATGCAATAGAAATGATACCTACATAGTTATGATTCAACAAAATAAAAGCAGAACTTTATTTTCAAAGAATGTGTTAAAATTGTGTTTGTGAGCAATACTATAACTTATATAATATATCAATTATAAAGAATGAATGGGTCAGTTAGACCACATTAATATTGCGTCATCCTGAAGGGTAAGTGCAAATTTGATGTGTTCACTACCACTTACTCATGGACAGCGGATGAAATAACAGGTCATTTTATCTGAGTAGTTCTAGAAGTTCCACTACACATTGAGAGCCTGTGTCTGTTAGCAAGAAGACTCCCGATCAACTGAGGCTCATTTTCGTACCTGTCGTCAGTAAAAGGTTAGCCTAATTTGAACCAAAATTCTAACTAAAAGTATGTGTGAGTTTGTCAGGGGACCAGCAGGTGGAAGCATTGTCTTTCTAGAAGTTTGAAAAAGAACGTGTGCGTGATTATTCCATCCATGTGGGGCATTTGTCACTCGCTGTTGGAGAAAGATGAATAGAAAATATTCCTGATCCTAAAGTCAACTGAATACACCAGACAGCCAACCACACACCTGGGTGTATTTGTGCAGGGCAGCCGAAATAGCTCAGTTGGGAGAGCGTTAGACTGAAGATCTAAATGTCCCTGGTTCGATCCCGGGTTTCGGCAGGAAACCAATTTTGCCAGAGTTCTTCTAAATTTGGCCTGGAAAACGGAGAGTTGCAGGTTTGAAACACAGGTTCAAAGGGAAAATATCGGTTGGACAAAATATCCTCCCCTCAACTCCTCCATTCTTTCTCTGTGACCCAACCTGTAGTCAGAGCATTTCATATTATTCTGTATGTATATCGAAGATACTCCATTTAGTATGATATGTTACGTTTCATATTGTATGTATTATTTGGGAATGTCCATCATCCATTTCGTATGAGATGTTATGAATTACAATTCGTATGATGTTACGAATTTCCAAAACGTACTATACATTACGAATGAGCAAAATGTACAATATGTTAAGATTTTACTAAACGTATGATATGTTACAAATTCCAATTTGTCTTTCACAACTGACTTCCACCAATCACCAGATAGCAGAGTGGCGCAGCGGAAGCGTGCTGGGCCCATAACCCAGAGGTCGATGGATCGAAACCATCCTCTGCTATGTCATTTTAAGTGTGGACAATTCTGCGAAGGAAAAACACAAATTAAAAATGTTACATTAAAAGCCTTTATGCAATAGAAATGATACCTACATAGTTATGATTCAACAAAATAAAAGCAGAACTTTATTTTCAAAGAATGTGTTAAAATTGTGTTTGTGAGCAATACTATAACTTATATAATATATCAATTATAAAGAATGAATGGGTCAGTTAGACCACATTAATATTGCGTCATCCTGAAGGGTAAGTGCAAATTTGATGTGTTCACTACCACTTACTCATGGACAGCGGATGAAATAACAGGTCATTTTATCTGAGTAGTTCTAGAAGTTCCACTACACATTGAGAGCCTGTGTCTGTTAGCAAGAAGACTCCCGATCAACTGAGGCTCATTTTCGTACCTGTCGTCAGTAAAAGGTTAGCCTAATTTGAACCAAAATTCTAACTAAAAGTATGTGTGAGTTTGTCAGGGGACCAGCAGGTGGAAGCATTGTCTTTCTAGAAGTTTGAAAAAGAACGTGTGCGTGATTATTCCATCCATGTGGGGCATTTGTCACTCGCTGTTGGAGAAAGATGAATAGAAAATATTCCTGATCCTAAAGTCAACTGAATACACCAGACAGCCAACCACACACCTGGGTATTTTTGTGCAGGGCAGCCGAAATAGCTCAGTTGGGAGAGCGTTAGACAGAAGATCTAAATGTCCCTGGTTCGATCCCGGGTTTCGGCAGGAAACCAATTTTGCCAGAGTTCTTCTAAATTTGGCCTGGAAAACGGAGAGTTGCAGGTTTGAAACACAGGTTCAAAGGGAAAATATCGGTTGGACAAAATATCCTCCCCTCAACTCCTCCATTCTTTCTCTGTGACCCAACCTGTCGTCAGAGCATTTCATATTATTCTGTATGTATATCGAAGATACTCCATTTAGTATGATATGTTACGTTTCATATTGTATGTATTATTTGGGAATGTCCATCATCCATTTCGTATGAGATGTTATGAATTACAATTCGTATGATGTTACGAATTTCCAAAACGTACTATACATTACGAATGAGCAAAATGTACAATATGTTAAGATTTTACTAAACGTATGATATGTTACAAATTCCAATTTGTCTTTCACAACTGACTTCCACCAATCACCAGATAGCAGAGTGGCGCAGCGGAAGCGTGCTGGGCCCATAACCCAGAGGTCGATGGATCGAAACCATCCTCTGCTATGTCATTTTAAGTGTGGACAATTCTGCGAAGGAAAAACACAAATTAAAAATGTTACATTAAAAGCCTTTATGCAATAGAAATGATACCTACATAGTTATGATTCAACAAAATAAAAGCAGAACTTTATTTTCAAAGAATGTGTTAAAATTGTGTTTGTGAGCAATACTATAACTTATATAATATATCAATTATAAAGAATGAATGGGTCAGTTAGACCACATTAATATTGCGTCATCCTGAAGGGTAAGTGCAAATTTGATGTGTTCACTACCACTTACTCATGGACAGCGGATGAAATAACAGGTCATTTTATCTGAGTAGTTCTAGAAGTTCCACTACACATTGAGAGCCTGTGTCTGTTAGCAAGAAGACTCCCGATCAACTGAGGCTCATTTTCGTACCTGTCGTCAGTAAAAGGTTAGCCTAATTTGAACCAAAATTCTAACTAAAAGTATGTGTGAGTTTGTCAGGGGACCAGCAGGTGGAAGCATTGTCTTTCTAGAAGTTTGAAAAAGAACGTGTGCGTGATTATTCCATCCATGTGGGGCATTTGTCACTCGCTGTTGGAGAAAGATGAATAGAAAATATTCCTGATCCTAAAGTCAACTGAATACACCAGACAGCCAACCACACACCTGGGTGTATTTGTGCAGGGCAGCCGAAATAGCTCAGTTGGGAGAGCGTTAGACTGAAGATCTAAATGTCCCTGGTTCGATCCCGGGTTTCGGCAGGAAACCAATTTTGCCAGAGTTCTTCTAAATTTGGCCTGGAAAACGGAGAGTTGCAGGTTTGAAACACAGGTTCAAAGGGAAAATATCGGTTGGACAAAATATCCTCCCCTCAACTCCTCCATTCTTTCTCTGTGACCCAACCTGTAGTCAGAGCATTTCATATTATTCTGTATGTATATCGAAGATACTCCATTTAGTATGATATGTTACGTTTCATATTGTATGTATTATTTGGGAATGTCCATCATCCATTTCGTATGAGATGTTATGAATTACAATTCGTATGATGTTACGAATTTCCAAAACGTACTATACATTACGAATGAGCAAAATGTACAATATGTTAAGATTTTACTAAACGTATGATATGTTACAAATTCCAATTTGTCTTTCACAACTGACTTCCACCAGTCACCAGATAGCAGAGTGGCGCAGCGGAAGCGTGCTGGGCCCATAACCCAGAGGTCGATGGATCGAAACCATCCTCTGCTATGTCATTTTAAGTGTGGACAATTCTGCGAAGGAAAAACACAAATTAAAAATGTTACATTAAAAGCCTTTATGCAATAGAAATGATACCTACATAGTTATGATTCAACAAAATAAAAGCAGAACTTTATTTTCAAAGAATGTGTTAAAATTGTGTTTGTGAGCAATACTATAACTTATATAATATATCAATTATAAAGAATGAATGGGTCAGTTAGACCACATTAATATTGCGTCATCCTGAAGGGTAAGTGCAAATTTGATGTGTTCACTACCACTTACTCATGGACAGCGGATGAAATAACAGGTCATTTTATCTGAGTAGTTCTAGAAGTTCCACTACACATTGAGAGCCTGTGTCTGTTAGCAAGAAGACTCCCGATCAACTGAGGCTCATTTTCGTACCTGTCGTCAGTAAAAGGTTAGCCTAATTTGAACCAAAATTCTAACTAAAAGTATGTGTGAGTTTGTCAGGGGACCAGCAGGTGGAAGCATTGTCTTTCTAGAAGTTTGAAAAAGAACGTGTGCGTGATTATTCCATCCATGTGGGGCATTTGTCACTCGCTGTTGGAGAAAGATGAATAGAAAATATTCCTGATCCTAAAGTCAACTGAATACACCAGACAGCCAACCACACACCTGGGTGTATTTGTGCAGGGCAGCCGAAATAGCTCAGTTGGGAGAGCGTTAGACTGAAGATCTAAATGTCCCTGGTTCGATCCCGGGTTTCGGCAGGAAACCAATTTTGCCAGAGTTCTTCTAAATTTGGCCTGGAAAACGGAGAGTTGCAGGTTTGAAACACAGGTTCAAAGGGAAAATATCGGTTGGACAAAATATCCTCCCCTCAACTCCTCCATTCTTTCTCTGTGACCCAACCTGTAGTCAGAGCATTTCATATTATTCTGTATGTATATCGAAGATACTCCATTTAGTATGATATGTTACGTTTCATATTGTATGTATTATTTGGGAATGTCCATCATCCATTTCGTATGAGATGTTATGAATTACAATTCGTATGATGTTACGAATTTCCAAAACGTACTATACATTACGAATGAGCAAAATGTACAATATGTTAAGATTTTACTAAACGTATGATATGTTACAAATTCCAATTTGTCTTTCACAACTGACTTCCACCAATCACCAGATAGCAGAGTGGCGCAGCGGAAGCGTGCTGGGCCCATAACCCAGAGGTCGATGGATCGAAACCATCCTCTGCTATGTCATTTTAAGTGTGGACAATTCTGCGAAGGAAAAACACAAATTAAAAATGTTACATTAAAAGCCTTTATGCAATAGAAATGATACCTACATAGTTATGATTCAACAAAATAAAAGCAGAACTTTATTTTCAAAGAATGTGTTAAAATTGTGTTTGTGAGCAATACTATAACTTATATAATATATCAATTATAAAGAATGAATGGGTCAGTTAGACCACATTAATATTGCGTCATCCTGAAGGGTAAGTGCAAATTTGATGTGTTCACTACCACTTACTCATGGACAGCGGATGAAATAACAGGTCATTTTATCTGAGTAGTTCTAGAAGTTCCACTACACATTGAGAGCCTGTGTCTGTTAGCAAGAAGACTCCCGATCAACTGAGGCTCATTTTCGTACCTGTCGTCAGTAAAAGGTTAGCCTAATTTGAACCAAAATTCTAACTAAAAGTATGTGTGAGTTTGTCAGGGGACCAGCAGGTGGAAGCATTGTCTTTCTAGAAGTTTGAAAAAGAACGTGTGCGTGATTATTCCATCCATGTGGGGCATTTGTCACTCGCTGTTGGAGAAAGATGAATAGAAAATATTCCTGATCCTAAAGTCAACTGAATACACCAGACAGCCAACCACACACCTGGGTGTATTTGTGCAGGGCAGCCGAAATAGCTCAGTTGGGAGAGCGTTAGACTGAAGATCTAAATGTCCCTGGTTCGATCCCGGGTTTCGGCAGGAAACCAATTTTGCCAGAGTTCTTCTAAATTTGGCCTGGAAAACGGAGAGTTGCAGGTTTGAAACACAGGTTCAAAGGGAAAATATCGGTTGGACAAAATATCCTCCCCTCAACTCCTCCATTCTTTCTCTGTGACCCAACCTGTAGTCAGAGCATTTCATATTATTCTGTATGTATATCGAAGATACTCCATTTAGTATGATATGTTACGTTTCATATTGTATGTATTATTTGGGAATGTCCATCATCCATTTCGTATGAGATGTTATGAATTACAATTCGTATGATGTTACGAATTTCCAAAACGTACTATACATTACGAATGAGCAAAATGTACAATATGTTAAGATTTTACTAAACGTATGATATGTTACAAATTCCAATTTGTCTTTCACAACTGACTTCCACCAATCACCAGATAGCAGAGTGGCGCAGCGGAAGCGTGCTGGGCCCATAACCCAGAGGTCGATGGATCGAAACCATCCTCTGCTATGTCATTTTAAGTGTGGACAATTCTGCGAAGGAAAAACACAAATTAAAAATGTTACATTAAAAGCCTTTATGCAATAGAAATGATACCTACATAGTTATGATTCAACAAAATAAAAGCAGAACTTTATTTTCAAAGAATGTGTTAAAATTGTGTTTGTGAGCAATACTATAACTTATATAATATATCAATTATAAAGAATGAATGGGTCAGTTAGACCACATTAATATTGCGTCATCCTGAAGGGTAAGTGCAAATTTGATGTGTTCACTACCACTTACTCATGGACAGCGGATGAAATAACAGGTCATTTTATCTGAGTAGTTCTAGAAGTTCCACTACACATTGAGAGCCTGTGTCTGTTAGCAAGAAGACTCCCGATCAACTGAGGCTCATTTTCGTACCTGTCGTCAGTAAAAGGTTAGCCTAATTTGAACCAAAATTCTAACTAAAAGTATGTGTGAGTTTGTCAGGGGACCAGCAGGTGGAAGCATTGTCTTTCTAGAAGTTTGAAAAAGAACGTGTGCGTGATTATTCCATCCATGTGGGGCATTTGTCACTCGCTGTTGGAGAAAGATGAATAGAAAATATTCCTGATCCTAAAGTCAACTGAATACACCAGACAGCCAACCACACACCTGGGTGTATTTGTGCAGGGCAGCCGAAATAGCTCAGTTGGGAGAGCGTTAGACTGAAGATCTAAATGTCCCTGGTTCGATCCCGGGTTTCGGCAGGAAACCAATTTTGCCAGAGTTCTTCTAAATTTGGCCTGGAAAACGGAGAGTTGCAGGTTTGAAACACAGGTTCAAAGGGAAAATATCGGTTGGACAAAATATCCTCCCCTCAACTCCTCCATTCTTTCTCTGTGACCCAACCTGTAGTCAGAGCATTTCATATTATTCTGTATGTATATCGAAGATACTCCATTTAGTATGATATGTTACGTTTCATATTGTATGTATTATTTGGGAATGTCCATCATCCATTTCGTATGAGATGTTATGAATTACAATTCGTATGATGTTACGAATTTCCAAAACGTACTATACATTACGAATGAGCAAAATGTACAATATGTTAAGATTTTACTAAACGTATGATATGTTACAAATTCCAATTTGTCTTTCACAACTGACTTCCACCAATCACCAGATAGCAGAGTGGCGCAGCGGAAGCGTGCTGGGCCCATAACCCAGAGGTCGATGGATCGAAACCATCCTCTGCTATGTCATTTTAAGTGTGGACAATTCTGCGAAGGAAAAACACAAATTAAAAATGTTACATTAAAAGCCTTTATGCAATAGAAATGATACCTACATAGTTATGATTCAACAAAATAAAAGCAGAACTTTATTTTCAAAGAATGTGTTAAAATTGTGTTTGTGAGCAATACTATAACTTATATAATATATCAATTATAAAGAATGAATGGGTCAGTTAGACCACATTAATATTGCGTCATCCTGAAGGGTAAGTGCAAATTTGATGTGTTCACTACCACTTACTCATGGACAGCGGATGAAATAACAGGTCATTTTATCTGAGTAGTTCTAGAAGTTCCACTACACATTGAGAGCCTGTGTCTGTTAGCAAGAAGACTCCCGATCAACTGAGGCTCATTTTCGTACCTGTCGTCAGTAAAAGGTTAGCCTAATTTGAACCAAAATTCTAACTAAAAGTATGTGTGAGTTTGTCAGGGGACCAGCAGGTGGAAGCATTGTCTTTCTAGAAGTTTGAAAAAGAACGTGTGCGTGATTATTCCATCCATGTGGGGCATTTGTCACTCGCTGTTGGAGAAAGATGAATAGAAAATATTCCTGATCCTAAAGTCAACTGAATACACCAGACAGCCAACCACACACCTGGGTGTACTTGTGCAGGGCAGCCGAAATAGCTCAGTTGGGAGAGCGTTAGACTGAAGATCTAAATGTCCCTGGTTCGATCCCGGGTTTCGGCAGGAAACCAATTTTGCCAGAGTTCTTCTAAATTTGGCCTGGAAAACGGAGAGTTGCAGGTTTGAAACACAGGTTCAAAGGGAAAATATCGGTTGGACAAAATATCCTCCCCTCAACTCCTCCATTCTTTCTCTGTGACCCAACCTGTAGTCAGAGCATTTCATATTATTCTGTATGTATATCGAAGATACTCCATTTAGTATGATATGTTACGTTTCATATTGTATGTATTATTTGGGAATGTCCATCATCCATTTCGTATGAGATGTTATGAATTACAATTCGTATGATGTTACGAATTTCCAAAACGTACTATACATTACGAATGAGCAAAATGTACAATATGTTAAGATTTTACTAAACGTATGATATGTTACAAATTCCAATTTGTCTTTCACAACTGACTTCCACCAATCACCAGATAGCAGAGTGGCGCAGCGGAAGCGTGCTGGGCCCATAACCCAGAGGTCGATGGATCGAAACCATCCTCTGCTATGTCATTTTAAGTGTGGACAATTCTGCGAAGGAAAAACACAAATTAAAAATGTTACATTAAAAGCCTTTATGCAATAGAAATGATACCTACATAGTTATGATTCAACAAAATAAAAGCAGAACTTTATTTTCAAAGAATGTGTTAAAATTGTGTTTGTGAGCAATACTATAACTTATATAATATATCAATTATAAAGAATGAATGGGTCAGTTAGACCACATTAATATTGCGTCATCCTGAAGGGTAAGTGCAAATTTGATGTGTTCACTACCACTTACTCATGGACAGCGGATGAAATAACAGGTCATTTTATCTGAGTAGTTCTAGAAGTTCCACTACACATTGAGAGCCTGTGTCTGTTAGCAAGAAGACTCCCGATCAACTGAGGCTCATTTTCGTACCTGTCGTCAGTAAAAGGTTAGCCTAATTTGAACCAAAATTCTAACTAAAAGTATGTGTGAGTTTGTCAGGGGACCAGCAGGTGGAAGCATTGTCTTTCTAGAAGTTTGAAAAAGAACGTGTGCGTGATTATTCCATCCATGTGGGGCATTTGTCACTCGCTGTTGGAGAAAGATGAATAGAAAATATTCCTGATCCTAAAGTCAACTGAATACACCAGACAGCCAACCACACACCTGGGTGTACTTGTGCAGGGCAGCCGTAATAGCTCAGTTGGGAGAGCGTTAGACTGAAGATCTAAATGTCCCAGGTTCGATCCCGGGTTTCGGCAGGAAACCAATTTTGCCAGAGTTCTTCTAAATTTGGCCTGGAAAACAGAGAGTTGCAGGTTTGAAACACAGGTTCAAAGGGAAAATAATCGGTTGGACAAAATATCCTCCCCTCAACTCCTCCATTCTTTCTCTGTGACCCAACCTGTAGTCAGAGCATTTCATATTATTCTGTATGTATATCGAAGATACTCCATTTAGTATGATATGTTACGTTTCATATTGTATGTATTATTTGGGAATGTCCATCATCCATTTCGTATGAGATGTTATGAATTACAATTCGTATGATGTTACGAATTTCCAAAACGTACTATACATTACGAATGAGCAAAATGTACAATATGTTAAGATTTTACTAAACGTATGATATGTTACAAATTCCAATTTGTCTTTCACAACTGACTTCCACCAATCACCAGATAGCAGAGTGGCGCAGCGGAAGCGTGCTGGGCCCATAACCCAGAGGTCGATGGATCGAAACCATCCTCTGCTATGTCATTTTAAGTGTGGACAATTCTGCGAAGGAAAAACACAAATTAAAAATGTTACATTAAAAGCCTTTATGCAATAGAAATGATACCTACATAGTTATGATTCAACAAAATAAAAGCAGAACTTTATTTTCAAAGAATGTGTTAAAATTGTGTTTGTGAGCAATACTATAACTTATATAATATATCAATTATAAAGAATGAATGGGTCAGTTAGACCACATTAATATTGCGTCATCCTGAAGGGTAAGTGCAAATTTGATGTGTTCACTACCACTTACTCATGGACAGCGGATGAAATAACAGGTCATTTTATCTGAGTAGTTCTAGAAGTTCCACTACACATTGAGAGCCTGTGTCTGTTAGCAAGAAGACTCCCGATCAACTGAGGCTCATTTTCGTACCTGTCGTCAGTAAAAGGTTAGCCTAATTTGAACCAAAATTCTAACTAAAAGTATGTGTGAGTTTGTCAGGGGACCAGCAGGTGGAAGCATTGTCTTTCTAGAAGTTTGAAAAAGAACGTGTGCGTGATTATTCCATCCATGTGGGGCATTTGTCACTCGCTGTTGGAGAAAGATGAATAGAAAATATTCCTGATCCTAAAGTCAACTGAATACACCAGACAGCCAACCACACACCTGGGTGTATTTGTGCAGGGCAGCCGAAATAGCTCAGTTGGGAGAGCGTTAGACTGAAGATCTAAATGTCCCTGGTTCGATCCCGGGTTTCGGCAGGAAACCAATTTTGCCAGAGTTCTTCTAAATTTGGCCTGGAAAACGGAGAGTTGCAGGTTTGAAACACAGGTTCAAAGGGAAAATATCGGTTGGACAAAATATCCTCCCCTCAACTCCTCCATTCTTTCTCTGTGACCCAACCTGTAGTCAGAGCATTTCATATTATTCTGTATGTATATCGAAGATACTCCATTTAGTATGATATGTTACGTTTCATATTGTATGTATTATTTGGGAATGTCCATCATCCATTTCGTATGAGATGTTATGAATTACAATTCGTATGATGTTACGAATTTCCAAAACGTACTATACATTACGAATGAGCAAAATGTACAATATGTTAAGATTTTACTAAACGTATGATATGTTACAAATTCCAATTTGTCTTTCACAACTGACTTCCACCAATCACCAGATAGCAGAGTGGCGCAGCGGAAGCGTGCTGGGCCCATAACCCAGAGGTCGATGGATCGAAACCATCCTCTGCTATGTCATTTTAAGTGTGGACAATTCTGCGAAGGAAAAACACAAATTAAAAATGTTACATTAAAAGCCTTTATGCAATAGAAATGATACCTACATAGTTATGATTCAACAAAATAAAAGCAGAACTTTATTTTCAAAGAATGTGTTAAAATTGTGTTTGTGAGCAATACTATAACTTATATAATATATCAATTATAAAGAATGAATGGGTCAGTTAGACCACATTAATATTGCGTCATCCTGAAGGGTAAGTGCAAATTTGATGTGTTCACTACCACTTACTCATGGACAGCGGATGAAATAACAGGTCATTTTATCTGAGTAGTTCTAGAAGTTCCACTACACATTGAGAGCCTGTGTCTGTTAGCAAGAAGACTCCCGATCAACTGAGGCTCATTTTCGTACCTGTCGTCAGTAAAAGGTTAGCCTAATTTGAACCAAAATTCTAACTAAAAGTATGTGTGAGTTTGTCAGGGGACCAGCAGGTGGAAGCATTGTCTTTCTAGAAGTTTGAAAAAGAACGTGTGCGTGATTATTCCATCCATGTGGGGCATTTGTCACTCGCTGTTGGAGAAAGATGAATAGAAAATATTCCTGATCCTAAAGTCAACTGAATACACCAGACAGCCAACCACACACCTGGGTGTATTTGTGCAGGGCAGCCGAAATAGCTCAGTTGGGAGAGCGTTAGACTGAAGATCTAAATGTCCCTGGTTCGATCCCGGGTTTCGGCAGGAAACCAATTTTGCCAGAGTTCTTCTAAATTTGGCCTGGAAAACGGAGAGTTGCAGGTTTGAAACACAGGTTCAAAGGGAAAATATCGGTTGGACAAAATATCCTCCCCTCAACTCCTCCATTCTTTCTCTGTGACCCAACCTGTAGTCAGAGCATTTCATATTATTCTGTATGTATATCGAAGATACTCCATTTAGTATGATATGTTACGTTTCATATTGTATGTATTATTTGGGAATGTCCATCATCCATTTCGTATGAGATGTTATGAATTACAATTCGTATGATGTTACGAATTTCCAAAACGTACTATACATTACGAATGAGCAAAATGTACAATATGTTAAGATTTTACTAAACGTATGATATGTTACAAATTCCAATTTGTCTTTCACAACTGACTTCCACCAATCACCAGATAGCAGAGTGGCGCAGCGGAAGCGTGCTGGGCCCATAACCCAGAGGTCGATGGATCGAAACCATCCTCTGCTATGTCATTTTAAGTGTGGACAATTCTGCGAAGGAAAAACACAAATTAAAAATGTTACATTAAAAGCCTTTATGCAATAGAAATGATACCTACATAGTTATGATTCAACAAAATAAAAGCAGAACTTTATTTTCAAAGAATGTGTTAAAATTGTGTTTGTGAGCAATACTATAACTTATATAATATATCAATTATAAAGAATGAATGGGTCAGTTAGACCACATTAATATTGCGTCATCCTGAAGGGTAAGTGCAAATTTGATGTGTTCACTACCACTTACTCATGGACAGCGGATGAAATAACAGGTCATTTTATCTGAGTAGTTCTAGAAGTTCCACTACACATTGAGAGCCTGTGTCTGTTAGCAAGAAGACTCCCGATCAACTGAGGCTCATTTTCGTACCTGTCGTCAGTAAAAGGTTAGCCTAATTTGAACCAAAATTCTAACTAAAAGTATGTGTGAGTTTGTCAGGGGACCAGCAGGTGGAAGCATTGTCTTTCTAGAAGTTTGAAAAAGAACGTGTGCGTGATTATTCCATCCATGTGGGGCATTTGTCACTCGCTGTTGGAGAAAGATGAATAGAAAATATTCCTGATCCTAAAGTCAACTGAATACACCAGACAGCCAACCACACACCTGGGTGTATTTGTGCAGGGCAGCCGAAATAGCTCAGTTGGGAGAGCGTTAGACTGAAGATCTAAATGTCCCTGGTTCGATCCCGGGTTTCGGCAGGAAACCAATTTTGCCAGAGTTCTTCTAAATTTGGCCTGGAAAACGGAGAGTTGCAGGTTTGAAACACAGGTTCAAAGGGAAAATATCGGTTGGACAAAATATCCTCCCCTCAACTCCTCCATTCTTTCTCTGTGACCCAACCTGTAGTCAGAGCATTTCATATTATTCTGTATGTATATCGAAGATACTCCATTTAGTATGATATGTTACGTTTCATATTGTATGTATTATTTGGGAATGTCCATCATCCATTTCGTATGAGATGTTATGAATTACAATTCGTATGATGTTACGAATTTCCAAAACGTACTATACATTACGAATGAGCAAAATGTACAATATGTTAAGATTTTACTAAACGTATGATATGTTACAAATTCCAATTTGTCTTTCACAACTGACTTCCACCAATCACCAGATAGCAGAGTGGCGCAGCGGAAGCGTGCTGGGCCCATAACCCAGAGGTCGATGGATCGAAACCATCCTCTGCTATGTCATTTTAAGTGTGGACAATTCTGCGAAGGAAAAACACAAATTAAAAATGTTACATTAAAAGCCTTTATGCAATAGAAATGATACCTACATAGTTATGATTCAACAAAATAAAAGCAGAACTTTATTTTCAAAGAATGTGTTAAAATTGTGTTTGTGAGCAATACTATAACTTATATAATATATCAATTATAAAGAATGAATGGGTCAGTTAGACCACATTAATATTGCGTCATCCTGAAGGGTAAGTGCAAATTTGATGTGTTCACTACCACTTACTCATGGACAGCGGATGAAATAACAGGTCATTTTATCTGAGTAGTTCTAGAAGTTCCACTACACATTGAGAGCCTGTGTCTGTTAGCAAGAAGACTCCCTATCAACTGAGGCTCATTTTCGTACCTGTCGTCAGTAAAAGGTTAGCCTAATTTGAACCAAAATTCTAACTAAAAGTATGTGTGAGTTTGTCAGGGGACCAGCAGGTGGAAGCATTGTCTTTCTAGAAGTTTGAAAAAGAACGTGTGCGTGATTATTCCATCCATGTGGGGCATTTGTCACTCGCTGTTGGAGAAAGATGAATAGAAAATATTCCTGATCCTAAAGTCAACTGAATACACCAGACAGCCAACCACACACCTGGGTGTATTTGTGCAGGGCAGCCGAAATAGCTCAGTTGGGAGAGCGTTAGACTGAAGATCTAAATGTCCCTGGTTCGATCCCGGGTTTCGGCAGGAAACCAATTTTGCCAGAGTTCTTCTAAATTTGGCCTGGAAAACAGAGAGTTGCAGGTTTGAAACACAGGTTCAAAGGGAAAATATCGGTTGGACAAAATATCCTCCCCTCAACTCCTCCATTCTTTCTCTGTGACCCAACCTGTAGTCAGAGCATTTCATATTATTCTGTATGTATATCGAAGATACTCCATTTAGTATGATATGTTACGTTTCATATTGTATGTATTATTTGGGAATGTCCATCATCCATTTCGTATGAGATGTTATGAATTACAATTCGTATGATGTTACGAATTTCCAAAACGTACTATACATTACGAATGAGCAAAATGTACAATATGTTAAGATTTTACTAAACGTATGATATGTTACAAATTCCAATTTGTCTTTCACAACTGACTTCCACCAGTCACCAGATAGCAGAGTGGCGCAGCGGAAGCGTGCTGGGCCCATAACCCAGAGGTCGATGGATCGAAACCATCCTCTGCTATGTCATTTTAAGTGTGGACAATTCTGCGAAGGAAAAACACAAATTAAAAATGTTACATTAAAAGCCTTTATGCAATAGAAATGATACCTACATAGTTATGATTCAACAAAATAAAAGCAGAACTTTATTTTCAAAGAATGTGTTAAAATTGTGTTTGTGAGCAATACTATAACTTATATAATATATCAATTATAAAGAATGAATGGGTCAGTTAGACCACATTAATATTGCGTCATCCTGAAGGGTAAGTGCAAATTTGATGTGTTCACTACCACTTACTCATGGACAGCGGATGAAATAACAGGTCATTTTATCTGAGTAGTTCTAGAAGTTCCACTACACATTGAGAGCCTGTGTCTGTTAGCAAGAAGACTCCCGATCAACTGAGGCTCATTTTCGTACCTGTCGTCAGTAAAAGGTTAGCCTAATTTGAACCAAAATTCTAACTAAAAGTATGTGTGAGTTTGTCAGGGGACCAGCAGGTGGAAGCATTGTCTTTCTAGAAGTTTGAAAAAGAACGTGTGCGTGATTATTCCATCCATGTGGGGCATTTGTCACTCGCTGTTGGAGAAAGATGAATAGAAAATATTCCTGATCCTAAAGTCAACTGAATACACCAGACAGCCAACCACACACCTGGGTGTATTTGTGCAGGGCAGCCGAAATAGCTCAGTTGGGAGAGCGTTAGACTGAAGATCTAAATGTCCCTGGTTCGATCCCGGGTTTCGGCAGGAAACCAATTTTGCCAGAGTTCTTCTAAATTTGGCCTGGAAAACGGAGAGTTGCAGGTTTGAAACACAGGTTCAAAGGGAAAATATCGGTTGGACAAAATATCCTCCCCTCAACTCCTCCATTCTTTCTCTGTGACCCAACCTGTAGTCAGAGCATTTCATATTATTCTGTATGTATATCGAAGATACTCCATTTAGTATGATATGTTACGTTTCATATTGTATGTATTATTTGGGAATGTCCATCATCCATTTCGTATGAGATGTTATGAATTACAATTCGTATGATGTTACGAATTTCCAAAACGTACTATACATTACGAATGAGCAAAATGTACAATATGTTAAGATTTTACTAAACGTATGATATGTTACAAATTCCAATTTGTCTTTCACAACTGACTTCCACCAGTCACCAGATAGCAGAGTGGCGCAGCGGAAGCGTGCTGGGCCCATAACCCAGAGGTCGATGGATCGAAACCATCCTCTGCTATGTCATTTTAAGTGTGGACAATTCTGCGAAGGAAAAACACAAATTAAAAATGTTACATTAAAAGCCTTTATGCAATAGAAATGATACCTACATAGTTATGATTCAACAAAATAAAAGCAGAACTTTATTTTCAAAGAATGTGTTAAAATTGTGTTTGTGAGCAATACTATAACTTATATAATATATCAATTATAAAGAATGAATGGGTCAGTTAGACCACATTAATATTGCGTCATCCTGAAGGGTAAGTGCAAATTTGATGTGTTCACTACCACTTACTCATGGACAGCGGATGAAATAACAGGTCATTTTATCTGAGTAGTTCTAGAAGTTCCACTACACATTGAGAGCCTGTGTCTGTTAGCAAGAAGACTCCCGATCAACTGAGGCTCATTTTCGTACCTGTCGTCAGTAAAAGATTAGCCTAATTTGAACCAAAATTCTAACTAAAAGTATGTGTGAGTTTGTCAGGGGACCAGCAGGTGGAAGCATTGTCTTTCTAGAAGTTTGAAAAAGAACGTGTGCGTGATTATTCCATCCATGTGGGGCATTTGTCACTCGCTGTTGGAGAAAGATGAATAGAAAATATTCCTGATCCTAAAGTCAACTGAATACACCAGACAGCCAACCACACACCTGGGTGTATTTGTGCAGGGCAGCCGAAATAGCTCAGTTGGGAGAGCGTTAGACTGAAGATCTAAATGTCCCTGGTTCGGTCCTGGGTTTCGGCAGGAAACCAATTTTGCCAGAGTTCTTCTAAATTTGGCCTGGAAAACAGAGAGTTGCAGGTTTGAAACACAGGTTCAAAGGGAAAATATCGGTTGGACAAAATATCCTCCCCTCAACTCCTCCATTCTTTCTCTGTGACCCAACCTGTAGTCAGAGCATTTCATATTATTCTGTATGTATATCGAAGATACTCCATTTAGTATGATATGTTACGTTTCATATTGTATGTATTATTTGGGAATGTCCATCATCCATTTCGTATGAGATGTTATGAATTACAATTCGTATGATGTTACGAATTTCCAAAACGTACTATACATTACGAATGAGCAAAATGTACAATATGTTAAGATTTTACTAAACGTATGATATGTTACAAATTCCAATTTGTCTTTCACAACTGACTTCCACCAATCACCAGATAGCAGAGTGGCGCAGCGGAAGCGTGCTGGGCCCATAACCCAGAGGTCGATGGATCGAAACCATCCTCTGCTATGTCATTTTAAGTGTGGACAATTCTGCGAAGGAAAAACACAAATTAAAAATGTTACATTAAAAGCCTTTATGCAATAGAAATGATACCTACATAGTTATGATTCAACAAAATAAAAGCAGAACTTTATTTTCAAAGAATGTGTTAAAATTGTGTTTGTGAGCAATACTATAACTTATATAATATATCAATTATAAAGAATGAATGGGTCAGTTAGACCACATTAATATTGCGTCATCCTGAAGGGTAAGTGCAAATTTGATGTGTTCACTACCACTTACTCATTGACAGCGGATGAAATAACAGGTCATTTTATCTGAGTAGTTCTAGAAGTTCCACTACACATTGAGAGCCTGTGTCTGTTAGCAAGAAGACTCCCGATCAACTGAGGCTCATTTTCGTACCTGTCGTCAGTAAAAGGTTAGCCTAATTTGAACCAAAATTCTAACTAAAAGTATGTGTGAGTTTGTCAGGGGACCAGCAGGTGGAAGCATTGTCTTTCTAGAAGTTTGAAAAAGAACGTGTGCGTGATTATTCCATCCATGTGGGGCATTTGTCACTCGCTGTTGGAGAAAGATGAATAGAAAATATTCCTGATCCTAAAGTCAACTAAATACACCAGACAGCCAACCACACACCTGGGTGTATTTGTGCAGGGCAGCCGAAATAGCTCAGTTGGGAGAGCGTTAGACTGAAGATCTAAATGTCCCTGGTTCGATCCCGGGTTTCGGCAGGAAACCAATTTTGCCAGAGTTCTTCTAAATTTGGCCTGGAAAACGGAGAGTTGCAGGTTTGAAACACAGGTTCAAAGGGAAAATATCGGTTGGACAAAATATCCTCCCCTCAACTCCTCCATTCTTTCTCTGTGACCCAACCTGTAGTCAGAGCATTTCATATTATTCTGTATGTATATCGAAGATACTCCATTTAGTATGATATGTTACGTTTCATATTGTATGTATTATTTGGGAATGTCCATCATCCATTTCGTATGAGATGTTATGAATTACAATTCGTATGATGTTACGAATTTCCAAAACGTACTATACATTACGAATGAGCAAAATGTACAATATGTTAAGATTTTACTAAACGTATGATATGTTACAAATTCCAATTTGTCTTTCACAACTGACTTCCACCAATCACCAGATAGCAGAGTGGCGCAGCGGAAGCGTGCTGGGCCCATAACCCAGAGGTCGATGGATCGAAACCATCCTCTGCTATGTCATTTTAAGTGTGGACAATTCTGCGAAGGAAAAACACAAATTAAAAATGTTACATTAAAAGCCTTTATGCAATAGAAATGATACCTACATAGTTATGATTCAACAAAATAAAAGCAGAACTTTATTTTCAAAGAATGTGTTAAAATTGTGTTTGTGAGCAATACTATAACTTATATAATATATCAATTATAAAGAATGAATGGGTCAGTTAGACCACATTAATATTGCGTCATCCTGAAGGGTAAGTGCAAATTTGATGTGTTCACTACCACTTACTCATGGACAGCGGATGAAATAACAGGTCATTTTATCTGAGTAGTTCTAGAAGTTCCACTACACATTGAGAGCCTGTGTCTGTTAGCAAGAAGACTCCCGATCAACTGAGGCTCATTTTCGTACCTGTCGTCAGTAAAAGGTTAGCCTAATTTGAACCAAAATTCTAACTAAAAGTATGTGTGAGTTTGTCAGGGGACCAGCAGGTGGAAGCATTGTCTTTCTAGAAGTTTGAAAAAGAACGTGTGCGTGATTATTCCATCCATGTGGGGCATTTGTCACTCGCTGTTGGAGAAAGATGAATAGAAAATATTCCTGATCCTAAAGTCAACTGAATACACCAGACAGCCAACCACACACCTGGGTGTATTTGTGCAGGGCAGCCGAAATAGCTCAGTTGGGAGAGCGTTAGACTGAAGATCTAAATGTCCCTGGTTCGATCCCGGGTTTCGGCAGGAAACCAATTTTGCCAGAGTTCTTCTAAATTTGGCCTGGAAAACGGAGAGTTGCAGGTTTGAAACACAGGTTCAAAGGGAAAATATCGGTTGGACAAAATATCCTCCCCTCAACTCCTCCATTCTTTCTCTGTGACCCAACCTGTAGTCAGAGCATTTCATATTATTCTGTATGTATATCGAAGATACTCCATTTAGTATGATATGTTACGTTTCATATTGTATGTATTATTTGGGAATGTCCATCATCCATTTCGTATGAGATGTTATGAATTACAATTCGTATGATGTTACGAATTTCCAAAACGTACTATACATTACGAATGAGCAAAATGTACAATATGTTAAGATTTTACTAAACGTATGATATGTTACAAATTCCAATTTGTCTTTCACAACTGACTTCCACCAATCACCAGATAGCAGAGTGGCGCAGCGGAAGCGTGCTGGGCCCATAACCCAGAGGTCGATGGATCGAAACCATCCTCTGCTATGTCATTTTAAGTGTGGACAATTCTGCGAAGGAAAAACACAAATTAAAAATGTTACATTAAAAGCCTTTATGCAATAGAAATGATACCTACATAGTTATGATTCAACAAAATAAAAGCAGAACTTTATTTTCAAAGAATGTGTTAAAATTGTGTTTGTGAGCAATACTATAACTTATATAATATATCAATTATAAAGAATGAATGGGTCAGTTAGACCACATTAATATTGCGTCATCCTGAAGGGTAAGTGCAAATTTGATGTGTTCACTACCACTTACTCATGGACAGCGGATGAAATAACAGGTCATTTTATCTGAGTAGTTCTAGAAGTTCCACTACACATTGAGAGCCTGTGTCTGTTAGCAAGAAGACTCCCGATCAACTGAGGCTCATTTTCGTACCTGTCGTCAGTAAAAGGTTAGCCTAATTTGAACCAAAATTCTAACTAAAAGTATGTGTGAGTTTGTCAGGGGACCAGCAGGTGGAAGCATTGTCTTTCTAGAAGTTTGAAAAAGAACGTGTGCGTGATTATTCCATCCATGTGGGGCATTTGTCACTCGCTGTTGGAGAAAGATGAATAGAAAATATTCCTGATCCTAAAGTCAACTGAATACACCAGACAGCCAACCACACACCTGGGTGTATTTGTGCAGGGCAGCCGAAATAGCTCAGTTGGGAGAGCGTTAGACTGAAGATCTAAATGTCCCTGGTTCGATCCCGGGTTTCGGCAGGAAACCAATTTTGCCAGAGTTCTTCTAAATTTGGCCTGGAAAACGGAGAGTTGCAGGTTTGAAACACAGGTTCAAAGGGAAAATATCGGTTGGACAAAATATCCTCTCCTCAACTCCTCCATTCTTTCTCTGTGACCCAACCTGTAGTCAGAGCATTTCATATTATTCTGTATGTATATCGAAGATACTCCATTTAGTATGATATGTTACGTTTCATATTGTATGTATTATTTGGGAATGTCCATCATCCATTTCGTATGAGATGTTATGAATTACAATTCGTATGATGTTACGAATTTCCAAAACGTACTATACATTACGAATGAGCAAAATGTACAATATGTTAAGATTTTACTAAACGTATGATATGTTACAAATTCCAATTTGTCTTTCACAACTGACTTCCACCAATCACCAGATAGCAGAGTGGCGCAGCGGAAGCGTGCTGGGCCCATAACCCAGAGGTCGATGGATCGAAACCATCCTCTGCTATGTCATTTTAAGTGTGGACAATTCTGCGAAGGAAAAACACAAATTAAAAATGTTACATTAAAAGCCTTTATGCAATAGAAATGATACCTACATAGTTATGATTCAACAAAATAAAAGCAGAACTTTATTTTCAAAGAATGTGTTAAAATTGTGTTTGTGAGCAATACTATAACTTATATAATATATCAATTATAAAGAATGAATGGGTCAGTTAGACCACATTAATATTGCGTCATCCTGAAGGGTAAGTGCAAATTTGATGTGTTCACTACCACTTACTCATGGACAGCGGATGAAATAACAGGTCATTTTATCTGAGTAGTTCTAGAAGTTCCACTACACATTGAGAGCCTGTGTCTGTTAGCAAGAAGACTCCCGATCAACTGAGGCTCATTTTCGTACCTGTCGTCAGTAAAAGGTTAGCCTAATTTGAACCAAAATTCTAACTAAAAGTATGTGTGAGTTTGTCAGGGGACCAGCAGGTGGAAGCATTGTCTTTCTAGAAGTTTGAAAAAGAACGTGTGCGTGATTATTCCATCCATGTGGGGCATTTGTCACTCGCTGTTGGAGAAAGATGAATAGAAAATATTCCTGATCCTAAAGTCAACTGAATACACCAGACAGCCAACCACACACCTGGGTGTATTTGTGCAGGGCAGCCGAAATAGCTCAGTTGGGAGAGCGTTAGACTGAAGATCTAAATGTCCCTGGTTCGATCCCGGGTTTCGGCAGGAAACCAATTTTGCCAGAGTTCTTCTAAATTTGGCCTGGAAAACGGAGAGTTGCAGGTTTGAAACACAGGTTCAAAGGGAAAATATCGGTTGGACAAAATATCCTCCCCTCAACTCCTCCATTCTTTCTCTGTGACCCAACCTGTAGTCAGAGCATTTCATATTATTCTGTATGTATATCGAAGATACTCCATTTAGTATGATATGTTACGTTTCATATTGTATGTATTATTTGGGAATGTCCATCATCCATTTCGTATGAGATGTTATGAATTACAATTCGTATGATGTTACGAATTTCCAAAACGTACTATACATTACGAATGAGCAAAATGTACAATATGTTAAGATTTTACTAAACGTATGATATGTTACAAATTCCAATTTGTCTTTCACAACTGACTTCCACCAATCACCAGATAGCAGAGTGGCGCAGCGGAAGCGTGCTGGGCCCATAACCCAGAGGTCGATGGATCGAAACCATCCTCTGCTATGTCATTTTAAGTGTGGACAATTCTGCGAAGGAAAAACACAAATTAAAAATGTTACATTAAAAGCCTTTATGCAATAGAAATGATACCTACATAGTTATGATTCAACAAAATAAAAGCAGAACTTTATTTTCAAAGAATGTGTTAAAATTGTGTTTGTGAGCAATACTATAACTTATATAATATATCAATTATAAAGAATGAATGGGTCAGTTAGACCACATTAATATTGCGTCATCCTGAAGGGTAAGTGCAAATTTGATGTGTTCACTACCACTTACTCATGGACAGCGGATGAAATAACAGGTCATTTTATCTGAGTAGTTCTAGAAGTTCCACTACACATTGAGAGCCTGTGTCTGTTAGCAAGAAGACTCCCGATCAACTGAGGCTCATTTTCGTACCTGTCGTCAGTAAAAGGTTAGCCTAATTTGAACCAAAATTCTAACTAAAAGTATGTGTGAGTTTGTCAGGGGACCAGCAGGTGGAAGCATTGTCTTTCTAGAAGTTTGAAAAAGAACGTGTGCGTGATTATTCCATCCATGTGGGGCATTTGTCACTCGCTGTTGGAGAAAGATGAATAGAAAATATTCCTGATCCTAAAGTCAACTGAATACACCAGACAGCCAACCACACACCTGGGTGTATTTGTGCAGGGCAGCCGAAATAGCTCAGTTGGGAGAGCGTTAGACTGAAGATCTAAATGTCCCTGGTTCGATCCCGGGTTTCGGCAGGAAACCAATTTTGCCAGAGTTCTTCTAAATTTGGCCTGGAAAACGGAGAGTTGCAGGTTTGAAACACAGGTTCAAAGGGAAAATATCGGTTGGACAAAATATCCTCCCCTCAACTCCTCCATTCTTTCTCTGTGACCCAACCTGTAGTCAGAGCATTTCATATTATTCTGTATGTATATCGAAGATACTCCATTTAGTATGATATGTTACGTTTCATATTGTATGTATTATTTGGGAATGTCCATCATCCATTTCGTATGAGATGTTATGAATTACAATTCGTATGATGTTACGAATTTCCAAAACGTACTATACATTACGAATGAGCAAAATGTACAATATGTTAAGATTTTACTAAACGTATGATATGTTACAAATTCCAATTTGTCTTTCACAACTGACTTCCACCAGTCACCAGATAGCAGAGTGGCGCAGCGGAAGCGTGCTGGGCCCATAACCCAGAGGTCGATGGATCGAAACCATCCTCTGCTATGTCATTTTAAGTGTGGACAATTCTGCGAAGGAAAAACACAAATTAAAAATGTTACATTAAAAGCCTTTATGCAATAGAAATGATACCTACATAGTTATGATTCAACAAAATAAAAGCAGAACTTTATTTTCAAAGAATGTGTTAAAATTGTGTTTGTGAGCAATACTATAACTTATATAATATATCAATTATAAAGAATGAATGGGTCAGTTAGACCACATTAATATTGCGTCATCCTGAAGGGTAAGTGCAAATTTGATGTGTTCACTACCACTTACTCATGGACAGCGGATGAAATAACAGGTCATTTTATCTGAGTAGTTCTAGAAGTTCCACTACACATTGAGAGCCTGTGTCTGTTAGCAAGAAGACTCCCGATCAACTGAGGCTCATTTTCGTACCTGTCGTCAGTAAAAGGTTAGCCTAATTTGAACCAAAATTCTAACTAAAAGTATGTGTGAGTTTGTCAGGGGACCAGCAGGTGGAAGCATTGTCTTTCTAGAAGTTTGAAAAAGAACGTGTGCGTGATTATTCCATCCATGTGGGGCATTTGTCACTCGCTGTTGGAGAAAGATGAATAGAAAATATTCCTGATCCTAAAGTCAACTGAATACACCAGACAGCCAACCACACACCTGGGTGTATTTGTGCAGGGCAGCCGAAATAGCTCAGTTGGGAGAGCGTTAGACTGAAGATCTAAATGTCCCTGGTTCGATCCCGGGTTTCGGCAGGAAACCAATTTTGCCAGAGTTCTTCTAAATTTGGCCTGGAAAACAGAGAGTTGCAGGTTTGAAACACAGGTTCAAAGGGAAAATATCGGTTGGACAAAATATCCTCTCCTCAACTCCTCCATTCTTTCTCTGTGACCCAACCTGTAGTCAGAGCATTTCATATTATTCTGTATGTATATCGAAGATACTCCATTTAGTATGATATGTTACGTTTCATATTGTATGTATTATTTGGGAATGTCCATCATCCATTTCGTATGAGATGTTATGAATTACAATTCGTATGATGTTACGAATTTCCAAAACGTACTATACATTACGAATGAGCAAAATGTACAATATGTTAAGATTTTACTAAACGTATGATATGTTACAAATTCCAATTTGTCTTTCACAACTGACTTCCACCAGTCACCAGATAGCAGAGTGGCGCAGCGGAAGCGTGCTGGGCCCATAACCCAGAGGTCGATGGATCGAAACCATCCTCTGCTATGTCATTTTAAGTGTGGACAATTCTGCGAAGGAAAAACACAAATTAAAAATGTTACATTAAAAGCCTTTATGCAATAGAAATGATACCTACATAGTTATGATTCAACAAAATAAAAGCAGAACTTTATTTTCAAAGAATGTGTTAAAATTGTGTTTGTGAGCAATACTATAACTTATATAATATATCAATTATAAAGAATGAATGGGTCAGTTAGACCACATTAATATTGCGTCATCCTGAAGGGTAAGTGCAAATTTGATGTGTTCACTACCACTTACTCATGGACAGCGGATGAAATAACAGGTCATTTTATCTGAGTAGTTCTAGAAGTTCCACTACACATTGAGAGCCTGTGTCTGTTAGCAAGAAGACTCCCGATCAACTGAGGCTCATTTTCGTACCTGTCGTCAGTAAAAGGTTAGCCTAATTTGAACCAAAATTCTAACTAAAAGTATGTGTGAGTTTGTCAGGGGACCAGCAGGTGGAAGCATTGTCTTTCTAGAAGTTTGAAAAAGAACGTGTGCGTGATTATTCCATCCATGTGGGGCATTTGTCACTCGCTGTTGGAGAAAGATGAATAGAAAATATTCCTGATCCTAAAGTCAACTGAATACACCAGACAGCCAACCACACACCTGGGTGTATTTGTGCAGGGCAGCCGAAATAGCTCAGTTGGGAGAGCGTTAGACTGAAGATCTAAATGTCCCTGGTTCGATCCCGGGTTTCGGCAGGAAACCAATTTTGCCAGAGTTCTTCTAAATTTGGCCTGGAAAACAGAGAGTTGCAGGTTTGAAACACAGGTTCAAAGGGAAAATATCGGTTGGACAAAATATCCTCCCCTCAACTCCTCCATTCTTTCTCTGTGACCCAACCTGTAGTCAGAGCATTTCATATTATTCTGTATGTATATCGAAGATACTCCATTTAGTATGATATGTTACGTTTCATATTGTATGTATTATTTGGGAATGTCCATCATCCATTTCGTATGAGATGTTATGAATTACAATTCGTATGATGTTACGAATTTCCAAAACGTACTATACATTACGAATGAGCAAAATGTACAATATGTTAAGATTTTACTAAACGTATGATATGTTACAAATTCCAATTTGTCTTTCACAACTGACTTCCACCAATCACCAGATAGCAGAGTGGCGCAGCGGAAGCGTGCTGGGCCCATAACCCAGAGGTCGATGGATCGAAACCATCCTCTGCTATGTCCTTTTAAGTGTGGACAATTCTGCGAAGGAAAAACACAAATTAAAAATGTTACATTAAAAGCCTTTATGCAATAGAAATGATACCTACATAGTTATGATTCAACAAAATAAAAGCAGAACTTTATTTTCAAAGAATGTGTTAAAATTATGTTTGTGAGCAATACTATAACTTATATAATATATCAATTATAAAGAATGAATGGGTCAGTTAGACCACATTAATATTGCGTCATCCTGAAGGGTAAGTGCAAATTTGATGTGTTCACTACCACTTACTCATGGACAGCGGATGAAATAACAGGTCATTTTATCTGAGTAGTTCTAGAAGTTCCACTACACATTGAGAGCCTGTGTCTGTTAGCAAGAAGACTCCCGATCAACTGAGGCTCATTTTCGTACCTGTCGTCAGTAAAAGGTTAGCCTAATTTGAACCAAAATTCTAACTAAAAGTATGTGTGAGTTTGTCAGGGGACCAGCAGGTGGAAGCATTGTCTTTCTAGAAGTTTGAAAAAGAACGTGTGCGTGATTATTCCATCCATGTGGGGCATTTGTCACTCGCTGTTGGAGAAAGATGAATAGAAAATATTCCTGATCCTAAAGTCAACTGAATACACCAGACAGCCAACCACACACCTGGGTGTATTTGTGCAGGGCAGCCGAAATAGCTCAGTTGGGAGAGCGTTAGACTGAAGATCTAAATGTCCCTGGTTCGATCCCGGGTTTCGGCAGGAAACCAATTTTGCCAGAGTTCTTCTAAATTTGGCCTGGAAAACGGAGAGTTGCAGGTTTGAAACACAGGTTCAAAGGGAAAATATCGGTTGGACAAAATATCCTCCCCTCAACTCCTCCATTCTTTCTCTGTGACCCAACCTGTAGTCAGAGCATTTCATATTATTCTGTATGTATATCGAAGATACTCCATTTAGTATGATATGTTACGTTTCATATTGTATGTATTATTTGGGAATGTCCATCATCCATTTCGTATGAGATGTTATGAATTACAATTCGTATGATGTTACGAATTTCCAAAACGTACTATACATTACGAATGAGCAAAATGTACAATATGTTAAGATTTTACTAAACGTATGATATGTTACAAATTCCAATTTGTCTTTCACAACTGACTTCCACCAATCACCAGATAGCAGAGTGGCGCAGCGGAAGCGTGCTGGGCCCATAACCCAGAGGTCGATGGATCGAAACCATCCTCTGCTATGTCATTTTAAGTGTGGACAATTCTGCGAAGGAAAAACACAAATTAAAAATGTTACATTAAAAGCCTTTATGCAATAGAAATGATACCTACATAGTTATGATTCAACAAAATAAAAGCAGAACTTTATTTTCAAAGAATGTGTTAAAATTGTGTTTGTGAGCAATACTATAACTTATATAATATATCAATTATAAAGAATGAATGGGTCAGTTAGACCACATTAATATTGCGTCATCCTGAAGGGTAAGTGCAAATTTGATGTGTTCACTACCACTTACTCATGGACAGCGGATGAAATAACAGGTCATTTTATCTGAGTAGTTCTAGAAGTTCCACTACACATTGAGAGCCTGTGTCTGTTAGCAAGAAGACTCCCGATCAACTGAGGCTCATTTTCGTACCTGTCGTCAGTAAAAGGTTAGCCTAATTTGAACCAAAATTCTAACTAAAAGTATGTGTGAGTTTGTCAGGGGACCAGCAGGTGGAAGCATTGTCTTTCTAGAAGTTTGAAAAAGAACGTGTGCGTGATTATTCCATCCATGTGGGGCATTTGTCACTCGCTGTTGGAGAAAGATGAATAGAAAATATTCCTGATCCTAAAGTCAACTGAATACACCAGACAGCCAACCACACACCTGGGTGTATTTGTGCAGGGCAGCCGAAATAGCTCAGTTGGGAGAGCGTTAGACTGAAGATCTAAATGTCCCTGGTTCGATCCCGGGTTTCGGCAGGAAACCAATTTTGCCAGAGTTCTTCTAAATTTGGCCTGGAAAACGGAGAGTTGCAGGTTTGAAACACAGGTTCAAAGGGAAAATATCGGTTGGACAAAATATCCTCCCCTCAACTCCTCCATTCTTTCTCTGTGACCCAACCTGTAGTCAGAGCATTTCATATTATTCTGTATGTATATCGAAGATACTCCATTTAGTATGATATGTTACGTTTCATATTGTATGTATTATTTGGGAATGTCCATCATCCATTTCGTATGAGATGTTATGAATTACAATTCGTATGATGTTACGAATTTCCAAAACGTACTATACATTACGAATGAGCAAAATGTACAATATGTTAAGATTTTACTAAACGTATGATATGTTACAAATTCCAATTTGTCTTTCACAACTGACTTCCACCAGTCACCAGATAGCAGAGTGGCGCAGCGGAAGCGTGCTGGGCCCATAACCCAGAGGTCGATGGATCGAAACCATCCTCTGCTATGTCATTTTAAGTGTGGACAATTCTGCGAAGGAAAAACACAAATTAAAAATGTTACATTAAAAGCCTTTATGCAATAGAAATGATACCTACATAGTTATGATTCAACAAAATAAAAGCAGAACTTTATTTTCAAAGAATGTGTTAAAATTGTGTTTGTGAGCAATACTATAACTTATATAATATATCAATTATAAAGAATGAATGGGTCAGTTAGACCACATTAATATTGCGTCATCCTGAAGGGTAAGTGCAAATTTGATGTGTTCACTACCACTTACTCATGGACAGCGGATGAAATAACAGGTCATTTTATCTGAGTAGTTCTAGAAGTTCCACTACACATTGAGAGCCTGTGTCTGTTAGCAAGAAGACTCCCGATCAACTGAGGCTCATTTTCGTACCTGTCGTCAGTAAAAGGTTAGCCTAATTTGAACCAAAATTCTAACTAAAAGTATGTGTGAGTTTGTCAGGGGACCAGCAGGTGGAAGCATTGTCTTTCTAGAAGTTTGAAAAAGAACGTGTGCGTGATTATTCCATCCATGTGGGGCATTTGTCACTCGCTGTTGGAGAAAGATGAATAGAAAATATTCCTGATCCTAAAGTCAACTGAATACACCAGACAGCCAACCACACACCTGGGTGTACTTGTGCAGGGCAGCCGAAATAGCTCAGTTGGGAGAGCGTTAGACTGAAGATCTAAATGTCCCTGGTTCGATCCCGGGTTTCGGCAGGAAACCAATTTTGCCAGAGTTCTTCTAAATTTGGCCTGGAAAACGGAGAGTTGCAGGTTTGAAACACAGGTTCAAAGGGAAAATATCGGTTGGACAAAATATCCTCCCCTCAACTCCTCCATTCTTTCTCTGTGACCCAACCTGTAGTCAGAGCATTTCATATTATTCTGTATGTATATCGAAGATACTCCATTTAGTATGATATGTTACGTTTCATATTGTATGTATTATTTGGGAATGTCCATCATCCATTTCGTATGAGATGTTATGAATTACAATTCGTATGATGTTACGAATTTCCAAAACGTACTATACATTACGAATGAGCAAAATGTACAATATGTTAAGATTTTACTAAACGTATGATATGTTACAAATTCCAATTTGTCTTTCACAACTGACTTCCACCAATCACCAGATAGCAGAGTGGCGCAGCGGAAGCGTGCTGGGCCCATAACCCAGAGGTCGATGGATCGAAACCATCCTCTGCTATGTCATTTTAAGTGTGGACAATTCTGCGAAGGAAAAACACAAATTAAAAATGTTACATTAAAAGCCTTTATGCAATAGAAATGATACCTACATAGTTATGATTCAACAAAATAAAAGCAGAACTTTATTTTCAAAGAATGTGTTAAAATTGTGTTTGTGAGCAATACTATAACTTATATAATATATCAATTATAAAGAATGAATGGGTCAGTTAGACCACATTAATATTGCGTCATCCTGAAGGGTAAGTGCAAATTTGATGTGTTCACTACCACTTACTCATGGACAGCGGATGAAATAACAGGTCATTTTATCTGAGTAGTTCTAGAAGTTCCACTACACATTGAGAGCCTGTGTCTGTTAGCAAGAAGACTCCCGATCAACTGAGGCTCATTTTCGTACCTGTCGTCAGTAAAAGGTTAGCCTAATTTGAACCAAAATTCTAACTAAAAGTATGTGTGAGTTTGTCAGGGGACCAGCAGGTGGAAGCATTGTCAACCACACACCTTATAAACAAGATTGAACTCCTGTGGTGATAGGGCTTAACACATTTACCCTTTAACAAGTTTGAATCCTGACGAGGGAGAGCAGTTTGACAAAAATAAACAGGTTTTCATATTAAAAAGTTATGGATGATGATGACAGATTTACGGGGTAAGAGTCGCGAGAATTGTCAGAAGAAGCCCAATGCTTTTCTACTGTCAGATTTTCACAGTAGGAAAAGAAAGCAAAAAAACAAACATTCAAGTCTAAATACAGCAGCAGTGTCGGGATTCGATACAGGGTCGGCATCGGCGAGTATGTTCATTCTTGGTAGAAAATATCCCCCGAATTCGCAACACTTGTTCATTCCTGGTGGCAAAACCTTGTCTAATGAGTGATATCCTTGGCGCAGTAGGGCGTTAGACTGAAGATCTAATGGTCTCTGGTTCGGTTTTGTCAGGTAGCCTTTTTCAGGCAGCAGTAACCTCAAGGGTTGCAGGTTTGAATCCCAGGTCGAAAGGGAAAATCTGGTGGGGAGCGATCCTAGACGCCATCTCCTGACAATTGAAACGTAAAACAAGACACATTTCTGTTTTCTGTAAACAATGGCAATAAACTATTCTTCTTTTAAGATGTTACACTGAGGATAAAGTAAACCATACCTTTTAACATTGCATGCTACGTTATTTAGAGATATATGCAGTAGTTAATTTAGAACTAGCCTACTATGATTAATAAAATGTGTGATATAGTTTGTTTGAAACAAAGCTAAATTAAATGAAGTTGTTGAAATATTCTGGAGTTATTATGCCCGGAGACTTCTCTCAGTTACCACTCGAATCTGCTGCCATTGCTGTGCATTAAAAATGGATGAGTGATACGGTTTCTTCTATCTGTAACAGAACACTTTTCCAATGCTGTTCCATTTTGCCCATTTAAAGACCATCTGCAATTCCCTGAGGGTTGTCAGTGCCTTCCACCAATATAGCACCAAATCTATGCTGTTACCGATACACACAACAAAGCTATTTGACTGAAGTCATTTACCCATATAGAAGTTCACTAGTTTGTGTTCACCTGAAAGGCTGTTTGTGTGAAGGGTCATCAGAGGTCAGGAGGGGGTCAGTGTGGTGGGCTAAGGTGTTGAATTTGAAGGTTACCATTGCCAATGCATTGTCAGCTAACATGTGGTGTCTCAGATTGGGGACCAGAGAAGAGTTGTTTCAGACTCCTGTAGATACAATCTGCCTGATCTGAAGTAGTCTCCTAGTTGCATTGGAGATGACTGTGGTAGCCTATCCAAGCAGCATTGGTTGAGTAGCATTGTACAAAAGCAACATGACGATTTCTTATATACAGCATAGCTGTGTTCGAATACTCATACTAACCGCACTAACCGTACTATTTGTGACGTGAATTGAGTATGTAGTATGCTTATTGGTCATCGTATGGATATAGTTAGTATGCCAAAAGTTCCCGGATGTCGTACTAAATTCGCCAAAATATGAAGTATACACGCAGAGGACACTATTTTTGTACTGTAGGGCCCATAATGCAATTCTTCAGGAAATGAACATTCGAGTGCTTTCATAAAATTCGCTCTGGCTATCTACTCTGTCTGAGTGTACCAGAGCGCAGAATAATGAATATACCAGCGCTCAACACCCGTTGAATATGGCCAGTGTCAGTAAATGTCTGCAAAAAAGTGTAATTAAATTGTTGCCAGCAGCACAGTTACTGTCACCAACGCTCTGGATAACATGAAAACGGCCTAACCAGCTCTGCTAGGGTGAGTAAAATGGTGAGAGTGGTCTCATTTGCGTCTGGAAGTAGCTAGCAAGCTAGCCAACGTTAGCTTGGGTGCATGACTGCCGTTGTAAGGTCAGAATGCTCAAATCAACCCTACTCTTCGGTCTGAGCGCCCAGTGTGCACGCCGAGAGCGAAACGCTCTGAATTTACACAGACGATCTGACAATGCTCTCAATTTAGGAGCGCACTCTGGCACTCCACATTGAATTTAAGAACACACCCCAAGTCGTAAAATGTCTAACTAGTAATTTGTTAAGCTAACTAGCTAGCAAGAGTTTGCATAGCAACAGCATCAACTTCCAGTAGACAGGCGAAGAGCTAGTACGCTCAACTGAAAGCATACTGTTCGTTTATAGTATACTAAAATGAACTAATAGTATATAGTATGTAGTATGTAGCATACAGTATGTTAGTTTGGGTATTCGAACACAGCTCATGTCTCAGTGGAGCTGACTAGTCCTTGCACGACTACTTACTTACTCCTCTTCATTCCCTATGGAACATTTAAGTACATAAGACTTTTCCTTGTGACATAGGTTATTATTGTGTTATGACCATTTTAGCATTTATTTTTAAAGTAAATACCTGAAAAATCCAGAGCCAGGCTTCAGAGTCTTATACTAGGAATGTAGTTTGAGGAGTTAGCGAGGTAACTTTGGTCAACTCTTGAGTTCAACTTGTGATAACCGATACTAATAAAGTGGCTCTCCTTTTAGCCAGGTAAATGTAAATGTCACTGAAATCTTCAGAACTAACCTGTTCCAGGGCAGGCTAACTCAGGGCTAACTATATGTATCATGAATGAAGTGTCTGTGCCACAAGTTGAGGACCAATTAAATCAGATTCCCCCACTCTCACAAAGATTGCGCTGTTTTTGTGTGCTAAAACATAGTAACGTTAAAATACCGGTGACATTACACATTTAGTAATGACAAATGCATTTGAAACTTCACGCAAGGTAAAACTTTTGTACAACTTAATACAATTATTTTATCATAGGAGAGGGAAAAAATGTGCTAGTGCATTGATAACCACACCAAAGTAATAAAATAAAGACAACACTTCTAAACGTCTATTTCACACGATAGCCTGCTGAATTTGCAAGATAGCTTATTTTAATTTCGATTTCAGCACAAATTAAAATGTACCACGACTTGCCCATTGTTTGAAGTTTCAGCATTGTTTCAATGAAGAGTTCGGCGTTGGACTAGCCAGCCACGTGCGACATGGACGCGCAGTTACAATCCTGCTAGAGTTAGCGGCAGGCATACGCGCAATATCCACCGTTGTAGCGCAGATAGAACAATGAGACAGATATTTCACCGGATGTATAAATGTGAAGAATCCGCTTGGCGTTTCTACTCACTACCAAATATGGTGGTAGGGTAAACCCAGTGCCGGCAGTGGGAGAAGATGGAACGAGATGGATTTTGGCCGAGAATTTTCTCGTCGATGAAACATTTGATCTCAATACAGATTTCTGTTCCCAAAACTAGAATCTGTTTCCTGTTTCGAGCAGAGTGGACTAAGATGTGTTATTTAGGAGTGCGTGGTTTAGGAGTGCAAAGGCGAATTGTGATATTGCACACGCGCACTTTCACAGAGTATGCGTTTCCTAACGGAAATATGCAAATCTATTTCTGTAAATAACAACAGCCTACACCCTGGGTTCTCCCGCTGAGGTGTTCATACTTATATAGCCCACAATCAGTGAACACCACTCAGACCACTCAGCAGGCTTCAGTAGGCTACGTAAACACTGACTGATCTGTTATTCAATGTTTAAAATGTTATACTTATGAAACTACAGGAGCAACCCAGTATAACTTGTGAGTCACTGAGGACAAAACAGCTGATAGCTTAATGTGGACTTTGTTTATAAGAATGGAGAACAACATCTCCATCTCCACTGTTCTGCATGTGTATGTGAGTGATGGAGACAGAAGATAAAAAGTACAAGCTACCACTGAGTCAGAGCAATCCAGTGAGTCAAACACGTTTCATAGAGCACCAAAAGAAGCCCTGACAACAAAGAAAAACATCAATCAATGGAAAGATCTGACCAATACATGTTTTTGGAAACATTGTGCTATTCAACTGAAAACCTTTGGGAACTGTGTGACAGTTAATGTCACTTGAGAAGGCGTTTAACATTAGTCTGTCCACCAATACACCACCCAATGACTTTATGCATTGAGCATTGTCTCCAATCATGGGGAATGAGGCTTGCCAACTTGCCAGAGATAATAATGAAGTAAGCTAGTAATACCTCGTTTGTCACTGGTCTTCTCTCCTTCTCAGGAAGCAGAATTGTAAAAGACAGACCTTGCAGTCCCAGCAGCCTACTATAACATTGTGCATTTCACATAACCACCAACAGATGGCGACTACAGACTAGGTTAACTAACCTCAATCAGACTGATGCAGGTGAAATCATCATTATTTTGGATCGCAATGGTTTTCTTTCATGGTCTTTCTTTCCTGTCGCCTGCTGAGTCCTTTGGGATACATGTGGCCCCAGTGATATGTCTAGGCTTCGTTTTAAGTAATAATGTGTCCTATTTCTGTGGTGAACAGCCACTTTTTGTCACATTAGCCTCATTCACAACTCGTGTCACCAAGGCTACGCGACCTATGCGCCGAAATGCTGAGAAGCATCTATTGGAAATGCTTGACGTCTCAGATGCTCTTGGCTAATCCACTGACAATTTGTGTCAGATCATTTATCAATTACAAACAAATCGTGTTATTTAAAAGTATTGATTGACTATGGTAAACCTTGCGAATGGCTGGGAACACCTCACCTGTCCATATACATTGTGGCGCGCGCCATCACAAAGCACGGAGGCCGTGTCAGGTCAACTCTCCATGGCTCTGGGCCAACTGGTGTTAAAACTATCCTAGTTAGCCTACCCCTTCAACGCAGGTAGGCTTGAGAGTAAATGGCCGAATTACTCTGCAAAATAATTACATCACTGGCATGATGGCATTGCATTGCAGGAAGGGAGAATCCCTCTGCCCGCCCGCGCATAATTTCCAATCACGTTTCTGTGGAGCGCTCCTCACTTCCTCTCCTCCCTTCCTGGCATGATGTTACGTACCACTATAATGAGAAGAGACGTGACTCTCAGAGGCAAACCTCATGGTGACGTAACTCGCTCGGCAACTAGATAAATATGGGGATCCGTACCGTTCACTGGATCAAACAGAAACTTCCCTTCACTGAGTGACCACGCTAACGAAAGGATAGATCACAAGTGGATTGTCTGATTCAGGATTTTGGAATACATCAGACGCACATCAAATGTAAGTTTGCTTATGGAATTGAATGATTTTGCAGTCGTGATAATACATTAATTAGGCTATGGCTGTTTCAAATAATTTGAGTTCAACTTAAATGTTAACATTGCTCAATGCTCCATCAAACCGTAATTAATATTATAGGATACAGGCACATGATTGTCTTAAATTAATTTGTTCAAATAAATATGACACAAAAGTTCATATAAACTGTGGCCTAATAAAGGATTTTTTTTAAATCAACATCTAGGCGTAGTGATGAGAAATGCATTCTTTGTCAGAGCTAGTTGCTTTTCATGTTAACAGCAGAATCTTACTAAAGAGCGCATCTATTTCACAGACAAAAAAATCATGACTTTGAACAAAGGTGACAAATTGCGGAACATGGACAAAAGGAGAGGGAGCATGCCGTTTCCCATGCACCTGCAGAACCTGCACAGAAGAAGCATGCCAGTGGACGACCGCGAGATGCGCAAGGTGCAAACTGGAGAGCTGTCCAACCTCATGCGCTGCACGTCCTACACCCCCGGTGAGCCTCACCGAGACAGCTGTGTATCGGACTCGTCCGATTCCGTTATCTCCTCCGGCAGCGACTCGGAGGGACATGTGTACAAGGTGGTTCTCCTCGGCGAGCAGGGTGTCGGCAAGTCTAGCCTGGCACGAATTTTCGGTGGAGTCGAGGATGGTCACGACTGCGACGAGACAGGTGTGTGTCTGATGACGGTTACTGAAGATGATGGTGTTGAAGTTTTAATAGCATTGAGAATACACCAAAAAGCAATACTTTTTTAAAATAAAGAAAATAACTGTTTGACTGTGGCTGTTCTCAGCACCCCATTAGAGCTAATGTACATAGGCTCCAAACTAAGTAAATATAGGATTGGTTTCCATATCATCTTGGCACACAAGCTGAAGTACATTGATTATTGCTATTTCCATCCAGTCAGTAAGGCACCACATATATCAAAAGTACTGCTGTTGACATATACAGCCACAGAGATAGTGGATGGGAGATATGAAAATCAATGACTGAGGGAAGGAGACAGTAATGCACAGTAGTACCCATCACAGATATAGGTTAATAAGCTGATATAGGTTAATAAGCTAAAGGCATCATGAAATGGGCAATATAAATGGGCAATAGTGAGTGAGACATCACACTCGATAGTGGGTTTATAGAATTTTGGCCAGGAGTATTTATCTGTCTGCTTGCTTTTGTTTCAGGAAACACATATGACAGATCGATCGAGGTGGACGAGGAGGAGGCGTCCATCTTGTTGTACGACATTTGGGAACAGGTGAGGCATATAATGCAAATTATGCAATTTCAGTTTGACCCTCAGTAAAATTGGTCTTAGTCATAGCATATCATTTGATGTAATGTGTAGTGCTCTAATGCTGGTGTATAATATCATATATCACTATAATAATGTTTATTTGAGCACCTGTAGCTTTTGATTAGACAAGCAATGTAGCTAATCTAATTCTATTTCTCTTCGCCTACAGGATAACAGTCAGTGGCTGAAGGAACAGTGCATGAGGATAGGTGACGCCTACATCATCGTCTACTCAGTGACAGACAAGTCCAGCTTTGAGAAGGCGTCAGAGCTACGCATCCAGCTACGCAGAGCTCGCCAGTCTGAAAACATTCCCATCATCCTTGTGGGCAATAAGAGCGACCTGGTGCGGTCCAGAGAAGTCTCTGTGGATGGTAAGTGACGGTGATCTCTTCTGTCCAAGGCATCTCTGTATTTGCATAGTGCTACTTATTTTAGAATGTTAAAGCTAGTATCAAGGTGTTATGCAAAGACATAATGGTGAGGGTGAAGTCACTGTCCCCAGGGAACACTATAGATTCTCACCTGCGCCTCCCCTCTTTTTTTTTGCAGAGGGCAGCGCCTGCGCTGTGGTGTTTGACTGCAAGTTCATCGAGACCTCAGCCAATCTCCACCACAACGTCAGGGACCTGTTCGAGGGCATCGTCCGGCAGATCCGACTGCGCAAAGACAGCAAGGAGGAGAATGCTCGCCGTATGGCCAACTGCAAACGACGCGAGAGCATTGGCAAGAAGGCCAAGCGTTTCCTGGGCCGTATGGTGGCCCGGAAGAACAAGAAGATGGCCTTCAGACAGAAGTCCAAGTCCTGCCATGACCTCTCGGTCCTCTGAGAGTACAGTATCTGGACTGCTGTTTTCTCTTAGGCCTTCAAGACCAGACGCTGTGTGTTTTTATCACTAACCCCAAGGACTGATAGAGCTGTACAGAAATGATATATTTTATTATATTAATTAAACACAACAGACATGTTCATGTTAATGATCTGCATGAGGTTTAATTTTTTTTGTCTGCCTTATGTGTATGTATATTAAATCCACCAAGGCTTGTTATTTTAAACCATGAGTTGTAAGATTGCCTTGATAATGGGGGACAGTGTGTTTGGTTCTACTCCATATAGTGTTGGTAGTGTTGTATATAGCCCTCATGAAATATTAGATTATGGTACACTGTCCTGAAAAGCAATGGAAATGTAAGCACTATGAGTGATTTCACTGCATTCTGTCACCTGGAGTCATTTTTACTTGAAACTGGGTACGCAGGTTCGTACTTTGGCCATGATACTGAGAACATGAATAATGTGTAATGGGGGTTAGGCCAGGTTTTGAAAAAATACATTATTCTATTGTCCTTACCTTCAGTCCAGATGTGAATGAAGAAAGCAATAATAAGTTATATTTGTCATGTGAATTTAATGTTTTGCTTTAAATACAGTTGATTTGCACTTCCTTTTAATAATTTTGTTATGTTTACATTTGAATTTTTTTAATAAAAAAATGAAATACAACTATTCCATATTTTTTTTTACCCAGATCATAGAACAATTAGGCTACACCAAAAACGAAAGGTATATATATATTTAAAACAGACCTCTTTGTTATTTGATTTATGTCCTCATAAATATTCATTCATTAGATTGTTCAGTGGACTGGAGTCTTGTTGACCAACAGAATTACTGGAAGGAAACAAGGTAGTAAAACATTAAACTGGAGAGTCCTGCAAACCCACTTTGTTTTTCCACACTATTCAAACCGTTCTCCCACCTTCATAGGGAACACGCACATGATTGAGAGAAGGTAAGACAAAAGAAATATAACGTTTTCGAATGAAAATTGAATTATAAAAATGATCATGGAGTGTTAGGTAAATAAGTGATGTTTGCCAATCATTTATTCAGATTTTGTGGGGTATAGGTTCTTATTCTGGCCTACAGGTTGAGGTTGAGAGTGAGTTTGTTTTCATTTGCTGGTCTTTGTAAATCATAATAAGACATGTAAATATTGTTCCAAGCGATGGGTGTTGTGAATTCCTGTTCCTCGGCAAGATGGGCCATCAGCGAGGCACAGAGGTTCCTTCGACTTGTGCCCAGCATAAGTTTATTTTGGGGTGATTTATTGGAATACCAAATCTCATCCTTAACTCTTTCTTGTGCCAATTTCCTAATCCTTTGTGACCATATAACACATACTATAAAGTCATAATATGTATTTATTTATTATTTTTATTGAGAGAACAATTCATTGCTAGGCTGTTTTGTGTCGCAGGTGTAATCGTGTGCTGGAAACAGAGAGTGCAGCCCCGGTCTCATAGACTAGACGTGACATAGTACACTCAAAATAGTATAGTTTCGGTATGGTTACACAAGACAGAAGGCTACTTAAGGCAAAAACTAAAGGAGGGTTGTTGGTCGGGTGTATAACTTTGTAACTACTTAGCATGTTAGCTAACCCTTCCCCTAACCCTTAACCCCTAACCTAGCTAATGTTAGCCACCTAGCTAACGTTACTGTTAGCCACCTAGCGAACGTTAGTGTTAGCCACCTAGCTAACGTTAGCCAAAACAAATTGGAATTTGTAACATATTGTAATGAAACAGGCAGGGGGCAGGTCTCGAACCCTCGACCTTCTAGCCCGAAGTCCGGCGTGCTATCGACTGTGCCCCAAAAGCATGCTCGTGCGGCAGAGTCGATTTCCGCGCTTATAAACCCAGGGTTGTTACACTACCCTCTTCTTTCAAAGAGCGCGTCCTCGCGACTCTACGTCTTACAGGATCGTGCTCACCGGCCAAGCACACGCACTGTCGTGGATGCGGGGTCCGATCACTTCTGACACTAATGTAATGAAACAGGCAAGGAGCAGGTCTCGAACCCTCGACCTTCTAGCCCGAGGTCCGGCGCGCTATCGACTGTGCCGCAAAAGCATGCTCCAGCGGCAGAGTCGATTTCCGCGCTTATAAACCCAGGGTCGTTACAATATCATTCAAATTTGTAACATATTGAACAAATTGTAATTCATAAAATATCACACAAATTGTAATTCGTAACATATAGAAATTGTAATTTGAAACATATACTAATTTGAGTGACCCAGATTTTAATTTACTATGTTACGTCTACCCTTGAGTCCAGGTTGCAGGGATAGTTCAGCTTTTAAGTCTGTGAATGTGCTGAGACATTAATGTACCATGTAGGCCTACTGCCTGTGGCTACTGAGTATATGTTTAACCTAACAGGCAATTAAATGCAACATTTTCTTGCACAGGTGTAGGCCTATTGAAGTTGTATTTACATTTTAAAGATGGTTGATTCCGCAGATTGGCAGGTCTAGTTTTTTTAAAATAATTTAAAAGATTAGTAAAATAGAATAGTTGCACATGCAGCATTCACACAGTTTTTTTCTCTGTCGTTCTCTTTCTCCATCTTTCTTTCTCTGCTTTATAACAGTGAGAATCAATCAGTAACAAGACAGAAATTATAGAAACCATGTGTTCCCAAACGTAAAAGATAACCACTGTTTGATTGGAAATGTTGTGCATCCTGACTTTACAGATATACAGTTACAGAAACACATGACTAGAAGATAAGTTATGTTCATCTTTATTATTACACTGACTGTAAGTATTCTTCCTTTGAATGTGGCCTTCACAAGTTATTATAGCAATCTCAGATTAGTATACTTTTTTTATACTGTTAGTGTGAAAACAAACTTCAACTAAATTATTGAAATTCATGCTGTCCTTTGTCTCCTTGGAATTGTGTAGTTGGTGGTACTTCAGACTCCTGCACAGTGCTCAGGGGCCAATCTTAAAATTGGCGTCCCTGAAAACTATGATGGTATTTTCCCATGGTACCTGGCTAAGGTAAGACTTTTCAGTTAGATTGACCATTTATGCAACAAAAAACATTTACAACAAAGCAGCTTGCTTATTGGGAAATAATAATTAAGGAATAATTCTCTCCATATTGCTGCCAGTCTGTGTGATGCATCATATCCTGGGCCTGCTGAGATTGATGTATTAATGGCTGTATGCAAGTTAAAGAGAGAGAAGGGCCATAAAACGTTTCGCTCTTGCACTACACTCAGTGCTCAAGATATAATTATGACGGAGCTACTTCCGCATAGCCCCCTCATCACTAAACAAAAATTGGAACGCCTCTGGCTGTCTGTTCATTGCTAGACCATCAGCCCTGCATTCATGGCAGGAGGATTCGTTTCAAAATGGCACTTATAAATCATCAGGTTTGTCCTGGCTGTGCATGTGTTTGACACTGTATTTGGACACCTTTTGAAGCTGCGTAGTCCAGTCAATGTTCTTCCCTTTTGCATGATGTATGATCAAAACACACCTCAGATCCACTCTAATGGTGGACATGGTGGAGGTCGGATAATTGGCACAACTTTGTGTTAGGGTGGAAAGGACAACATTATTACTTAAAAATGTGTGTTCTTGAGCAGAAACGGCACTGACAGAGTTGTTTTCTCACCTGTTTTACTATTTGAACGGCTCTGATCTTCTCGGATATTCTGCTCTGGCACATGATAGTTGTTTTGTTTTATCACAACATGAATGTAAGAATGAAAAAGGTACATTTCTGTCATGAAAACATTTGCATTTCATGTCAACACATTAGAGGCCTAACAAGAGAAGAATGTTTGGTGTGAATGATTAGCTACTTTGTCAACCACTGCATAGCCTTAAATATAAACTTTTCAGCCTGTTGGTCTAAAATTAGGTTATGGAGCAGTCAAAAAAATACGTTTCCCAGACCAAATCAAAATGTTGGGTTCTCTGGAGTTAAACGCATGCTGAGATCATTGGCACGGCTGTGGCGGCTGAGAGCCAGTTGCTATGTGGTACGTGAAGCCATAAAACATGCAGTGCTGATTGGAAACACGAGATCACCAGCATGCTGCTGTTTCATAGGCTGCTCTAGCCATGCAACAATAACACCATATCAGGCCAGGCTGCATGACAGTCCTCTACGACAGACAGTCACACAGTACCATGACTAGGATACCCATTCATACCTGACCATGGCCGGGCCAGACACGGGCATCGTGGGTCTGGACCAGAGGGCGTCTATTTCGTGACAGCCCCTCTGCCAGCAGCTTGTGACACCCTTGAGAACAAACTGTCAGCGGTGAACAAGTTTTCCATAAGGGGGAAAATATCAACGGTCATTATTACACATAACCGCTCACTCAAAAGATTCAAAAGGATTGACAGATGGAGCTATACATACACATACTCAACCATTTACACATCATAGAATGGGTGAATGTTCAATTGACTTTATATGAGCAGAGTAAAAATACATTACACAAGGCCCAGAGATCTCCTGTGCCGTATAGTGACGTATAGTGACGTATAGTTATCTTTTCAACTTTGATGTAAAAGGTCAACATTTGCCCATACACAGTAAGCAGAAGTTTTATTTTAGCTGCACATGTGACTCTTGCCGAGAATACTAAAGTTAAAGTCTAATTGTATTGAAGATATCAAGGCACAAGGCGAGACGCAGATGCAGACACATGAGGCAGATGGTTGGAGTCTTACAATGTTTATTAATCCAAAGAGGTAGGCAAGAGAATGGTCGTGGACAGGCAAAAAGGTCAAAACCAGATCAGAGTCTAATAGGTACCGAAGGGCAGGCAGAATCAAGGTCAGGGCAGGCAGGATGATCAGGCAGGCAGGAAAGTAGTCCAGAGTCAGGCAGGGGTCAGAACCAGGAGGACTATAAAAAGAGAACAGAAAAGGAGTACAGGAAAAACACACTGATTGACTTGACAAAACATACAAGATGATCTGGCACTGAGAGACAGGAAACACAGGGATAAATACACTGGGGAAAATAAGCAACACCTGGAGGGGGTGGATACAATCACAGGAACAGGTGAAACAGATCAGGGCGTGACAGAAGAAGGAATTGTAGATTTAATTCATATTTTTGTACTTGTCCAACACAGCTCCCTAACCTCCCAGCTACCTCCACTGACGTGGTGGTGACAGGGGACGATGAGGGGATCTTTGGAGTTGAGGCAGGATTTCTTTACGCCTTGAAGCCTCTGGACAGAGAGAAGCAGCCATCTTACTCTCTGCAGGTTGACAGTCACACATTTATGGCATTATCTAAGCATGTAGTGATATGTTTACAATACATGTGATTATGACCTGTGAGATTGCATGGATGGAACGATATTATAATCATCCTCATCAAAAATACCATAAAATTGAATGCGATATATTGCAATGATTTGTTTTAATTGGGGTGTGTTATCTCTGGCTTGAGAGAAACAATGTCCTCAAACAATGTACTGTTTAGCAACACCAAATGAGACATAGACTCCTTAGTTAATTACAATCAAATTAGATCTTCGGGTTACCGTATGTCTTTATTAACTTATATTCGCCCTTCATACTTACAGTTGCATTTACTTTAAGCTGGAAGTGAGTTTTTCCCCCCAATCTCTCAGCTGTAATTGCCACTAGAGAAAATAATTAGCACAGGAAGTCAAGTAATGTCACCCACGTTAGCCCGGGATTGAGTGACAGGCATAGCCAGTCATTACAGGAACGGAAGGCAGACCTAAATTAGGAAGTCAATATTTTCCATTTGAGTAGCAGTCTGAGTGAAAGAATGCTATTACCTCCATGCTTAATTTGGATCTCTGTACGACATTCCTAATAAAATCTTAACATTTTAGATTGGAGATTGGTGAGAAATACTGTTTATGTGAAAGTGAGAGACTACAATGTCTTCATATAGCATTGGAGACATCTTTAGCGTGTTATGAGAGGCACGTTTAGATACAAAGGGCTTGAAACCTTGTGTGCTTTTCGCAGGTGTCCTTCTCAGCATCCGTGCCGTCTCAGAGCTTTATGGTAGAAGTATGCGTCATTGACAAAAACGACAACGTGCCTGTGTTTATCGAGGAGAGCATGAGAGGCAGTGTGCAGCTGGGACTTCTGAAAGGTTGGTTGTACTAGCCAGAACATAGAGCCCGTCCACCATTCAGGAGAAAACAAATACCGGAGTTCACAGAAGGGATTTTAATTTGTGACACAGTCATGAGTTTATTTCTTAATACATACTGATGAGTGATGTTTGCATTGTCTGAATCTTTATGACTTTTACATAAATAGTATCACCTGAACTATCCACATGGCTCTAGTGAAGGACATGTACGGTATGTGTATTGGAAGTAGAGGTGATTTGCTTAATCATTTTAATTGAAGTCTTACTACAGTCTGATCTTGGGCTATTGTGGGGTAGTTCTTTGAGTTTTTGCGTCAGAGATGACTCAAGCGTCTGGATTTATGTCACTGAGGGGACTCGCGTTTGAGTGGAGGGAGCTGTGTGCGTGTGTGAGCATCACACCACCAGATAATAGTGGGTTACCATTGATTACATTGTGACATGACCTTCAGGAAATTATAGAGCAGACTTTACATTGAGAGGATATTACATTAATAACCCCATAAAGTGTGCCTCTATTGAAATGAACTACAGTAGATACAAATATGTTAACAACTAATGTTTTTACCAAATGCAAAGTTATGTCAAATTATGTTAGAATAAAGTCAGAAGGTTATCATGATTAAATCAAGATTGTCCAGGAGGAATACTAGCATTTGAACTATGTAAGGATATTTCACTATAAGAATTAGGCATTGTCATCCTAGTCAAATCACAGTGTGAATGTACACAGCTGTACAGAAGCTTGTCTATCTTTCTCTTGGCTAGGGATCTCATTCATGCAGGTGGGGGCATCTGACCGTGATGACCGTAACACAGCCCATGCTGACCTGCGCTTCAGCCTGATGGACCAGACCCCCAGGATCCCCTCCAGTCACATGTTCTTCATAGACTCTGTGACCGGCGAGGTGTCTCTCACTGAGGACGGTGAGTTACAGGCCCCTCACTCAACTGCCCTGTTATATTCTACATGGTGTTGTCTTACTTTTATCTGTTTACTGTTAAATGAATTACTTAGTACACCCCTTCTCAATCCACATACACACACGGGCACAAACGCACACGCATGTACACACGCACATTCCCGTACACACATACACATACACACATACACACGTACACCAGTTAAATCAGATTTTAAAAAGTCCCAATTTGGACAGTGCTGGTGTTATTTCTGGATTTATTGACTATTTCTGCACAGTGCTGGTGCCCCTATGTTACAGCTTGACTGAAGCTAGACAACACTAACAACCCCAATCCACCACATTGGCTGCCGCTTTAGGGCCATTTAACTGTGAAATTGGCTAATTACGTCTTTATGATGTACTTGTTAGTGGGTTATTAACAATGTTTTCCCGCTTTTTTCAACGTGCTATCTGTGAACAACGTTATGCAGCTCTCTGATTGTAATATATTGATATGTGTGTGTGTGTGTGTGTTCCAGGGGCTTCCACCCTGGACCCAGAGATGTGTGGTCGCTACAAGCTGTCAGTGATGGTGAAGGACATGGGGGGGAAACCCAACGCTTTCTTCTCCACGGGCATCGTGACAGTGGAGGTGACGGGGAACACCTGGGCGTCACCGGACCCTGTTCGCCTCCAGGAGAACCTCCCTGGCCCCTACCCCATCCCCATCTCACAGGTACCTCCCTGGCCCCTACCCCATCCCATGTCACAGGTAGAACCTTCCTGGTCCCTACCCCATCCCATCTCACAGGTATAACCTTCCTGGCCCCTACCCCATCCACATCTCACAGGTACCTCCCTAGCCCCTACCCCATCCACATCTCACAGGTATAACCTTCCTGGCCCCTACCCCATCTCACAGGTACCTCCCTAGCCCCTACCCCATCCACATCTCACAGGTATAACCTTCCTGGCCCCTACCCCATCTCACAGGTACCTCCCTAGCCCCTACCCCATCCATATCTCACAGGTATAACCTTCCTGTCCCCTACCCCATCCACATCTCACAGGTATAACCTTCCTGGCCCCTACCCCATCCCCATCTCACAGGTAGAACCTCCCTGGACCCTACCTCATTCCCATCTCACAGGTAGAAACTCTCTGGCCCCTACCCCATCCTCATCTCACAGGTAGAAACTCCCTGACCCCTATCCCATCTTACAGGTGACTAGTATCATGCTCATTCTCCATCCCCATCTCACAGGTGACACACAGTGATGCTTTCAGGGATCACAGAGATATCTGTATATTCCTGCATACATTACATGCTCAGGTGACCTTTGCCTCTAGTATAAAATCATGGAAAGGGATCATCTGACAAATGTCAAACACTGTGAACCAATATTTTATTTGACTGTTCATTGTAAAATGTAATAATGGAATGAAATGGGTGAAGCATCAGGATACTGCAGTTGTGTTGTTGTCTTTTTAGTCCCCCCCCCCCCCCCCTGGGCTTTCCTAAGAGACCAAGGTGTGCATTATTAATGTCATTCATACCCCTAGGCTTTCCCCTGCCTGAGTCACTGCAGCCTGAGGTTCCGTTCCCGCTGTTGGTGTGTGTGTGTGTGTGTGTGTGTGTGTGTGTGTGTGTGTGTGTGTGTGTGTGTGTGTGTGTGTGTGTGTGTGTGTGTGTGTGTGTGTGTGTGTGTGTGTGTGTGTGTGTGTGTGTGTGTGTGTGTGTGTGTGTGTGTGTGTGTGTGTGTGTGTGTGTGTGTGTGTCTATAATGTCAAAGATTGTTCAATCAAACCTCACACTTTGTTTCTGACTTAGTGGTTGTGATTGAATAGGGATCAGTCTCTGTGCTCTGTGCGGGGCCAGTGTCTCTGTATCTGCACCTGGTCTTCTTTACAGTCTGACCTTTAGCTTGTTATTCAACATTTATAATATCAGCCACGGCCCAGTGCTTGCATCAGCACCAAATCATTAAAGCTGTGTAAATAACTGGAAACATCTGACATTATCAGAAAGAGGAAAACAGGACGTTCTGTAACTGTACAGTAGTATGGATCTTCTCTGCATCTCTATCAACATTTATTAGTCTGGAAAACAATAGTCTGTTTTCTATATATAGGTGCTTACAACAATGGAACTATAGTCTGTTTTCTATATATAGGTGCTTACAACAATGGAACATGGTCAGAAATGCAAACTCGAGACCTCAAGACAGTAACGCAAACTCGAGAACATAAAGTCATGATTTGCTGCAAATATGTGTATTTCTACATTTCAGTGTGGTCTGTGGGTGTCGCCACAGTAACTCTCCTCCTCTTCCCCCTCTCCTCCTCCTCTCACTCACGCCAGTGCCATCCGCCCACTGAAAACGTGTGGACTCAAAACGTGGGCAGATTTGATATTTTTCACATTTTCCATGCCAATTTACCAACATAAAATAAAATCTATCCAAATGTGGACAGGCAAAATCTCAAGCAAATCCTCCTAATCTCTGCCGGAACATAAATGTGTGTGTCTATGTGTGTTTGTGAGAGAGATAGAGAGAGAATGTGCTAGAGGTTGTACTCTAGAGCTCTTCACAGCTCAGAGGCAGGGTCGGGGAGGTGGGCTGCTGACAGAAAAGCATGGCTCAGGTTTAAAGTACAAGATGACTCTGTTCTTGAGATTCTCAAACCCTCATAAAACTATACGCTTCTTTTAAATCTGACTGCAAAATAATAACAATATATGCCATTTAGCAGTCGCTTTGATCCACAGTCATGCGTGCATATAATTTATGGATGGGTGTTCCCGGGAATCGAACCCACTACCCTGGTGTTACAAGCGTCATGTTCTACCAACTGAGCCAAGAGCTACACAGGTCCACAAATCATCATGATGTATACTATTTTATCATGATGTATACTATTTTATACTGCGATGTAAAGATTATATTGGCTATTACTTGTGTTTTTTACAGTGCATGTACTTAGTAGGAATCTGTTTGTCAACATGCTATTACTATATTACAATTATAGTTGTCAGGGCAGCACATAACATCACATTTGCATGTCCATGTAAAGGGTTAACAGTGTAGAATCCACCACTGGTGACCATGCCTATATGATGGGAAAAGCCTCTCTCCACCCACTCTGCATTTACCACCATGTGTTTGTAGGCGGTAGGACTCATAGCTGTGCTGTTACCAAGCAGATGGGGGGGGGTCATGTTGAAAGACTGAGTATGGCTGGGAGCCCTTTACTATCAGCAGCATGGAAAGTCATGTTTCTACTCAGGAAAATGTTGTGAGACACATAAAGCGTTATGCTGATGGGTTTCTCTTCTATCATGCATTTTTCTTTCAAAATATTTTCCTTCAGTCATTGATATTGATACAGGTGCACTTTGGTTGTTGATCTCAAGAAGCATTGCTCCTCTTTGGTCATTTTTGGTCTTTTTCCAAAATAACAATTAGGCAAATCAAGGCAGGAGAATTCCACATTGTGCATACTTCTTATACATGGAAGTCAGATTTGTCCCAAAAAATGTATCTATTAGAAATACAGTAGTGGTGCACTTAACGGGCAATTACCCCACTTTTCAACCTCGTTTTCATTATCTCCAGCACAATACCAGTGTCTACAAATGTGAAAACGGCGCATTTCAAAGTTTTGAAGAAAAATATACAAAGTTACAAAGTTCTACCCGATGACATCATCAAAAGTGAAAACATTTAATAAAAAATTGTGATTTTCAAACACTATGAGAATTTCTTGGTGACGTGAGGAGCAAGAAAATACCCTCCCTCTGGCTAGAAACTCGTTGCAGGTTTTGAAAATCACTGATGTCACAGATACATTTTTAGGACCTTTCTTCTTATCTTTTTAACCACAGATCATAGAAACGCGCCGTTTTCACATATGTAGACACCGGTATAATGCTGGAGATAATGAATATGAGGTTGAAAAGTGGCGGAATTGCCCTTTAAGACTGCTTATTCACAAGGTGACATAGAAGACAGAGTGTGCACTGCAAGCTGTTAAAAAAAGCACAGAAAGCAAAACATTACATCAGCTACAGTGTACTCTATTCATATCCATTTTTAGAACAACCAAGTCATTAATCACATTGTTATATACTACATCTCTTCAAAGCACTGAGGCCCTGAAATACCATGACACTGGGAGGAAGGCAGTCGTGAGAAGAGGGGCTTGTGTATACACGGCCTCAGCATTTGGGGAGCCAGCTCCAAAACAATGGAGTGGAGTGTGACAGTGGGTTGAGGAGATGCACATGCCCCCTGTGTTTCTGCCGGTGACCTCTCCTTCTTGGGTGCTGTTTCATGGGGTCCTCTGAGCCAATTATACAGCTCCCTGTCCGGCCCTGTGCTTTAAATCAGTAGAAGCTCCCCATCCAACATGTATGAGCTTTTGTTTTGGCAGAGGTCTCTGGTCCTCATCACATCCTGTACATTGACTCAGCACTTTATCATGTAAACACCTCACAGGTTTTTACTAAAGGACAGGGTTTCCCTCTCTAGTAAAGCCTAGGTACATGAGAGAGAGACAGAGAGTGGGAACAGCAGAAGGGGGGGCTCAATCCTACAATCCCGCAGTGCAGAGAGAACGTTGAATTGACCATGTTCAGTTTATGAGCTGTTCTGTGCCTTCCCTGCTTCCCTATCCTGTGTCTAGGTGAAGTGGAGTGGAGGTCTGGTAGAGTATAGCCTGGAGGGGGAATTCCCAGAGATGCTGTTCACTGTCAGCAGAGAGGGAGTCATCTCTCTCAACGCCCCACTAGACAGAGAGACTCAGGACCAGGTGAGTGACCACACAGTTTTCATTCATAATGTATCGTACCTCCTGTCTTAATCATATAGTAAGGACTTGTTAGGGCTGTGAACGCATAATCATGTCATGGGGCAGCAGGGTAGCCTAGTGGTTAGAGCGTTGGACTAGTAACCGAAAGGTTGCAAATTCAAATCCCCCAGCTGTTGTTTCCTCCCTGAACAGGCACTGTTCCTAGGCTGTTATTGAAAATAAGAATTTGTTCTTAACTGACTTGCCTAGTTAAATAATGGTAAATTACACTGTATGGACAGAGGAAAATCGTGGTGAAAAGGAGCGTCATGATTCAAATCCCAACGTGTCTTTTTTCCTCCTCTGCAGTTTGCCAAGAAGCTAAGCTCCAAAGCTGTACAGGATTAGATAAACATCACTTTTTGGCACAGGTTGACTTTGGGTTCATTCTGCAGAGTAGCAAGCAACGTGTCTGGCCAGAGACCTTACTGCTCACTGGTCTGACACAAGGAGAAATACATCACTGTATTGGATGTGCTGTTTCTACAGAAAGCCCTCAGAGAGTCTTTTCTGTCTGAACTATAACTATAGTACAGTAATTATAAAGCCAGACACACCCCCTCTTCCCTCCTTCTCCTCTCTCCCTACCTGGCAGTGACTGTCACCTATCATGATGGAGTTGTCATGTTCCAGCATGCATCACACTGAGTCACAGCCTATCGATCCACCTCCTCACACACCTGCCTCACAACACGAGTGAGGCAGTCCAGGTTCCCTGATTGAGATGGTTCCTCGCTGACTGACTGAGACTCATATGTCAGCGACATGTGACTCTTACAGCTGATGGAGGGAAGAGGGAGGAGAGGAGGAAGGGGATGCATGCACATGTACAGTACCTCTCGCTTGGTGTTGACAGAGTTGCGTGCCCGTATAGGGCGCAGAGATGATGAATCATCTCTGGATGTGTCAAAGAAGGCTCTATACAAGCAAAATGCCTCAGTTCTGTGAGCTGAGTAGCAGTCCAAGAATCAATGGACACGCTGAGTGTTAGCACTGTCACTGCCTATCGTTAACCTAATGGCTTCATCTTCTGAAGACAGGTCGGAGTGAAAGGGGGGAGGGGGGGTGAGCAATCTGCACTCTAAAAAAGTAACAACTTATTTCATTCACACACATACACCCCACACACCTCCCACCCCCCATCTATTCTAAGAAAGCTCAATAAATAATGAATACAAAATTGTTGTGCCTTCATCTCAGACTGTGGTTCCAGTGTGTAATTGTGCCACGTTCAATACAGAACATGAAGATCTTTCCTGGCTGAGAGCTGGCGCTTTGTGTTGTTCCAGTGTGTCTGTCTGTGGTCTCACTGTGTGTCCAGACAGGGAGATTTGATCTGGACACTTTGTGAAAGCACATGACCCCATGTGGCTCTGTCTGTTAGTTCCAGATCAGCATCGTGGTGGAGCGTCCGGACGGCAGGGAGATCGCCAAGCCTGTGGAGCTGAGGGTGATGGTGGGCGATGCCAACGACAACAGGCCCACGTTCCCTACCACACAGTACCACACCGTGGTCAAGGAGCTCGCCCCACGGGGTGAGGCACAACCCTCAGAACACTCATATAACACACTCGTACAGACAACTCCGGAACATACTGGATCACAAAGGCCTTTTGTTTACGCTTAAAACGAAATACTCCAAAATAAAAAACCATGGAGAAATTCATCAGTACGCTCAAAATAGGATTCTGTGTTTCTCACTTGAGGGTTCAAAGAAAATGTGTTTTTTGCCCACACACTAATCTGTGAGGACTTTGCTCTTTTCTCAGGGACGGAAATCCTCACAGTTCAAGCAGCCGACAACGATGATCCGAAAACAGATAACGTGAGGATCTTCTACCGGCTGGTTGGCCAGATCCCAGAGAGCCCTCGTGCCTTGTTCCGGGTGGACCGTGACTCTGGGGTCATCTCAGTGCAGGCAGACAACCTGGAGGGAGCCGCCCCACAGTACACACTGACCATCACTGCTGAGGACGCTAAAGGTGACCAACAGTACTGCATGGCAATGTGGTTCTGTGGTGTTAGGGAGAGGGGTGAGGGATTACTTCCACAAAGATAATGTATACATAGTACAATGTAAAGATAATCCAAAGATACTCTATAGTCGTAAACTATTGTGATATGTAGACACGGGTGCAGTGGTAGTGTAAATTAGTTTTAGACTAGCAGATGTAACGTTGGAGGTTTTCCCTCTGCTTCCTTTGAGGAGAATATTGTTTAAATATGACACTACGGTGACTGATGATCATGATTAAGACTGAGGGCATCAGTATGAAAGAGGCATGCCAAACTAAGTGACTCACTAATGGAGCCTATCTCTCTCTGATGATGATTTCATTCGCAGGCTTAAACAGCTCCTGTACTGTGGTTGTGACAGTGCAGGACGAGAACAACAACCCACCCGTCTTCACTCCACACGAGGTACCTTTTTGGGGTTTGGGGGACAGAAGTGATTCAGGGCACTCATTGCAAATCTCTCTCTTATACAGTATATTAGATGTTTCTCTTCTGTTGGATGGCTGCTGTGTGAACTCTCCCTCCAGGTCACTGATTTGATTTCCCAGAGGGGAGCGAGATGGAGTGCTTTGAGGGGGATCCAAGCTTTAATCTCAGGCTTATACAAATGTAGGACCTTCATTTGAGCCAGTTTGCTACAGCAGGAAAGTAATCCTTCAGCAACAGAAAATGTGAATTATTATGTGGATTATAATTAATGGACAATTTTTCGTAAGGGAAAATCAAGTCTGAAATTCCAAACTTCAGAAGCATTTTTAAACCTCAAATACACTACACGTTTTACATTTCCTCCATTGCAGGAAAGTTCTCCTACAACAGGGTGATCAAATTAATATCCTACAACTTTAAAGATGGAACCATATTATTGTAGGGTTTTTTCTCATTGTGCTCTAAATGGACAATGTTCTTAGTTAATCTGAATAAGCCTCAGATGAGGCCTGTGAGAATCCTTTATTTATAGAATAGGCAAATCCACAGCGTCGCCATAAGAAAGCTCTAAATGATATCCCTCACACATACAGCAGTCGGAACATTTCACATCTTTATAGAAAAATCATCGCACTGAGCAATATTTACTATTATGTCTGAGCTCACTGGTTCAAAAAAGCAGTTCTAGATTAAATATTAAGTACTTTGTTAAAAGTGAAAAATGCATCCCTTCGAGTACAGAAATTAACTGCGTTGTTCTGGAATTTGTCAATAAAAAGCCCTGAGAAGTGACTCAGAAGAGATCTCATTAGCCGCACAGTGTCGTCATCTCCTCTGGTACGGGGGGGGGGGGGTGTCCCTGAGCCTACCAATTAAAGGGACCTTAGTCTTAACATAAACACTATTTTTGGTCTATGAGAGCATCTTTGGGGACAGTCAGTGTTTCCAGCGGTCTTTTCCATAGTCGATCCTCATGAATAATGAAGTCACCGCTGAGGTCACAATGAGACAACATTGGATTTGCGCTGGTCTCAAGGTATGCAGTATCCGGGCCAAAGATAGACCATTTTCTCACATACTGTTCCAGAATGGAAAACAGTCTACACCCACACCGCCTGAATAATGCAGGAGAAAGGATTGTTGTGAAAGATGTGGGAGCAAATCGTCATCTTAAGATGGGGACATGTGACAATGAAGCACAAAGCTGTTGTTGTCCTCACTGGTGCTAGACTAAGTCAATGTACACCCCAACTGTGCTTGTTATGTTTAGATGCTCTTGGAGTGAGAGAAGGTACTGTTAAGATACAGGAGACATATTCATATTCTAGAGTTATTCCAGAGTCATCCAGTTTGTTCCTCATTGGGTTCAAGCCATGCCAAAAGATTTACAGCCATTCTCATTTTGGATTCTCTATGCCAGCCCCAGGCTCATATTCTCTCACACACACACACACACACACACACACACACACACACACACACACACACACACACACACACACACACACACACACACACACACACACACACACACACACACACACACACACACACACACACACACACACACACACACACACACACACACACTGAGGTGGAAAAAGCTCTTGAGTGGGTCACGCCAGAGTGCCCCTGCTTTTTCCAGCAACATGTGAACGGGTTTGTAGGGAGCTGGCAGGTGAGTGGTGAGACCCATGGTATCAGTGACCCTCTAGCCCGGGCAGGCAGATCAGAGACACAGCCGTTTCAGTGGAGGGCCACAGTGAGTGGCTGATTAAAGGACTCCCAAGCAGAGAGATAGGAGGTGTGTGAATGAAGGTCAACAACACAGGGCCACAGGGGACATGCCTGCATACACACACCAGACCTGGGTCAAATACATAACCTAGATTATGTCAAATATGTTCAAATATTTGAAATGCACTTGATATAGTTAGCTAGTTAGCCTGGAACAACGGAACCAATGGAGTAGTCCTAAAAGTGCAAATTCCAAGCTAAATCAATCTAATACTAAATAATACATTTTTCAAATATTTCACTATCAATCACATTTATTTTATAAAGCCCTTTTCAACAGTTGTCACACAGTGCTTTACAGATACCCAGCCTAAAACCCCAGAGATAATTGTTTTATTTTTTTTACCTTTATTTAACTAGGCAAGTCAGTTAAGAACAAATTCTTATTTACAATGACAGCCTACACTGGGCCAATTGTGCACCGGACTCCCAATCACAGACGGTTGTGATACAGCCTGGAATCGATCCAGCATCTGTAGTGACGCCTCTAGCACTGAGATGCAGTGCCTTAGACCGGTGCGCCACTCGGGAGCCCAAAAGAAAGCTATGCAGTAGCCCCTGCTTCATTATCTTTTCCTTCTCCCTGTGCTCATCCCCCCTCCTTGCTCCCTTTCTCCTCTCACCTTTCTCTCTCCCTTCTCCCCTTCTCTCTTAGTACGGCCCCTTCCACCTGGCAGAGGATGCTCCTTTGGGAGCCACGGTAACCGCGGTGTCAGCGTGGGATGCTGATGAGAGGGGAGGAGACAGCTGGCAGGTGAATTACAGGCTGGAGTCTGGCAACGAGGAGGAGGTGTTCACGCTGGTCACAGACAAGCAGACCAATGAAGTTTCACTCATCCTCTCCAAGGTACGGCAATCTCCTTCATTCAACAGTCTCTATTCTCTCTTGTTCATTCACAAATAAGACACAACCCAGAGAGACCTAGACATCGATGAATAGGATGCATTTTAACATGATCTTAACATGGTAATAATATCTTCATAGAAATATGCAATATTGACTCTAATAATTATGCATTTCGTTAAGTAACCATAAGGAAAAGATACATGCATATCGAATCTTGCTTTGTATATCACTTTCTATGTCTCTTCATACGCACATACATGGATATTTCAATGACACGTGTCCCAAAAATAAGCCATGACAAAAACAATAGTTTATCCCAAAATAATCTGAGCCCATCCCTGGGGTGTCTCTGGCTCGTCCCTGGTCTCCTGTAATCCCCTCCACTCTCGCAGCTCCGCCCCAGCACCGCCCTGCCTCAGCTATCTCCCCTGGCCTGGACAGGAGGGCTTTGGAGACAAAGAGGGAGTGTTTGTCATTGTTTGTGTCCCCATTCTCTGGAGGCGGGGAAACTGCGTTCTACCTCTCTATTGGAGTAGAGGAATGTTACCTATATTCCGCAGAGGTAAACCAGGAGTTGCCTCCGGTATTGTCTAAACTAATACAGGACTGGAGCACATCCCCTTTGCATTGTCTCTGATGAACCCTGCCATACAGTAATGATGTGCCGTATAAGGCTCTGACATAGTCCTACTGTAGCTCATTTTGAAGCACCACATATGGTGTATATTTAGTTACAGGCAGTTACAGGCTTAAAGCCAGCCAACGACCGTCCATCTGGTAAAATAGCTTGTTAGTACATCAGAGCATGCTCACTAATATGTGATCTTGTGGCGAGACTGAGACAACCCAGAGGGCAGTCCCGTTGTCTCAATAACAGCAGCTTGCACAAAGTCTAATTGAATAATTACACAGTGCCATTAGTCTGTAGAAAGCAATTACAGTTTACTCACTATAAACCACATAGGCAAGGCACCGCTGACTAAACACTAGCTAATCTGTCTCTCTGGTGCTGTGCAACAGTTGTTGTGAGGGTAATATCAATGAGAATATTCAGCTCCTGCTGTGCTGTAGGCGGATGTGTCTGAGGTTGTGTGTAGCGTGCTAATCCATGTGACCGGATCAGGAAAAACTCCAGGCCTTTTACCAGACCCATGTCAAGCATGTGTTCTGTTGAAATGTCTCCTACAGAGACAGAGGCAGTACCTGCCGTCATGAATGGTGAATGAGAGAGGATGGCGTAAAAAAGAGTGGTCAGTCGCCTTGAGCTGGGTGGCAGGTGCACATAGCTGATTCAATCCTTTTCAGGGGGAAGAATAGAGATTACAGACGAACACACACACACATACCATACACACACGCACACACTGGACTAATGCTTTGATCTTATTATGATCTTGCTATGAAAGAGGGGATCACAAGTAATCGTCTCCTTCTTTTTAAACCCATTGAGCTGGAGACTCTCATGCTTCAAGGGTCCCCATTTAACCTAGTGGGCCGCCCTCCACACAGCAACTTAAGGCCAGCAACAGCAGCTGAGTGGTGGTTGGATTCTTCTGGTTGTTGCCTGATACAAACCTGCACTTCACTTCCAGTCAACACCATTAGTCACTCCAACACTGAACAACGTCTGTGTTTTCTCTCTAGCAACAGAGGTAGCTATTTGGGCCAGGCGACATGTTATTAGCAACAGCAACCACTTCATTTCACCCGAACGTAGACAACACAGGGGATACAATCCCGGGCTGTGACCTCACAGAGTAAGCATAGCAACGGCTGTCCACTAACGGGATTCTCTGTCACAGGCAGGATTCATGTCAGGTGAAACGTGAATCAAATGGCCGTCCCTGTCATTCCAGTTTGTTTTACAGTGGAAATAAAACTCCTCTTTGCCGGTAAATCAGCTTGTCTCACATGCAGGTGACGGTATTATAGAGGCCTTGTTTAGAGTCACTGTGCAGTGTTCTACAACCCTCTCCTTTCCAGTAGGATCAGCCTGTAAATCTGTGGAACACGTCGATTCCCAGCAGATATATACAGGCTCTTTCTGACCTCCTGTGTTTGCTCCATGAGCGTAATACAATCCCATGCCTCTGTTGGAGGGGGCGGTTCGATATGTTGCTCAGTCTAAATGAGCAGCCTGTGCGTCTCATGGAGTGCTGAAATGGCACATTCACAACACATTCACTGACTGCTTTTATGCTCTTTAGATAAAGTCTGCTATTTTCTGTTAGTAAATCCCTCCCATGATTATTTTCCTGGTATTCATTCTTGCACTGTAGAACAAACACTATGTTCCCATGTTTCACAACTATTCGAACACTACATGAATGTAAGTGCATGCCCTTCCATATGAGCAGCATTTCTATGGCAACCTGTATGCATGCAGGTGCTGGACTTTGAGCGGGAGAGCGAGTACATCCTGGTCCTTAGTGCTCAAAACCCAGTGGCCCTGGTACGAGGGAGGTATGGCCCAGCGTCCACGGCAACCGTCTCCATCTATGTGGACGATATCAACGAGGGCCCCATCCTGTCCCAGAGCCACTACGAGGTCACCGTCAGAGAGGGGGAGGAGCCAGGACGGGTTATTGCCACTATTCGTGGATATGACCCAGACTCACACCCAATCAGGTGAAACATCGTTCATTGGAAATAATATAAAAATAAACATTAATTCACAGTTTAAAGGCATGGATCATTGTGTTATCCCACCCCATCTATACTTTGAAGGAATACGTACTAATGGTTTGGGTTTTGTTTTTGTCCAGATACTCGCTCAGAGGAGACACAAAGAGGTATTTCTCCATTGGGAAGTACTCAGGTGAGCTGAAGACCGTCCAGGCCTTGGACAGAGAGGAAAACAGCACCTACACTATGGAGGTCATGGCTGAAGATGGACGTAAGATGTTTTTCTGAGAATAATGTCTACTTCATATCTTTCCAGACAGAGCGTCCAGGGCAGCTTAGACCTCAGCCTTCTGTTTGTCCCAGGGGGTTTCAAATGTAATAAGGCAAGGCTAAAGCAATACTTACATTGAGAATTCAAGACCACACTGTATTCACTGACAATGTAATAAGAAGGGAGTGAGTCATGCGAAGTGACAGCCAGTGTGTAGCTAGCTGGTGGGTGTAGAGTGGGAAGTGAGGAGGGGGTGTATGTTGTATAGAAAACTCCAATCCAATCCTCCCCCACACTAGTTAAGCATGACTCAGAACAGAAGACAGACTTGCAGGGTCTGAGAGCTGCACACGGCACCTCTCCAATTACCCGCTGCCCTTATCCCTGGCATGCACTGATCACGTCTAGTGAAGAATCTACTGGTCCATTACCCACAGAATGGGGGCTCTGACTCACATCTTGAATCCACACCTATAGAGGTTAGAGAGGGCAGTGGTGTTAATTGGTGGAGGAGATCATGTATTATGTTGGTTGGATCGAATTGTACAGGTATCAGAAACATTTTAAAATATGCTTTTAATGTCCCTCTGTGCATGTCAAAGCCAGGCCAGCAGCACCCAATACGGTACAACACGAGGACTGTTGTTACGAATGATTCAGTGGGAACTAATGTTTATTAAAACTGTACTGTTTGCCTCCCAGGGAACTCTTCTCTGTCAGCTTCAACACTGGTCACAGTCCATATCCTGGATGTGAATGATAACAGTCCGGTGTTGGTGGGAGACTACTCCTGGAAGTACCTGTGTACCCCTCGCTGGGAGGACCAGGCCTTGGTGCTGGCATCCCGGGACAGTGATGGTCCCCAGCACGGTGGCAGGCTCAACTTCTCCCTCCGCAGTGACGCCACCGTGCGTGGCAACTGGAAACTCACCCCCATCAATGGTCTGCCTCATCATCCAGATAAACTATCTTCTGTTTTTTCACTAACACATTTGTATTTTATCTTGACAAACAGAAAGATCAACACACGCTCACACCAACCTCTTAGCCCATCAGATATTTTAGTAACCAGTCCAGCAGTGGAAATTGTTGTGCATATTAGCATGACAATACTGTAGGTGTAGTCACTGTAGTAGCGACATGGTGACCCAACGCTATGACATTGTAGGCTAGCACCATACTGTAGGAAGTAGGACCCAGGAAACATTAACCTCTCTGCAGGATCAATCCAGATCGAGGTGTTGGATAGGTTGAGTCATGTCTGTGTAAGAACCACTACCAGACAGCTAAATTAAAGTACCAAATTAGACCAAATTAGACCACTTATTCTATTTGAGTCGTCACGGTGACGTTAGACCTGACACTCTCACTGTGGTTACACGTGTATAGGGTAACGTCATTGACGATAAAATGGTTTTCAAAATAGAAAGCATGTACGTGCAATAACGTTGGAAAGAGAACAATCCAGGGTGTTTTGCTCCAGTGTGATGAACGGTGAATAGGATGTAATTCAAGGATCCATTCAGACCACCTGTTGATCCACAGACACGTGTAGAGGATTAGAGTGAGTGGCACTGAGACACTGACTGACAGTGGAAGTAAATTGCCCCCATCCTTTCTTCTGAGGCGCTCTGACTAGGCAATGTCTCTAATATGCCTAATGGCCCTCTTCCTGTCGCTGTGCCTGTCTGTAATGTGTCAGGCTGACATACATTAATCAGACGTGTCGACTTGGCTGTGCTGACACAGTCTCTCTATTGTATCACTGTGACAACCTTTTCTCTTTAGTTTTTTTCTCTCGCCATTTCTCTCTGACGCGTTATTATTGGAAGCTGCGGAGGCCGGCTATAATTATATTTCCCTTTTAATTTGTGTGATGTCACAGCTGGGGCCCGCCAGGCTTAAAGGCTAAGAGGCTAAAAGTGTATTTTTCCCAGCAGCACCCAGCAGCTGCAAGACTTGTCCCTAATAACACCTGCTGCAGACGTGCCGTGGCGCACCTATTTACCTCACCTTTGTGGCTCTTAGGCCTCCTCCCTGACAACTGGAGAGGCTGGAGAGAGTGACGGAGGTGTGACGCAGCCTCTGTCTTTGAGAAGCTCACATAGTCTGCTGTGCTGTGCTTGTCCTGAGAGGGTACCAGTAGATTACACTGTTCCTGTCCACCACAGAACAGACAGTCAGTCAATTTTAATTAATCATAAATAGATACAGCAATGATTTACCTCTATATTTTCCATTATTCCTGGGCTGTGATAAAAGCAGGTATATGTTTTTTTTAACTCTCACATACACTATTCCTGTCAATGACATCAAAGAAAAGTCCCAATAAGAACCATTGAGGATGTGGCAGACCAAGGGCTCCTCTACTGTTTATGTCACTGACGCCTGTCGGTTGCAGCCTTACCTAACAAGATGATATACAGTGCATTCGGAAAGTATTCAGACCCCTTGACTTTTTCCACATTTTGTTACGTTACAGCCTTATTCTAAAATGTATTTTTTTTTTTTAAATCCCCCTCATCAATCTACACAAAATACCCCATAATGATAAAGCAAAAACAGGTTTTTAGAAATATTTGCAAATGTATATACAGTGGGGAGAACAAGTATTTGATACACTGCCGATTTTGCAGGTTTTCCTACTTACAAAGCATGTAGAGGTCTGTAATTTTTATCATAGGTACACTTCAACTGTGAGAGACGAAATCTAAAACAAAAATCCAGAAAATCACATTGTATGATTTTTAAGTAATTAATTTGCATTTTATTACATGACATAAGTATTTGATCACCTACCAACCAGTAAGAATTCCAGCTCTCACAGACCTGTTAGTTTTTCTTTAAGAAGCCCTCCTGTTCTCCACTCATTACCTGTATTAACTGCACCTGTTTGAACTCGTTACCTGTATAAAAGACACCTGTCCACACACTCAATCAAACAGACTCCAACCTCTCCACAATGGCCAAGACCAGAGAGCTGTGTAAGGACATCAGGGATAAAATTGTAGACCTGCACAAGGCTGGGATGGGCTACAGGACAATAGGCAAGCAGCTTGGTGAGAAGGCAACAACTGTTGGCGCAATTATTAGAAAATGGAAGAAGTTCAAGATGACGGTCAATCACCCTCGGTCTGGAGCTCCATGCAAGATCTCACCTCGTGGGGCATCAATGATCATGAGGAAGGTGAGGGATCAGCCCAGAACTACACAGCAGGACCTGGTCAATGACCTGAAGAGAGCTGGGACCACAGTCTCAAAGAAAACCATTAGTAACACACTACGCCATCATGGATTAAAATCCTGCAGCGCATGCAAGGTCCCCCTGCTCAAGCCAGCGCATGTCCAGGCCCGTCTGAAGTTTGCCAATGACCATCTGGATGATCCAGAGGAGGAATAGGAGAAGGTCGTGTGGTCTGATGAGACAAAAATAGAGCTTTTTGGTCTAAACTCCACTCGCCGTGTTTGGAGGAAGAAGGATGATGAGTACAACCCCAAGAACCCATCCCAACCGTGAAGCATGGAGGTGGAAACATCATTCTTTGGGGATGCTTTTCTGCAAAGGGGTCAGGACGAATGCACCGTATTGAGGGGAGGATGGATGGGGCCATGTATCGCAAGATCTTGGCCAACAACCTCCTTCCCTCAGTAAGAGCATTGAAGATGGGTCGTGGCTGGGTCTTCCAGCATGACAACGAAACGAAACACACAGCCAAGGCAACTAAGGAGTGGCTCCGTAAGAAGCATCTCAAGGTCCTGGAGTGGTCTAGCCAGTCTCCAGACCTGAACCCAATAGAAAATCTTTGGAGGGAGCTGAAAGTCCGTATTGCCCAGCGACAGCCCCGAAACCTGAAGGATCTGGGGAAGGTCTGTATGGAGGAGTGGGCCAAAATCCCTGCTGCAGTGTGTGCAAACATGGTCAAGAACTACAGGAAACGTATGAGCTCTGTAATTGCAAACAAAGGTTTCTGTACCAAATATTAAGTTCTGCTTTTCTGATGTATCAAATACTTATGTCATGCAATAAAATGCAAATTAATTATTTAAAAATCACACAATGTGATTTTCTGGATTTTTGTTTTAGATTCCGTCTCTCACAGTTGAAGTGTACCTATGATAAAAATTACAGACCTCTACATGCTTTGTAAGTAGGAAAACCTGCAAAATCGGCAGTGTATCAAATACTTGTTCTCCCCACTGTATATAAAAAAAAGTTTATATCACATTTACATACAGTACCAGTCAAAAGTTTGGACACACCTACTCATTCAAGGGTTTTTCTTTATTTTTACTATTTTCTACATTGCAGAATAATAGTGAAGACATCAAACACTTTGAAATAACAGATATGGATTCATGTAGCAACCAAAAAAGTGTTAAACAAATCAAAATATATTTTATATTTGAGATTCTTCAAAGTAGCCACCCTTTGCCTTGACAACAGCTTTGCACACTTTTGGCATTCTCTCAAGGTCCCTCGCCCTCCTTTCTTCAAATCTGACTACGACTCCATTTTGTTGCTCCCAGCCTATAGACAGAAACTAAAACAGGAAACGCCCGTGCTCAGGTCTGTTCAACGCTGGTCCGACCAATCTGATTCCACGCTTCAAGATTGCTTCGATCACGTGGACTGGGATATATTCCCGGACAGCGTCAAACAACAACATTGATGTATACGCTGATTCGGTGAGCGAGTTTATTAGCAAGTGCATCGGTGATGTTGTACCAACAGCGACTATTAAAACCTTCCCCAACCAGAAACTGTGGATTGATGGCAGCATTCGCGCAAAACTGAAAGCGCGAACCACTGCTTTTAATCGAATACAAACATTGTAGCTATTCCCTCCGCAAGGCAATCGAACAAGCTAAGCGTCAGTATAGAGACAAAGTAGTCGCAATTCAACGGCTCAGACACGAGAGGAATGTGGCAGGGTCTACAGTCAATCACGGACTACAAAAAGAAAACCAGCCCCGTCGCGGACCCCGATGTCTTGCTCCCAGACAAACTAAACAACTTCTTTGCTCGCTTTGAGGACAATACAGTGCCACCGACACGGCCCGCTACCAAAACCTGCGGACTCTCCTTCACTGCAGCCAACGTGAGTAAAACATTTAAATGTGTTAACCCTCGCAAGGCTGCCGGCCCAGACGGCATCCCTAGCCACGTCCTCAGAGCATGTGCAGACCAGCTGCCTGGTGTGTTTACGAACATATTCAATCAATCCCTATCCCAGTCTGCTGTTCCCACATGCTTCAAGAGGGCCACCATTGTCCCTGTTCCCAAGAAAGCTAAGGTAACTGAGCTAAACGACTATCGCCCCGTAGCACTCACTTCCGTCATCATGAAGTGCGTTGAGAGACTAGTCAAGGATCATATCACTTCCACCCTACCTGGCACCCTAGACCCACTCCAATTTGCTTACCGCCCCAATAGGTCCACAGACGATGCAATCACAATCACACTGCACACTGCCCTAACCCATCTGGACAAGAGGAATACCTATGTAAGAATGCTGTTCATCGACAACAGCTCAGCATTTAACACCATAGTACCCTCCAAACTCGTCATTAAGCTTGAGACCCTGGGTCTCGACCCTGCCCTGTGCAACTGGGTCCTGGACGTTCTGACGGGCCGCCCCCAGGTGGTGAGGGTAGGAAACAACATCTCCACCCTGCTGATCCTCAACACCGGGGCCCCACAAGGGTGCGTTCTCAGCCCTCTCCTGTACTCCCTTTTCACCCATGACTGCGTGGCCATGCACGCCTCCAACTCAATTTATCAAGTTTGCAGACGACACTACAGTGGTAGGCTTGATTACCAACAACAACGAGACGGCCTACAAGGAGGAGGTGAGGGCCCTCAGAGTGTGGTGTCAGGAAAACAACCTCACACTCAACATCAACAAAACAAAGGAGATGATCGTGGACGTCAGGAAACAGCAGAGGGAGCACCCCCCTATCCACATCGACGGGACAGTAGTGGAGAAGGTGGGAAGTTTTAAGTTCCTCGGTGTACACATCACGGACAAACTGAAGTGGTCCACTCACACAGACAACGTGGTGAAGAAGTCGCAACAGCGCCTCTTCAACCTCAGGAGGGTGAAGAAATTTGACTTGTCACAAAAACACTCACAAATTTTTACAGATGCACAATCGAGAGCATCCTGTCGGGCTGTATCACCGCCTGGTACAGCAACTGTAGTGATAATAGTAGAAGATAGAAGAAGATAAGAATGTCCTTTGTGTTGGTCCAAAGGTGCGTCACAGTCTCTCCATCTCTTTCAGAACAGAGGCACATGAAGGGGAGCAGTGTCAGAGGCCAGCCAGGGGCTTTTGGACTCCCGGATAACAGCTAACAGTCTGATAGTAGACCGTCTGTTATACACCGCTGTATTTTGGATTTGATCATAGATTAGATAAAGTATCAGTGCATTTGCACTAGAACCAACCTTCGTCACCCCTTGGCCAGTGTGTTTGTTTTGCGTCACAGAGGGTCCACCACACACAAGTGACAGGGTCCCTCACACATACAGCATGTGTATGATAAACCGACCTAGGTCTTTCCTCCATCAGAATAATGTTGATGTGGGCTGTTGATCATGCCAGTACTTTACTCATGTTCACCAAAACCTAGTTAATCAATCAGCCATGGGTATTTATATTTAGCTGTGAATGGCATTACCAATGAATTGGCCTGTATCTCAGACTCTTTACTGAGTACAAGCAGATGTTTAAAAATATATTTGAGGTAATGTTTTTCATTCTTGCACAGGCTTTGGAGCTTTTGGAATTTCCCTCAGATGTTTACTTTGCTTTTAGACGCTAGCCAAAATGGACAAAAGTCTTCTGTGTACCGTCAGTTAAATTGGTCTTAAAAGTACACTACATGACCAAAAGTATGTGGACACCTGCTCGTCGAACATCTCATTGCAAAATCATGGGCATTAATATGGAGTTGGTCCCCCCTTTGCTGCTCTAACAGCCTCCAGTTGTCTTGGGAGGCTTTCCACTAGATGTTGGAACATTGCTGCGAGGACTTGCTTCCATTCTGCCACAAGAGCATTAGTGAGGTCAAGCACTGATTGATGTTGGGCGATTAGGCCTGGCTCGCAGTCGGTGTTCCAATTCATCCCAAAGGTGCTCGATGGGGTTGAGGTCAGGGCTCTGTGCAGGCCAGTCAAGTTCTTCCACACCAATCTCGACAAACCATTTCTGTATGGACCTCGCTTTGTGCACTTGTCATGCTGAAACAGTAAAGTGCCTTCCCAAAACTGTTGCCACAAAGTTGGAAGCACAGAATTGTCTAGATTGTCATTGTATGCTGTAGCGTTAAGATTTCCCTTCACTGGAACTAAGGGGCCTAGCCCGAACCATGAAAAACAGCCACAGACCATTATTCCTCCTCCACCAAACTGTACAGTTGGCACTATGCATCGGGGCAGGTAGTGTTTTCCTGGCATCCGCCAAACCCAGATTCATCCGTCGTACTGCCAGATGGTGAAGCGTGATTCATCACTCCAGAGAACGATGGAAACCCATTTCATGAAGCTCCAGACGAACAGTTCTTGTGCTGACGTTGCTTCCAGAGGCAATTTGGAACTCGGGAGTGAGTGTTGCAACCTAGGACACAATAATAGATGGCCATTATTTGTCATCCATTCATTTCAGTAGAATATACATTTCTGTCAGCACCACCATTGTTTGCTCTGGTAGCTGTGCTGTTATTACAGTCATGTCGATGGACAATTGAACTATCAAAAGAAACATGCAGTGTTTACAATCAATGTCCCTTCTGTGCTTTCCTTTCATGCTGGGATGTTGCAGCTGTTATTACTCTGTAATTAATGTCTGTCCTTTCTCTGAAAACAAATAGGAGTGGATTTGGCATATGCTGGGTCTGTGTTCATGTGTTTTCTCCTTGGCCTCCCACCCCTCAGAATATCTCCACAACTCAATCTGGTTGACAGCATCTGCTCTGTAAATAGAAAAGGACATCTAATAGATCCCTGTAGATTTGTTTCCCTGATGTTTGGCAGCATGTTGCCTGATGTTTGGCAGCATGTTGGAATAGAGTACTGGTCATCCTGAGACATTGTGTTCAGACTGACTCAGTCTCAGGGTAGGATGGGCCGCAGGTGCACCCTCTCCCCCTGTCGCAGCATGGTCTCAGCCCAGTCTGCCTGGTGATCCCTTCTCTACAGAGGACAGACAATGTTTTACGTGTTATGCGCTTCAGTACTCGGCGGTCCCGTTCTGTGAGCTTGTGTGACCTACTACACCGAGGCTGAGCTGTTGTTGCTCCTAGAAGTTTCCACTTCACAATATCAGCACTTACATTTGACCTGGGGAGCTCTAGCAGGGCAGAAATTTGATGAACTGTCTTGTTGGAAAGGTGGCATCCTATAACAATGCCACGTTGAAAGTCACTGAGCTCTTCAGTAAGGCCATTCTACTGCTAATGTTTGTGTATGGAGATTGCATGGCTGTATGCTCAATTTTTTACACCGGTCAGCAACAGGTGTGGCTGAAATTGCAGAATGATTCTAGGAAAGGTTATGTGAACAATTATTTAATTTGACCAAGAATAAGTACAGAAAATGTAAAAGTTATGGAGCCCAATAAACTTTTGTCCTAAAGATTTACCATAGGCTACCAATGTAATATCTGTCTTTCCCCAGACACCCATACCAACCTGTCCCTGAACATCCCATACCTGTCTCCTGAGGTCTACACGGTCCCCTTCACCATCTCTGACAGCAGCTCTCCTCCCAGGAGCACCTTCATCAACCTGCCAGGTGACGCATATTGATACAGTTGAAGTCGGAAGTTTACATACACCTTAGCCAAATATATTTAAACTCAGTTTTCACACTTCCTGACATTTAATCCTAGTAAATATTCCCTGTTTTAGGTCAGTTAAGAATGTGAAATGTCAGAATAATAGTAGAGAGAATGATTTATTTCAGCTTTTATTTCTTTCATCACATTCCCAGTGGGTCAGAAGTTTACATACACTCAATTAGTATTTGTTAGCATTGCTTTCAAATTATTAAACTTGGGTCAAACGTTTCGGGTAGCCTTCCACAAGCTTCCCACAATAAGTTGGGTGAATTTTGGCCCATTCCTCCTGACAGAGCTGGTGTAACTGAGTCAGGTTTGTAGGCCTCCTTGCTCGCACACACTTTTTCAGTTCTGCCCACAAATGTTCTATAGGATTGGTTGAAAAACGAGTTTTAATGACTCCAACCTAAGTGTATGTAAACTTCCGACTTCAATGGTATGTGTTGAAGCAGAATATATTGCTCTACGCAGACATGTTTACAAAATGTGACATGTATAATTTCTCATATATTACAACTGTAACTTTGATTTTGTCACAATAATAGATGGCCATTATTTGTTGTCTTTTCCTTTCAGTAGAATATACATTTCTGTCAGCACCACTATTGTTTGCTCTGGTAGCTGTGCTGTTATTACAGTCATGTCGATGGACAATTGAACTATCAAAAGAAACATGCAGTGTTTACAATCAATGTCACTTCTGGGCATTCCTTTCACACTGGGATGTTGCAGCTGTAATTACTCTGTAATTAATGTCTGTCCTTTCTCTGAAAACAAATAGGAGTGGGTTGGGCATACAGTATGCTGGGTCTGTGTTCATGTGTTTTCTCCTGGCCCTACCACCCCTCAGAATATCTCCACAACTCAATCTGGTTGACAGCATCTGCTCTGGGGTGGCAGGGTAGCCTAGTGGTTAGAGTGTTGTAACCGAAAGGTTGCAAGATCGAATCCCTGAGCTGACAAGGTAAAAATCTGTCGTTCTGCCCCTGAACAAGGCAGTTAACCCACTGTTCCTAGGCCATCATTGAAAATAAGAATTTGTTCTTAACTGACTTGCCTAGTAAAATTAAATAGAAAAGGACATCTCATAGATCCCTGTAGATGTGTTTCCCTATATGCCTGATGAATGGCAGCATGTTGGAATAGAGTACTGGTCATCCTGAGACATTGTGTTCAGACTGACTCAGTCTCATGACAGGATGTACCGCAGGTGCATCCTCTCCCCCTGTCGCAGCCTGGTCTCTGCCTAGTGATCCCCCTCTACAGCACACCGAACTGATTTAGTAAAACCCTGAGGCCTCAGGGGCATGGAGATGTTCTCTCCCTGTCACCGTGGTCTGCTCAGGGTATCTGTAATGTGCTTACGAGTGCTGAATATGTCCCTGTACTTTGTGAGTTGTGTTGACTGTGTCTTAAATCACAGTGACGGTGTGCCCATGCAATGTGAGAGGAAACTGCAGGACCGCCGCTAAGCAGCTGCAAGGCATGCCAACCATCCAGTCCACCGTCGGCATCCTACTGGGAACCCTGGGGGTCATAGGTAAGAGTAGCTGCTGTTGGATTGTAGACTGAACACCTTTAATTAAGCTACCAAGTTAAAAAGTCAATCAGTCAAATGTTTTTCTAAAGCGCGTTTTACATCAGCAGTTGTAACAAAGTGCTTGTACAGAAACCGAGCCTGAAGTATAAGCAAAATGGTCCTTTGTGTAATTTTGTGTCAAGATGATCTGAGTTCACTTAGGATCTTTTTCAGGATCTTACATTTGAGTTAGTCATGGGATATTTTAGTATGTTGGGCCTAATTTTATCTTTCTTATTTATCCCAGGAATCATTCTAATCGTTGTGTTTGTGAGGCTGTCCTACCAGAACCCCAAACCGCCGAGCAAAACCAACCAGGAGAGAGAACCCCTGAGGATCTCACTGTGAGGGTACTGCCTGCATATGTCTCCGACTTTGCCCATATGGACAGGGCCATGATAGTAGAGCAATGATATAGTGAGAATGTTTATTCAGTACTGTGCATAGTATTTACCTAGTGGGTAGTTCTTATATTGCGCTGGTATTTGTGCAGTGCATTTGGTGGAAAAATGCACTTAATTTTTCTAGATTTTTTTTATTTATATTAAATGTATTTGGGTACATCTTTCCATTCTAAATCAACTAATGGCAGCTGAATGACTTTAAATAATTTTCACCATTATGATAACATTGTACCATCAGTAGGAGTAGTAACACCAATGACGATAACACCAATGACACATTTTAGGTAAATGAGGATTTTCTGAAATGGAGGCCATGTATACTAAAATCTAAGGCCATTAACCCTTTAAAAATCACTTACTAAAGTGATATGAGTAATAATTCTGCTCACAATGTAATTTTCCTTCATTTAAATAGAGTAACACCAAGCAAGACGTTGGATTTAGACACATCAAATGATCAATGGAATCCTTAAATGTATGATATACTAAAAGGGTATGATTAGCTTGTAATTTTATTTAATAGACCACTCCCCGGTTAACAGTTTGCCACTGGAGGGAATTCTCACTAGAGGGAATACGCTTGCGTGTCGTGGAACACACCTTCCAAGTTGTTCATTATTTTGCATAGAACGCATGCCTCTCGTTGATTATCCCTTACGTAATGAATGATTTTCGAGGCGGTAACACCAATGACATAAAACTGAGGGACACATTATATTCGTATTTTTTTTTTTTTTTAATAGCCTACTGTTTTTATAGATCTTTACAGTATGTTTAATACTTTTGTTTACTTTCTAGCATTCAAAATAATAGATAGATATCTCTAAATCCCCCAAAACATGTCACAACAACCAGAGCCATACAGTATACTGTATATAGCGAGAGTTTGGCCAATGTAATTTCTGTCTGAACGCTCTGAGAGAGACACTTTTTGCTCCATAGCCATTGCTAAGTGATAATCAACACTTCCACGTTGTAATGTTTATTACTGATCGTTTTTAAAAACCTACGAAGATGTCCGGCGAAAGCGGATATGCAATTTGTTGACACCACAACACAGTAAAGACTTGGATACACATTATTCAGAATGCTAATAATTAAAAACATCTGTGAAAATTGCTGCTCTGTTTTGCTTGTTTACAGACCCCTCGTGAAAAAGTACTACTGAATTACTACACAAAACCTACTGATTTTACTACTTGATTGCTATTGAGATGTGTAGTAAACCAGTAGTGATTTATGTAGTAATTTAAGTAGTAATGAGTGATAAATTGGGATGTTTCATGACTGGTGAACACAACATATTTCCTACTCAAATCACTACATAATTCTCCCTTAATGACTACTGTGTAACTACTGAGCTTTTGGGTATCTACTACACAACAGTTTCTAAATGTAGTTATATCATCAAACAATTATATATACATTTTGTATTACATTAATTACATATTAAATTACACATTTACACTTTTTTGTTAATCCATTTGAGGCCTTGTATTCATTCAGTTTTGACTTAACTATCTTCAGATCCTCTTTTTTTGTTGCAGCAACATTTCTCCACCCCTTAACCTTTTAGAAAATTCAGACAAGCAAAAGAGACAACCAATTATAAGCCATTATCAATCATCAGCTAACAGGGGTCACATAAGACAACACAGAAAAACATTTCATAAACGATGTTAATCATACCAACAATGGTCTCCAGTCTTCTTATGTCAAAAGAGGTAAGTAGAATGGGTAAGTATACCAATATGAACATACCCAACATTTGCATACAAACACACATACTAATTAACTAGCATGACAAAAACAGAGGCTACATATCTACATTTCAATGTGGCTAGCAAACAACTAGGCTAAACTCAATACATCTCTATGACAATGGCTAACGGCTAATACCGTTTTGGCTAGCAATCTTTTTGATGTAGTAAAAAGTGATATAAATGGCTAAACAACGACATGAACGTTTTCATAAAATATAAAAGATGGTGCCAGCATAACGGCTATGAAAGACTGGATTTCGAAGGATGGAAGATGATTACATTCGGGATTATCAAAAACAGTAGCTACGACTTCCTGTTTTGTCTCCTACCCGGGGTAGTCTGGCTGTAGTGTTGTGATACTTATTCACTACCAACATCAAGTAGTAAAACTCTACTTGATTGCTATAGACAAGCCTGTGTAGTAAAGCTGTAATGTTTTGACTACTTATTTATCAACATCAAGTAGTAAAAATGTATACCTGATTACTACTGGAAACACTACTGTTTTCCTACTGAATACTACAAAACTCTACTTGAGTAGTGCATAACCTACACATTCACTACACACTCCCTACAAGACTCTACATAGTCACTACTGCAGACATAGGTTTTGTGTAGTAATTCAGTAGTACTTTGTCATGAGGGGTGGGTCATTTCATAGGGAATTGTCGGAGACGCTCTCGTATAGTTACATCACCAAAATATTGTGAATAAAGGCACTAACAAGTATTTTGTTGGACAATGTATATTAGGTATAACATGCGTATCCCGTACATATGACTAAGAAAACTGGAAACTTGAAACCAACATGGCGTCCGTTCTAAAAACCTGGCTGAACTCTTTTAATATATAACTCTGACTACAACTCTACTGGGTCACAACTGGGACAAGGCAATTTGCTAACCCTAAATACTTTAAACAATGCATAAACATAAAGGCAGTATAAATGGCTTGTATTATATTTTATCATTGACAAAAACATGTTTGAAAATGTAACTATTCGTCATTTTAAAGTGTTTTTGATGGTTTTAAATGCCACCGCAATTCAAGAACCACCCAAGTTGCAGACTTTTGGCATTGCTTATCTACAGCATTTATGAGACATTTGTTGCGTTTTAGTTATAGTATCTGTCATATTATGTAACACACACAATACTTTGTTTTTCTCGCAATTACAATATTATCATTAATTAAGATTGCGTCATTCTGCTATGCATTATAGGGATGTTACATTTAGTTATCTTAGCATGTAGCTATTTTATCTATTTCAAATATTGACATGTAATGATTTGTAAGAATCAGTAGGTTTTTCCTGTTTAATGTTGATTTTAAACCTTGTAATTAAAAGGCACGATGCCAAATTTAATCTATTCTTCGCACCATATCATTCCACTGATTACATTTCACATTGTAATAAAACTATTGAAAAGAGAAGCCTACTGTTCATTCACAATGCTTTTTAGAAAGCTTAACCACATCGAGGTTGATGTATTGTTAAAGCAATCCCAGGTTTAATACCCTGTACGTACGTTCCTTTTATGGTTTTCTAATAAAATGGCATTAAATAACAAAAATAGCTTCTTAGTAAAGAGCAATTTCTCAAGCAAGAATTTTGCTAGGACTGTCAGAGTGGTCTGAGTGGGGAGGGGATAACTGAAAAGTGGTTATTATTGGCAGAGAGGTTTGGAATTCTCTTTCTTATTGGTCTATTAACTAATTAACCCACCAAAACAGGCTGAAATTTCAGGGGGTCTTTTTAAACAGCTCTAGAAACCTCTAAAATGGCATTATCATAATTTTCACAATTTCACAGTATTATTCCAACCCTATAGTGTGGAAATGTATATAAAACACAGGAAATCACGTTTTTGAATGCACTGGGCCTTTAATCACTCCATCCCCTGTGGATCTATAATAACCCCCTCAAAATGGTTATACATGTAAGAGACCAGCCAGGATTATCCAGAGAGCAGTCTTAATCCCATTTAGCAAGGTGCCTCCAATTTACAGGATGATGACAATAGCATACGTGAACTTGATGACCTGACAAGCGTGCTGGGCTATAAATAGACCCGTGGGATGCCATAAATAGCCCAATGCTCAAGGTCCACTGAATGACGCCCAGCAGCAACCAACATAATTTTATACTAAAAAGGAAAGATGTTTAGCTAAATCGATGCATTATGGTTTTCTAATGGTGCATTTTCCCTTGGAGCAATTGGCCCAAGCTCCGTTGGCGGCCCTTAAAACAAAGACCAGCAGCCACATTATTCCCTGTCATGCATCTGGTTTATGTGGACGCTGAGACAATAGCTATTCATGTATACATCTGTGTGCAGGTCAGCAGATGGGTTAGCGATATAATCTACCAAGCAGGGTTAATGGGCTGTGGTGTATCAAAGCAGAAAGGAGTTCACAGGCACTCTGCTCAGCCGTGTTCCACAATGCTCCACAGGCGTACTAGGCTGTACTAGGAAAAACACAATAACAACAACAACAGGAAAGCATTAAGACGTTTAAAAATAACATTTCAATCCAGTGTACCATATATAGAACAGGTAGGCAAGATGCTCCTCCATGTTGTCTTCTAATAGTAGCCAACAGTAGTACATGTGCATGGAATCATACACAAGGGAATTACACTGGACCGAATGCACACGTGACCCAGCTAAAAACAGTATATGCTTACGTACTTTGGAATCAGAATAACCGCAAAAGCCCTGTAGAAAAGGCCCAACAAGCCTGCTTTTGACATAGGGTCAAGCATTAGTATGGCTGTGAGGGACTGTTGCTCTATTATTAGCCTCTCTGTGCCCATATTCTGCGTAAATATAAACAGTACCGTAAACCAAAATGAGTCCCGGAACCTATTTCAGTCCAAGTCAAGCAGTGGGAAAGTTTGACATCACAGTACCATTATAGAACCTAACAAGTGTTTCTGAGACAATTTAAAAGCTGCCATACTGAATATTTCGTTAGGGAATCCCTGCTGGGCTTGACCTCTGCAGTGAGTGGGGGGCCCACTTCTACTGTCTATCTGTTGACCTGTTCAGTTGGTAAGAGCAGGAAGTGAATGACCTTAAAGTGAAGCCATGCCAGCCTTGGCAGCAGCGTGAAAATTAGCTGCTCTCACCGCTGCCAATTCTGACAAAACTCTGGGCAGATAGAAAGTTACACACTTGGAAGGAATTTACCATCGCCGCCATCGCCTATTTATAAACCCTCTTAATCTCTCAGAAAGAGAGGGCCGCTGCCTTGATTAATTTAATAGGGCTTTGGCCACTTAGGCCCTCTCCACCTACCTCCACTGCACCGGCCTGTTTACAACGGGCAAGATTACAGAAGTCGACTGAAGGTTAGAAGACAGAATATGAAAAGCCATTCTCTCTCTACCAGGAAACCTGTAATTTCCCTGATCTGATGGATATTTAATCATATCGAGTATTTCTATCTCCTGTGGGTTTGGGAAAGGGACAATTGTGGGTTGTGATTTGGGTCTGCTCTGCGACACACAGAATATGTCTGCAGAAAATAACTACTCTCCTTCAAATGTGTCTGTGTTTTATTAGTCTCATTTGAATAACATTCAAAACAAGAAACATGAAATCAAGAAACAGGGTGTCTGAATTTAGCATTTTGATTACAACATGATTAGATTCGCTGACTCTATTAACACCTAGTTATAATTTATCCTCTTCTTATTCCTATTAGTGTCCTACCTATGAAAAGCCCTGGCTATTCAAGGTCTTTCCAGATTAACTTGTAAACACTCAGTGACAGGAAACATTGAAAATGTTACTGAGGTATTGGATTGCATGATAGTGAGCCTCATGCTCCAGCTGGCTGCCTCTGCTCTCTGGTAGCCTAACTGTTGTTGTGCTGCATGGAACTATATCCAACATATCCAGCTGTCCCCAGCTGCTCCTCATGACGTCATAGCCTTCCCAGAAACAGAAAGGCATGTTTTGGCTCCAATAAGGTCCAATTTAGTGACAGAAACGGATTCTGCCTAAGGGGGCTGGCACTGGCACGGGAGGGGTTTATTCCAGAAACCGGGTCGCTGTCCTGCCCTCACACAACAATATCAAATAGTAGACGAAAACCATTGCTATCACCACTTCTGAAGAAAACGACAGGCAAAAGAATGTATACTACAAGAATATGTACACTCCAAATGATGAATTTGTATTTCATAATGATTTTACAGTCATTTCCACGGTGCCTGTTCACGTAACATTGCATGTAAGACATTTGCATTGTGCTACAGTAGAGCAAGGTCATCACTTCATCAAAGCACAGAGGTGTGTAAGTAGGCAGCTAAAGAAAAGGCACTCTCCAGTCTCCAGACCCACTTTAGGCATTATTTGCCAAGCAACAGAGAAGGAGCAGAAAGTCCTTTGAAAAGAGTGAAGTACATTACTGCCCGTTAGACCGCTGAAGAACACTTTGGAACAGCTTGTACGAACTTTATGTCCGAGTCCGTCTGATTTCTTTTCCACTCTTTTTGTATGAAAAGGAACAAATTTGGAGGTTTGTTTCTGTAAGTAAGCAACAGGTTGGACCAGGTCTGTGCGTCACTCATGCTATCTGCGGGATGGCGATGCGGTGGACGAGATGTGGATGGTGCTCTTAATTCATTTGGACCTTGAAGCCTTGTGACGTAGTACAGGATAATTCACAGAGAGGCACAGACGTTTAAATTCATGTAACAGATAATGGGCTCTGCATCTTCCCTATCAAAGTAGTGATCCAGGCGTGGGCTATGGAATAGACCTTTGTGTAATTGCATTAAGGCAGTCAGTATTGGCCACCCTGTGAGAATGCTACTGCTTGGCTTTGCTAATACAATTAGCTTAGCTTTTGGTCTAGTGATAGGTAAAAGGTTACAGCTAATGGTTACATAATTTTCCCCAGTGAAATAAGTGGGATGAATACATGGAGAGCGTTTTGGTTTGTTTGATTATTGTAACCCTCCTGAAGATCACATAATGCCTCAATTGTATGCCATGACAAGCCTTTTTCTTCTCAGTCAACTACTACATAATGCCAAGAAGAGTATCATTCATATTTTTTTCTTTGAAATCACGCCGCTCCTTTGTGACATTTTCTACTTCACAAAAGAGCGGCGTGATTACATGGCAGGGAGGGAAGAAAGTAGGCCTTCCCGTGTGATTCACAGCTAGGTGGAGAGAGAAGAGGAGAGGAGTGGATGGCTGTGGAGAGAGGGAAGGTTGTTCAGGGACAATGGTTTCATTAAATCACATGGCTCACATTAGGATGGGGACATTGTGAGCTAAGCAGCTTTCTTTGGGAAGCCAGAACAATGCTCTGAATGGGTGCTATGAAAATAATCAGGAGCATGAGAAGGGACTTCAGCATGGCTGGCTTTTGCCGACATGTCCAACACATACCACATACAGTACAACATGCAGTAGGTGTATGTCTGTAATTTAGTGATCTCTGCACTCAGACCCGTATTGCATGTGCGCTGGTCTGGCAATCTACTCAATGTTGCGTATGTCAGGAAAGAATCGTAATTTAGTGAGACAATCCCCGGTAAAACAGAAAATCCATTTTAGAATCCTCCCATCTGCTCCTATAGTAACAGACAGAGGTTTGGACTTCACTAGAAAGGAAAGCAGTCAGTGCAATTCATCATGTGGGAACACAACACATGTGACTGTGCACTATCACTCATTAAATGCTGCACTCTGCATGGCCTGCTGCTGTTCTTTTAAAACACTGAACAAAACCTAGAATTGTCCCACAACACTCGTAATGTTTTTTGTCTCCAATTATGAATAACCATGTTAATTACAATCTTTCTTTTTGACCATTTATTCCCATGTAAGTGCCTACCATGACCCGAATGACCAATTTGTCACCGTCATCGATAATTGCCTAAAACAAAACACAGCACATAAATTGATTTCAAGCACTACAAACACCCTGAACAGTCACTTGCTGCCTACACAAACTGCCTACACAAACCCCTCTCTCCTACTCCCACACGTACTCCTTTGCAGTGCACTGTCACACACATCACATCTCCTCTCAAGGCTTACTGATGGCTCAACTCAGCTCAGCCACACTACAAAAGAGCAAGAGTAGCTCATTTTATCCAACATGGCTGCCCACTCTTCCCAGCACTTCCAGCTCACTCGTTCAGTATGTGACAGGAGAAGAGTAACGCCGGAGCTAAGCTGCTCCACAGTCACACTGACATACAGTAGTATCCCACACTATTCGCCCACTGTCTGAGTCTGTGGAGTGTGTAGTGCCCACCAGTGGAGTGCCAACGTGTAAGATCACAAGGAGAAGCAGCCTTGAGCTGTGTGGGATGTGATGCTTTGTCTCTGTGTGGGCAATTCCACTCAGAACAAGGCACAGGCAGTCTGTATGATATTTCAACTCCTACTACAAGGGAAATTGAAGATAGGACAGGCATAAGGCTTCACGGTTCATATTGATCAGCACCTTACTATGCATGCAATCAATGTATACACTTCAAACTACAGAACGCCTGGCTACATGCATATGATATTGCTTGATATCATCATAATGGGAGCTATAGTAGGTCGGTCTATTTTAAATCAAAACAAAGAAGTCAACAGAGAAGAGAGCATTTTGACTGACTAAAGAAGATTAGAGGCAAAGCAGACAGCGAAGACTCTTCCTTACTCAACTGTTTGTTTTGGGATATGAGCAAGAGAGAACCGAGTAGCGTCATTTGAAATGACAAATGCAAATCTTGAACTCACTTTTTCCATTTACACAAGCCCCCTCTTTAAACTCATCGCCCCCTCACCCTCTTTCCAACGGATCATTATTTTGAAAGACCAAGCTTCACAGTACCTCTCACAGTGAGGGGACTATCAGTGGTTCTAATCTGATGGCTCTGTCCCAGTAACAACAGAAGCACAGATAGCTCCATTAAAAGTTGAGCCTGGCAGTTGTGAAGGCTGCCGCTGCTCCGATCTCCTTCAAATCTTTCTCCCTTTCCTTTGCTGACATCATGGAGCTACGCCGGTCCTGACAGAAGCTCTCCCTTCATAGAGCCTTGTGGGCCACAGTCTGTGCACATCCAAAAATGCAAAGATACACACAGGGATGAGCACATGCACAGACAGATGTTGACAGAGGTGGATGTACTATACATTACTATAATGAAGGCTTTTAAAACAATTGAAGAGCAGATGGACCAATAATGACAATAACAAAATTAAAACGGAGACAAAACAACCCTGAAGGTTACACAAACTAAAACTATTACAAAGAGCGAGATGTCACCTAGAGTATCCAATGTCGTGTCACATGTCCACAAAGCTGCTTTGTTTTAAATGTTAGTCACATTGAGATTTCCATCTCTTTTTCAAGTGAGCCCCGGCCAAGAGAGCAGCATACATGCAGTGACACAATAGATACCACAACACATACAACTTAACAACTAATGGAAGTTAAAACAGTGCCAAGTGCATAAGAGAGCTTAAAAGAGCAGGTTTTTAAAACACGTACAGTCAGTAGTCCTCCAATCCAGGATTTAAAATCATCAATCAGAATAAAATGATCTAATGTTAAGTCCTTCTGCAAAGTGTTCCAATCATCTTGGGGCAGCAAAGCTCAAAGCACTCTTAAAGCCTGTCATATGGTTCCCAGTCTAAACATTTCGCGCATATATTATGATTACATTTTGTGACGTTTTGGTATTTGGCAGTTTTTTTTACGGCTGTTCACCCACACAAAACATTTTATTGATGCGTTGAAGTTCAGTAGCCGAAGTCTACGCCCCGTCGTCGGTGATTGGCCAACAGTACTACTCTTAGTAGGAGTGGGAACAATGGATGGGATTCTTCAATTAAGCGTTTGTGGTCATTCACCAAGAGGCAACTAATACTGCACCAAACATTTTAGTTCGATGTAAAATTACGTGACTAGGACCTCCCTTTGCTAAAATGTCCAAATGAATTACAGATTTCTATATTGATCTTAGATCCATTGTCTATTTTGAGGATGTTTTACTGGGTATGTTGTTGCTACAGCGTCTCAGGAGGCACAAACAGTAATATTGCCGATTTTTTAATGTTTTTTAAGGGAGTATGCGAGGCACAGACATTCGCTTCGCCTAGCCGAGTTCTGCTAGGAGCAAACTGAACCTAGAATACGGGCGCCTTTACAGTTCTGTGATCTCAGACAGTATTGTCCATGACCCTGTAGGGTAAAGTGCTTAAATATATTGGCAGCTGCACTAAGATAGACAAACATTTTTGTAACATGCATACAGTTGAAGTTGGAAGTTTACATACACCTTAGCCAAATACATTTAATCTCAGTTTTTCACAATTCCTGACATTTAATCCTATTTAAAATTCCCTGTCTTGGGTCAGATAGGATCACCACTTCATTTTAAGAATATGAAATGTCAGAATAATAGTAGAGAGAATGATTTATTTCAGCTTTTATTTCTTTCATCACATTCCCAGTGGGTCAGAAGTTGAAATACACTCAATTAGTATTTGGTAGCATTGCCTTTAAATTGTTTAACTTGGGTCAAACGTTTCGGGTAGCCTTCCACAAGCTTCCCACAATACGTTGGGTGAATTTTGGCCCATTCCTCCTGACAGAGCTGGTGTAACTGAGTCAGGTTTGTAGGCCTCCTTGCTCACACACACTTTTTCAGTTCTGCCCACACATTTTCTATAGGATTGATGTCATTCCTTTGTGATGGCCACTCCAATACCTTGACTTTGTTGTCCTTAACCATTTTGCCACAACTTTGGAAGTATGCTTGGGGTCAATGTCCATTTGGAAGACCCATTTGCGACCAAGCTTTAACATAACGATGGTCATTATGGCCAAACAGTTCTATTTTTATTTCATCAGACCAGAGGACATTTCTCCAAAAAGTACAATCTTTGTCCCCATGTGCAGTTGCAAACTGTAGTCTGGCTTTTTTTATGGCGGTTTTGGATCAGTGGCTTCTTCCTTGCTGAGCGGCCTTTCAGGTTATGTCGATATAGGGCTCGTTTTACTGTGGATATAGATACTTTGTACCTATTTCCTCCAGCATCTTCACACGGCCCTTTGCTGTTGTTCTGGGATTGATTTGCACTTTTCGCACCAAAGTACGTTCATCTCTAGAAGACAGAATGCGTCTCCTTCCTGAGCGGTATGACGGCTGCGTGGTCCCATGGTGTTTATACTTGTGTACTATTGTTTGTACAGATGAACGTGGTACCTTCAGGCATTTGGAAATTGCTCCCAAGGATGAACCAGACTTGTGGAGGTCTACAATTTTCTTTTCTGAGGTCTTGACTGATTTCTTTTGATTTTCTCACGATGTCAAGCAAAGAGGCACTGAGTTTGAAGGTAGACCTTGAAATACATCCACAGGTACACCTCCAATTTACTCAAATTATGTAAATTAGCCTATCAGAAGCTTCTAAAGCCATGACATAATTTTCTGGAATTTCCCAAGCTGTTTAAAGGCACAGTCAACTTAGTGTATGTAAACTTCTGACCCACTGGAATTGTGATACAATGAATTATAAGTGAAATAATCTGTCTGTAAACAATTATTGGAAAAATAACTTGTGTCATGCACAAAGTAGATGTCCTAACCCACTTGCCAAAACTATAGTTTGTTAACAAGAAATTTGTGGAGTGGTTGAAAAATGAGTTTTAATAACCTAAGTGTACGTAAACTTCCGACTTAAACTCTATTTATATTTCTTTACCTTTATTTAACTAGGCAAGTCAGTTAAGAACAAATCCTTATTTTACAATGACTGCCTACCCCGGCCAAACCCTCCCCTAACCCGGATGATGCTGGGCCAATTGTGCGCCGCCCTATGGGATTCCCAATCACGGCCGGTTGTGATACAGCCCGGGATCGAACCAGGGTCTATAGTGACTCCTCTAGCACTGAGATGCAGTGCCTTAGACCGCTGCGCCACTCGGGATCCAACCTAGCATATAACCCTATTCCATTTCTTGTTAACTGATCTGCAATGCTATACAACCTGTAATGTGGACGTGACATAACACATTACCCAGGGTGCTGCTGGTGTCTGATCATCAAGTTTAAACACTACTACACTAATTACATCAAGCAGCTTCAGTGTGTCGGCTGGGCCCTGTGGATCTCTCAGGATTAACCAATCATCAACACCCGTATTGGGTTCCTCTCAGGAATTCCAACACCTGGCCTCCTGTCATCCTGGCTGCGGTTGGGCTTAGCCCCTACACCCCCAGGTCAGCTGAACTCTCCCTTTATGCCATGGATACGAAGCACCAACGCAACATATCAAATCGACTCTATGGCGTTAAGTAACACAGTTGTCACGTCCAGTGCTCTGAGTCTACACCGAATGGCTACTCCAATAATAAGCCCGCTGCTGCTACGTTATCAAGCATGTTTCCTGGAAACTTGGAGGGACTTTACGTCCCTGGCCTCAGGGAAACAGGCCTGTCAAGGCTCCTGGGTGAGTGTAAGGCAGTCCTTGGTGCAAGTCCTCAGTGCTCTCTGCAAAGCCAGCTGAAGGCTTCAGCTGTTTCACTCACTGAGCACAAAGCATTCAGAGGTGAAGTTTGGGGCTTTATTTGTTTGACCTTCACTTTGGTTTTCATTACGTTGTCCAGTTTCTTATATAGAACATCTTTGATTAGTCATTAAGATGTTTACTTTATATTTGATATTTTTGTACAAAGGCCAAACTTGTACAGCATGCCAAAAAGTTGTAATGGAAAACTGTATGGAGTCATCCGCAATCATCTCTTTTGGAAATTTTTTCTCCAGGCCTAGTCCAGTAAAGAACGTGATTTTCCTGTGTTTTATATATATTTCCACACTATGAGGTTGGAATAATATTGTGAAATTGTGAAAATGATAATGCCCTTTTAGTGTAAGATCTGTTTGAAAAGACGTCCTGTTAAATGTGAATCTGTTTTGGTTGGTTGGAGTTTTGACCTACCAGGCAGTAAATTAGTTAGTAGACTAATAAGGAGAGTTCCAAACCTCTCTGCCAATAACAGCAAGTTTGTTTTCCACCTCACCTCTCAGACCACTCAGACAGTCCTAACAAAACTCTTGCTTGAGAAATTGCTTTTGATAAGGAGCTATTTTTGTTTCTTTTTGACCATTTTGATTGAAAACAATCACAGTAAGGTCCTTAATTGTTACCCAGATATGGTTTGATATTGAGATACAAACAGCTGCATTGGGCCTTTGACATTAATTTAGCATATTTAGAGTAATAGATATCAGACAAAGTATATACAAACTTGTATTGTCATGGCAAATCCCCTATGGAGGAATTTTATAGCCTTTATATAAAATATACTGAACAAAAATATAAACGCAACAATTTCAACGATTTTACTGAGTTACAGTTCATATATGGAAATCAGTCGATTGAAATAAATAAATTAGGACCTTATCTATGGATTTCACATGACAGGGCATGGACGTAGCCATGGGTATGCCTGGGAGGGCATAGGCCCACCCACTTGGGAGCCAAGCCCACCCACTGGGGAACCAGGCCCAGCCAATCAGAATGAGGTTTTTTTTCCTACAAAAGGGTTTTTATTATAGACAGAAATACCCCTCAGTTTCATAAGCTGTCCAGGTATCTGACTTCAGACGATCCCGCAGGTGAAGAAGCCGGATGTGGAGGTCCTGGGCCGGCGTGGTTACACGTGCTCTGCGGTTGTGAGGCCGGTTGGATTTACGGACAAATTCTCTAAAACAACATTGGAGGCGGCTTATGTTAGAGAAATGAACATTAAATTATCTTGCATCAGCTCTGGTGCCCATTCCTGCAGTCAGCGTGCCAATTGCACACTACCTCAAATCTTGAGACACCTGTGGCATTGTGTTGTGTAACAAAACTGCACATTTTAGAGTGGACTTGTATTGTCCCCAGCACAAGGTGCACCTGTGTAATGATCATGTTGTTTAATAAGCTTTTTGATATGCCACACCTGTCAGGTGGATGGATTATATTGGCAAAGGTGAAATGCTCACTAACAGGGATGTAAACAAATATGTGCACAGCATTTGAGAGAACTTTTTTTATATTTTTTATTTCAGCTCACGAATCATGGGACCAACACTTTACATACATGTTGCGTTTATATTGTTGTTCAGTATAGATGACCATAACACCGTCAATCATGTTTTTACGACAGGAGGTGCTTCTCTCATATCAATAAAGTAACCTAAAAAAGGTAAGTAGGAGGAAAGAATGTGAGGACAAGAATATTGTTAATATAATGATGAGAGCTATAGCTGCAGGCAGTATTGCTGTAAGGCAGCCTGGCTGGCCTGTTTTCAATAGACGGTGCTTCCCAGCAACGAGGGCTTACCGACATGTGACCTATTGAACGGTGACTGGAAAGCTTGCAAGTGGTGCTGTCAACAGCAGGACATAAATAAAGCTAAAGATAGGGCAATGTGGCTGAGGCTGCTGGTCAGCCCACTGCTTTTTATAGATACACTTTGATTTATGAAAGGCGATGGGGACTATTTTAGACCTTGGGTCTTGGAAAACGTCTAATGATCTCTGGGTGTGTGATTGACCCCCTAGACCGAAGCGTGGTGGGTTCAGGAGATTGCAGATGTGGCGAGTGACGAGCCAACCTTAACCATGTTGGTTGGAGTCCATGCAGTAGGAGATATTGTTGGTCATCCATTTGATGATTTTCCTTGAACCCAGAGGCAGGCCACCCTGTCTGATGATCACATACTAGAGAGGAGGTGACTAGGATCATGTGGAGAGAAGGAGTGAGGGTTTACTACTTCACTCTCAAAGTGCCGTAATATTTCAGGTTAACTGCCGAGTTATGCAACCCTGTTGGCTGGTGTCATTGCTAGGGTCAGGGGTCAACATGTTTCAAGAGGAATCCGCTGTAGAACACAGACCAAGAACAAGGAGCTCTGTCCGGACTGGAGTCTGGTCGAGTGGGTAGCACTCCCGCCTCCGGAACCCCCCTGCGGCGGGGATCCCTGTTCCATCCCTGCATGAGCCCTAGGTTTTCTATGTCCTCTAATCTGTCTCTCGCTTCTGCTCCTATAAAAATGCGTAAGTAGTTTGGAATTCTGTTCTCCTAAAAATAAGAGGCAGCTCTGCAGTGGTCACTAGCTAACAAAGCCAATCTGATTTTAACCCTAACCCAGGCCTGTGCAATTATTTTGCATAGAGGGCCACATTAGAATATATTTTTGCCATTTCAGGCCAGAATCATGTTACGGGATAATACATAATGTGTATGACTGTGTTGACAGATATATCTACTGTAAATCACATCCAGATAAGCTACTTATTTAACTTTTTTAACATGCACAGAAATAAACCACATCCATGTTCTCCTTTTGGTAGGTATTTGTATTATTAAACATGCAATGAAATACACGGAGGGAAAAGTACACTGTGCATTCAGCATCACGGACAGAACTCTTGTTAACTCTTGTTGATCTGTGCCTTGACTTATATTTCATCACTGAAAATGTCTGTTCACATACATAGGTTGACCCAAACAGTACAAACATCTTCTGAGTATGACTCCAAATCTTCGGAAACTTGTGTTCATCGAGAGATGCATAGAACCTCATCAGTGACATTGTTTTGAATAGTTCTCCAATCACTGCATCAGACTGAAGATCAATAAGCTCAAGTTGCAGGTCAGTGGGAGCGTTATCCACATTGAAGGTGAAAGGAGAGGAAACCAACAGCATGTCATTTTCCAACACTTTGAAATCCTCAAAACGACGAGGAAACTCACCATTCAAAGCACGCAGCAGCGATGTATACTTCTCCCGCTGGTCATCTGATAGGGAACAGACTTGTAGTGTCGGAAGGTGGGTGAGATTGTTAGCTTCTACTTGGTGGGTTAGGAGGAGTCATTTTCCCTTGAAGGCTTTGACAAGGCTGTACATCTGATGTGCAAAAAGGCCCTTCCCTTGTAGTTTGGAATTCAGTTCATTCACGAGGGCCATGATGTCCACGGTGAAGGCAAAAATCAGCCAACCATTCTTTATCTTGCAGTTGAGGGAAATACACATATTTTCCTTTCATTTGCAAAAACTCTGCAATCTCCAACTTCAGATCCCACACCCTTTTAAGCACCTTCCCCAAACTCAGCCATCTCACATTTGTGTGGTAGGGGAGATCTGCATGACCCAACTCTCTCTTCCAACAGTGAGACAAACTGCATGTGGCTTAAAGATTTTGCCCTTATGAAGTTTACCACTTTAGTGATGGTCTCCAAAACATGGCTCCTTTTCAGAACACATTTACAGAGCACCTCCTGATGAATAATGCAATGGAGGAAAATAATTTTCTGATCTGGGTTCAGCTCAGCTACTTGATCTTGTATCCTTTTGAAAAGGCCCCCAAAAATTCCTGGCAAGTTTGGGCATCCATCAGTGGTCACACTGGATAACTTTTTCAACACTCAGTCCCAGCTCTGCCACACACTTATTAACCTCCTCCAATAAATACTTCCCTGTTGTTGTGCTCTTCATTGACTGCACTGAAGCGAGCTCATCTATAATTTCAAAGTCTGGGGTTATGCCTCGTATGAATATCAACAACGGTGCCGTGTCACGTGCATCACTGCTCTCATCTAGGGCCAAGGAGAAATAGGTGAAATCCTTTATCTTGTCTTTTAACTGTTGTTCCTTATTCTCTGCAATGTCCTCAACACGCCGTGTCACTGTTCCGTCTGGACAGGGAAACATTTTCGAACGGCTTGCTATGTTTAGCAATTTTGTGGGACGGTACATAGCTAGCTCTCGCAATTATGTCATTTGCTGAATGCAGTTTTGTGAAAAGTCCTTGCTGCTTCTGAGAAAACTCTTTCAATGCACTTGCCCTCTGCTCAGAAGACATATTCCTATAGTTCTCTGCATGCTTCGTCTGGATGTGTCGGGACAAGTTGTACTCTTTCAAGACAGCGATGCTCTCTTTGCACACTAAGCGCACAGCTTTCTCTGATACCTCAAAAAAGAAATATGTCGATGTCCACTCTTGCTTGAACACCCTACATTCATTGTCTACTTTCCTTTTCTTTGAAATCTTTGAAAAACACATTTTTGCGCAATTTGTAACTGACGTGTGTGTCAGCCTGTCAGTCCTTGCGCAGTTGTTATTTATACGTGCCTTCAAAATAAATGTCCCACAAGCGGTCGGAGTTAAATCATTACACAAAGGCAGGTAGGTATTCAATGGGCTTTTAATTAGAATAGCAAATATGTTTTTCAAAACGTTATTATCGCAAATTCTTTATGTGATCTGAGCATGATTCCGCGGGCCGTATTGAATCACGTCGCAGCCTGCATACGGCCCCTGGGCCGGCCTTTGCACAGTCCTGCCTTAACCCCACTGCTACCCCTAATTAATGCCTACACCTAACCTTAAATTATACTGAAAGAAAATATAAACGCAGCATGTAAAGTGTTTGTCCCACAGGTGCACTTTGTGTTGGGGACAATAAAAGGCCACTCTAAAATGCGCAGTTTTGTCACAACACAATGCCACAGATGTCTCAAGGTTTTTGGGAGCTTGCAATTTGCATGCTGACTGCAAGAATGTCCACCAGAGCTGTTGCTAGATAATTGAAAGTTCATTTCTCTATCATGTCACCTCCAACGTCGTTTTTGAGAATTTCGCAGTACGTCCAACCGGCCTCACAACAAGTGGTTTGCTGATGTTAACATTGTGAACAGTGCCCCATGGTGACGGAGGGGTTATGATATGGGCAGGCATAATGCACAGAGATACCGTGACGAGATCCTGAGGCCCATTGTTGTGCCTTTCATCCTCCGCCTTCACCTTATGTTTCAGCATGATAATGCAGGGTCCCATGTCGTAAGGATCTGTACACCATTCCTGGAAGCTGAAAATGTCCCAGTTGTTTCATGGCCTGCATACTCACCAGACATGTCAACCATTGAGCATGTTTGGGATGCTCTGGATCGACATGTACGACAGCATGTTCCAGTTCACGCCAATATCCAGCAACTTCACACAACCATTGAAGAGGAGTGGGACAACATTCAACAGCCTAATCAACTCTATGCAAAGGAGATGTGTCTTGCTGCATGACGCAAATGGTGGTCACACCAGATACTGACTGTGACCAAGAGATGCATATCTGTATTACCAGTCATGTGAAATCCATAGATTAGGGCCTAATGAATTTATTTCAATAGACTTATTTCCTTAAATGAACTGTAATTCACTGAAATCTTTGAAATTGTTGCATGTTGCGTTTATATTTTAGCTCAGTATATGATCAAAAAGTTGGGGAGGAAAAAAACATGAATTTTTACAATATAGCCAATTTTGACTTTGCAGATGGCCTAAGGGGAAATCACACGGTTCTGCCTCCAAAACAAGACTCATGACAATAAACGCTAAAAAAAGTCGTTCTGTCCAATATCCCACGGCAGTTTGACATTTCTCTGGATGGTATTCATGGTGGGGCTGGGGACATTGGAAAAAGGCAGTACATTAAAAAGGCAGTTACTGTATATTCTCGTGATCTCTCAGAGCTCTTAGTTATTCTCTCTGGGAAGGAGAGGGGAAAGCCTATTACCAGCATCAGCCCTGTGAGCATGCCATCTCTCTCAAACTAATCATGTGGAAGGCATCTGGCTAGACATCTCACTCCCATTGGCACCATTCCACATGTAAGTGCTCCCAGTCAGAACTAGCTCAGCATTGCCAAGAGCAGACGTGGACAGTGAGGAGTAGGCTACTCATGTTCTGTCACCAGTACTGTTGTAGCAACACTATGGAAGCAAATCAGATCACCATGCACTGAATCCGTGTGCATTTGGGGTCACTCCGTCTCCCTGTTTCCGGTGGTTCCCTAACGGTTGTCTGTGTAGTTTCTGCCAGCCTGCATAAACCGTGTGACCTCACACCAGTGGTGTCACATGATGGGTAACCATAAAGACCAAGGTAAAGTGCATGTCGTCCATTTTGCCAATCTATCTATGATATGTCAGGGAGACACAAACAAATTCTTGTTGTGTATTAGACCATATCATCAATTAAGATGTTTTTTTTTTGGAGAACAATATTCCATAAATCATCATGGGAGTGATTTATGTCTGCTGCCAGGGCTGGTATTACAGTCCATGGCCCTCAGTGTAGGTTGTGTGAAGAGGGTACCCACCATGTGCTTTACACTGCTTTATGTGTAAAGGGTATTGTGATCACCAGACGGATTGTTCCTTTGGGATGAGAGACCCTGGTCTGCCATGTAGTCAGTGAAGCTGCACGTCTATAGGAACCCTACACTGAGACCCGCAAATCGACGCCTACACACTGCTAAATATAGATACCAACACATACAGTGAAACACGTGTATTTTAGGAGGCGTCGATGCAGTGCGCCCAAGTATTTTGGGATGGCATCCTTTATTTTCTGGCGGGTGACAGCGATTGATCACTTGTTCAAAGGCAAGTGGGGGAGATACACGACAGGCTTGTGTTGGGTTGTGTTGTTTGTAGCCATGGTAACTGTGACATGTCAACTGATGAAGAGAAAGTTGGTGCCCATTATTGCCTATAACAGTCTTCCAGGCCTGACATATTGAGTAACAAAACTTGATTTAGGACCCTTTTCCACTTTGCGGATGTAAATTGAGAATTAAATCAGAAAAAAAACGTACAAATGTAGTCTGTGTAGTAGTACTCACTGTAAGGGTTACATAAATAAGAGATAAGACAGTGTACAAACAAACAAAGAAAAATGAAGACATCAGTCCAATGTGCAGTGAAGGAAAAGTCTTAAAAACTAAAATCGCTAAACTCCATTACTATGCAATCTCAAACCAAATACCAAAGTACTATGTAACAGCAATGTTGTTACTATATAATTTACAGCGTTACCACACAAGTATACAAGCGACATAATGTAAAGTGTTACCTAAATGGTCAATAGAAAGACAACCGGGCAGTGTGCTCAAGCACAAAGACACAAAGGTGTATTGTCCTACAGATAGTAGATTGATTGGGTTCATATTTCTACGGCTGGTCAGATGCTCCCGTGTCAGAGAATCATCAGTAGAAATAACAGACATCCTGATGCCAAAAATATATCTGACAGGACCTATTTTGGAAGACTAAATACAGTTTCAATTACACAGCACATTGATTGTGCTCATCAATGATGTGCTTGCTCAGGTATCCTCAGGCTTAAGGAAGCTCATTGGATGCTAACTTTGGAGGGTTATGTCAGAAGATATGTTAAATATACACTACGCACCCGGCTTCATTCATTATTCATGTACCTGCAAACAGAATATTTCCATAGATGTTACTTCTCAGGTGACAAGTGAGACCAGTTAAGAAACACTGGAGAGTATCAGAATTCTTCAAATCAACAAAATGACTGTCTGACCATTCTTTATGTGAAATGAATCCAATATAGCCTACGCAGACAAAGACATGTCTATTTAGAGAAGTACTATCACTTACAAAATAGTTTGATGTTGGTCAAGTAATAACCCCTACAGAAAATACTGTAGTAGACTACATACTACAGTTTAGTTGCGAGTTATTTTTAACTTCAGCCCATTGTCACGGTTTGCAATACTGGGGCAGAAAACATGTTCACGATGCAGTGAAACCTGAGGTTAAAAATGGTATCTTTGTATAAAGCTCTACATGGCATCACAGGCTCTTCAAACTCAAATCAGTCTCAAAGTCTTATTGGAGCACTACTGTTGTATATGATGGTAAATGCTGCCACCATGTGGACATCTTTAAAATTGCCAACAGATTTTGTAGTAGTAGACTGCTGGGTCCCAGTCTCCCAAGGCAGACGGATTGCCTCCCACAATGTTCAGCATACTAGTGCTGTTGCCCTAGATCTGGGTTTCCAGAGGTTAGGTTCCAATTACAGCTTCTACTGGTAACTGGATGTAAGTTGGGAGTCGAGAGTTAAGAGATGTCACCAGGGTCATAAAGTAGTAACAGGATAGATGCGTGCAAGAGGCACCCTGCACCATGATCATTATCAACGCACCCCTGCAGTCCACACAGACCACTGCAGATGTATTTTTCGATCTTGTCTCATTGCTGCTACTCCCCAAAGGGCTCGGAAGGCGAAGGTCGAGTCATGCGTCCTCCAAAACCTGACCCGCCAAACCGGAAGGTTGTTAAGAAGCACGCTTAACTCGGAAGTCAGCCGCACCAATGTGTCAGAAGAAACACCGTTCACTTGACGACCGAGGTCAGCCTGGTAGCGCCCGGCCCCCACAAGGAGTCGCTAAAGCGCGATGAGCCAAGTAAAGCCCCCACAGCCAAACCCTCCCCTAACCCGGACGACGCTGGGCCAATTGTGCGCCGCCCTTTGGGACACCCGATCACGGCCGGTTGTGATACAGCCCAGGATTGAATCCGGGTCTGTAGTGACACCTCTAGCACTGCAGTACCTTAGACCGCTGCGCCACTTGGGAGGCCTAAGACAGCCTGTTTCTGTCTGCAGTAAGGTGGTATTGGTATGGTGTGTTAAATCCCCTGTCCTGCCTTGAGCCTGGTGCAGTTGAAGCATTGGTTCATGGTTGTTGTGCAACGCTGGTTATGGAAATTAAGGTGGCAGAGTGACAGCCTGGCTCAAGGCAAACAGTAAGAGCCCTCTCAGTACGTTCATTAGCAGGTGTCTGGGAGAGATGAAATTAGCCTTGGGGTGATTACTAAATGGAGGGCCTGAGTGTTTTGAATATCCCTCACACAGCACAATCACTCAGGAGTAAGCTCTTTGCCAGATGTCTCTACCACCCTGGGGCTACGCAAGAAATCACAACTGTGTGCTGTGCTCCTCATATCAGTGAACAAGCACGTCAATCACTGACCTTTGTTCTCTCACCCCTGGGCTGAGGGGCGCACTGATTACATTTACATATCCTCACGGCTTCTGATTAGTGAGACCGAGTTTAAATATTGAGAGTCTTGAGAAGCTTTTTCTTTGAACACGTTCACACACACACACACACACAAACACACACACACACACCACCGTTCAAAAGTTTGGGGTCACTTAGAAATGTCCTTGTTTTTGAAAAAAAAACAATATTTGGCCATTAAAATAACATCAAATTGATCAGAAATACAGTGTAGACATTGTTAATGTTGTAAATGACTTTTGTAGCCGGACACAGCTGATTTTTTATGGAATATCTACATAGGCGTGCAGAGGCCCATTATCAGCAACCATCGCTCCTGTGTTCCAATGGCACGTTGTGTTAGCTAATCCAAATGTATCATTTTAAAAAGGCTAATTGATCATTAGAAAACACTTTTGGCAGCTTCAGCTTCATTAAATAGTACCCGCAAAACACCAGTCTCAACGTCAACAGTGAAGAGGCACTCCTCTATCCAGTGTCTGTGTTCTTTTGCCCATCTTAACCTTTTCTTTTTATTGGCCAGTCTGAGATATGGCTTTTTCTTTGAAACTCTGCCTAGAATGCCAGCATCCCGGAGTCGCCTCTTCACTGTTGACGTTGAAACTGGTGTTTTGTGGGTATTATTTAATTAAGATGCCAGACTTGTGAGGCCTCTGTTTCTCAAACTAGACACTAATGTACTTGTCCTCTTGCTCAGTTGTGCACCGGGGCCTCCCACTCCTCTTTCTTTTCTGGTTAGAGACAGTTTGCACTGTTCTGTGAAGGGAGTAGTACACATCGTTGTACAAGATCTTCAGTTTCTTGGCAATTTCTTGCATGGAATAGCCTTCATTTCTCAGAACAAGAATAGACTGATGAGTTTCAGAAGAAAGGTCTTTGTTTCTGGCCATTTTGAGCCTGTAATCGAACCCACAAATGTTGATGCTCCAGATACTCAACTAGTCTAAAGGACAGTTTTATTGCTTCTTTAAATCAGGACAACAGTTTTCATCTGTGCTAACATAATTGCAAAAGGGTTTTCTAATGATCAATTAGCCTTTTAAAATGATAAACTTGGATTAGCTAACACAACGTGTCATTGGAACACAGGAGTGATGGTTACTGATAAATGGGCCTCTGTACGTCTATGTAGATATACAATTAAAAAAAATATATATATATATTTTTTTAAATCAGCTGTTTTCAGCCACAATAATAATTTACAACATTAAGAATGTCTACACTATATTTCTCATCAATTTGATGTTATTTAAAAAATGGACAAAAAAAAATTCATAATTGCTTTTCTTTCAAAAACAAGGACATTTCTAAGTGACCCCAAACTTTTGAAGGGTAGTGTACATTTGTACCAGGTTCAAGGTTCAATGCATACTGAAATTCCTCACACATCAATAGCTGTCAAGAAAATCAGTGATCATGTAAACTGTTGTGTTTACTGATTTCAGTGGACTGATTGAAATGTTTCTGATGAGTCAGGAATGGACAGCAAAAACTATACATGTTGGGTTTAAAAGTAATCCACTGTAATGCATTTTGTACTTGCATGGGGCTCATTAGGAACTGTTTCCAAACGCTTACTTCTCTGCTCTCTGTTAGACTACACAGGGGCAGCAGTGACTCATGTTTAGAGACTGCAGCAGTCACCATTGTGATTGTGAACTAATTCTGGGACCCACACTTGAACTAGTCATAAACATACTTTTAAAAAGGTCATCTGTATACTCCACACAAGCCTTTTAATGGCAACAAAAAGTTTGATAGATTTCCTTTAATCTCATCTTTTGTTTCTGAAACAGTACTGAATCAATCTAATATTATTGAAGAACTACAATTTACAAAACAAACAAGTCAATTAAATTGTCACCAGTTCATGCAAAATGATTCACATACTAAATATTGAATAAATAATGTTCCTGATATTGTAGAATATCAATTGTTTGAAATAGATAGCTCAAGTGCCAGTTCCAAGCCTTAATTCCCATGGGTGGAACTAGGCAGAGGAGTGTCCCCCTACCAGTTTGTCTATATGGGTAAGGTCCACCTCTATCTATGGAACAGATTTATGTAAAACTACTCAAACACACAGGCCTGGCAGACTTTCATTAGGAATTACATAGTGTACCGAGGAGCAATCTCTCTTACAACTGTCGCTACAGTGGGGCTCTATTAATCATTATGACCTTCACTTACTGAGACCTTCCATTATCGTAAAAGAACTGGAGCGTCACCCTGCCTGCAACAACGTACCATACAGTAGTGTAGGAACCGACTGTAGGGAGGAGGCTGTTCTGTGGCACAGGAGAAATGAGCAGCACACAAAGACATGGACATACACCCATTACAGAAGTGTCTCATTTCCATACAGAATGTACTGTATGTGTACGCCCTCTCCTTCATTTCTCAAAAGTGGAACTGTTTTGACCCAACATGAACTCAATACTCTATTCAGCGCATGCTTGGCATCTTTAAAGCTGATGTACAGCTTTCAATCACTGGGCTGTCAGGGCACAGGGAAAGTACGGAGTAAACTCTTAATTTACAGTTGAGCAACTGAAATTTGGCAGCCGCTCGCTAATCCAATTCCACCTCCAGTTGTGAGTGTTGGGTTAAAGGATCCATGGCAACTACTGTAGGACGATGTGGATCCAGCTGCAATAGCCCATCTAAATATGGATCAACATAGATTACCACCAAGAGGCCGTCAGGATTCAGACAACATGTTACAGAGCACTGGCATCATCTTCCATTGGTAGATAAGGTGTGGCTAAATCCTTGGGAAGAAGATATAGCACCTTGCATAGAAACAATAGCAGGCGAAACAACAACAATCCACTGGGTGGACAGAAAATGGTGTGTGCGTGCGTTTGGGGTGGAGGGGGACTGTTCATTGACTTAAACGCTTTTCACTACACCCATGAGGCCACGTTGACTTTTGTTTGAAAAAGGTACAATCAGATAAAAATAAATCCCTACAGAGTTACATACATTACGCTGTTTTCTGTCAAGGCAATGTCTAGATGGCTATGTGAGCAATATCTTTCACTTCAGAAAAATGTTACAGATCGCTACTATATTTAAAAATAGAGAACTGTGCAGACGGCACATAGTAGTCATTATGACTGTTTCAAACGTCGATATCAGCATCTGACATTCAATTAAAGTGCGGTTGAAAGTAATTGACCAGTAGAGGGAGATGTGATGTTTCATACCCCTTGTTCTATATTCATCACCAGTGGTAAAACTATTCAAGGTTGAGAAGAAACTCTATTCAGACATTCACTCTGACATATAATAGACCATATGTTAGGCTATGCCACCTGGAGGTTATTTGCAGTCAAGTTAGTCAAAGGATGCTAGCACCTTCCGGCCTTTCAGGGGTTGAGGGGGTCGGAAGTTGTTCTCCATGCGTTTCCTGCCCTCTTCCTCCTCTCCGCTGAAGAGCAGCATCCTGAACTTTCCCATCTGTGGAGAGATGTTTGGAAACAGACAGAAACACCTTGTAGTCCCTGGCTGCAGTGTCTGAGGGAGGAAAAACACAATAGTCTCTTACGTAAGAAGGGCTTTTCCCTGCTGAGTATCCCCAAAGAATTTCACAATTAAAAAAGGTCAAAACGTTTCCATCCATGACGTTAATCAGCTCCCAGGGATCAAAGGATTGTGCCCTGGAGTCCTACACTAAGGGCAGCGAAGGAGCAGGGAGGGAGCAGGCTCCCAGGCCCAGCACAGTCAGCCAGGCCAGGAACAGAAGTATGCAGACAGCATGCCGATGGGCCAAAGGTGACTTTAATTACGTTTCCCAGTGCCATCGCAAAAAGGCTGAGAACACAAAACAGGGCCAGCCCAGGAGGGGACCTGGAAGGCATGCAGTCACCTCCCTGGTAAACAGCCTATTATAATGGCAGTGGTGTAAAGTACCAAAGTAAAAATACTTTAAAGTACTACTAAAGTAGTTTTTTGGGGTATCTGTACTTTACTATTTATATTTTTGACAACTTTTACTTCACTACATTCATAAAGGAAATAATGTATTTTTTACTCAATACATTTTCCTTGACACCCAAAAGTACCCGTTACATTTTTCAATGCTTAGCAGGACAGGAAAATAGTCAAATTCACACACTTATCAACAGAACATCCCTGGTCCTCCATACTGCCACGTATGCTTCGTTTGTAAATTATGTCTGAATGTTGGAGTGTGCCCCTGGCTTTCCGTACATTTTTAAAACAAGAAAATGGTGCCACCTGGTTTGCTTAATATAAGGATTTCTTTTGTATTTATACTTTTACTTTTGATATGTAAGTATATTTTAAACCAAATACATTTAGACTTTTACTCAAGTAGTATTTTACTGGGTGACTTTCACTTTTACTTGAATCATTTTCTATTAAGGTATCTTTACTTTTACTCAAGTATGACAGTTGGGTACTTTTTCCACCACTGTATAATGGAGCAGAGCTGGGCATGCACCCCGACTTCAAACAGTCTACTTCTCCACATCCATAACACAAGATCCCTGACACAGTACTCACTTATTGCCCTAAAGCTGTAGACTGCTTTCTTGATGATAAAAAAAACAAGAAAAGACGAGATAATCTCTCCGAGTTAATAAATGGGTCTTCAATTATCCATTTAGCTATAGAAGACTGTGGTTTGAATTCATTAGAACTACTAAGCGTAAAGTAAATATTTTAAATGAATGAAATGGTCTAATAGCCAATTCCACCATTAGAGTAGATAGACTCACCTCTTTTTTCAAGCTATATGAGCACATGCAAGGGATAATCTAGCCAACAGTAATTCAGAGAATATGCACTGCACAGCTACATAGTAAAGGATATCGATGTGTGCGTGACTGTCAAGAGCTCAGGGGTAATGCCCACTGTTTGAATGGAGCTTAAGCTGTGACACCTGGATCCACAAAGAGGTCTTTCACATCTAGGGTTCCCACTTGGATTTCAACAGGCCATTGCTGCAGCCCGACTGAGTCCCCCCCCCCCCACACACACACACTGCATGGCATCCAAGAGCCACACATGCAGTAATCCACTCACAGCCTTTGCCTACTCCCCTGGCATCCTCCAATCAAAGCCCTCCGTCTGGAGAAGCCACAGTAACATCATAGACGGCTCAAGGACAAACCCAGCTCACTCACTAATGGTCATAAAGACTTCACATCGATAAGCAACTATATTGATGTTTCAAATCATTAACCATTCACCATGAAAAGAGGAGAGAAATGAATTGGTCTATTGTCAAACAGAAACTGATAAGTAAAAGTATGTCAAGGTTCACTTTGATGGCTTACTTGCAACAATATGGCTGCGTTTACACAGGCAGCCCAATTCTGATATTTTTTCAAGAATTAGCCTTTTGCACGATCAGATCTTTTCACATCAAATCTTTTCTAGAGCTGATCTGAAAATATCTGATGTGATTGGTCAAAAGACCAATTAGTGGGAAAAATATCACATTTGGGCTGCCTGTGTAAACGCAGCCATAGTGTTGCAAGTGAGCCTTGACATTCTTTTACTTATCAATTTCAAAAGAATAAATTCAACAGACACTCCCACACTTCAAAATAAATCTGTAAAAATCTCAGTGCATTTTTCTTTCTTGAACTTTTCTCTGGTGTTGATGGAGTAAGGGCAGATGAAGTGCAGATGAAGGGTAGAACACCCACCATCAGGGCAGACGCCTGTCATTCAAATGGTTCATCATTTACATCATGACAAACGCAGTGGTTCACTGTGGTTTCCCTAGGCAAAGACCCCACATTTCCATAAGCAGAGATATCTCCATATTGGTTAGGCCCGGGTAGTACTGATTCACCCCTACCCAGATGGTGAGGGCTCCCACCTGTTTCTCTGAGACTATGATTGGCTCCTTCAGAACGATCCAGGTGACACTCTCGTGAAGAGGGGGCGTGGTCAGGGAACCCGGGTATGTCCAGAAGTGTAGGCTGTTAGGTAGGAGGCACTTTGGATTGAAACCTTTGAAATCTGCAACGCTTCCCTGGGTGCAAATAGAACAAAAAATAGCATGACAAATATGGATTATGCTACACTTAAGATGAGTCTTTTATCAGAGTATCAACATATCTTTCAAATGCCCTGTTGAATCATTCGAGTCACTCATCAGGTGATTCATTCTTTTGCATTATGACTTACCTTAAACTTCACCATGTATAAAGCATCTGTTATCTTGTGTAAACCGCTGTGTTCATCTCCGATCTGTAAATAAAACAGGTTCCCTTTTTATCTCAACCTTCTAACATTAGCCCAAACAGATTGTCATATGAGAAAATATGAGGCTTTCCATTAACATTCGAAATATATACACAGTAGATTATACACATTGCCACAATGATATATTGATATGTTTATTTGACCATCATGTACTGTATGCATACTCGGAGTGCACAAAACATTAGGAACACCTTCCTAATATTGAGTTGCACCCCCTTTTGCCTCCACTGCCATACCCCATTCAAAGGCACTTAAATATTGTCTTGCCCTTCCACAGTCAATCGCACACATACACAATCCATATCTCAAATTGTATCAAGGCTTTAAAATCTTTCATTAACCTGTCTCCTCTCCATCTACAATGATTGAAGTGGATTTAACAAGTGACATCAATAAGGGATCATAGCTTTCACCTGGATTCACCTGGTCAGTCTCATGGAAAGAGCAGGTGTTTCTAATGCTTTGTACAGTCAGTGTCTACATCAATGTGTTATCAATACGATACAAAAACACATACATTATATACTTTGTATTATTTAAATACATTCTCTATAAAAGTGCGCGCCACATTTTCCACATGGTCCTGGTATGAATGAACAATTTGCAACACAGACACGTGTGAACTGTTTTGTCCTCTCTGTTCAGACATAATATCATAACATGTTTTTACATTGTTCCTTCAGTGATTGCTGGTCTTCAGTCTAATCCCTGTTAAACAGCCCTGGTGAAGCAGAAAGAGATTCAATTCCAAAGCAATTTACTGGCTGACAGATGAACAGCTGCTGGCTGGTGCCGGGGGAGATCCTCTCACCTCTAAAAAGATGCCAAGGACAGCCAGGCCATCGGGGGCTGCCGCTGCCTCCCCAAATGTCTTGTACTTGTCTGCGTTCCAGTGCACCAGATGAAGCTGCGTGAGGAAACAGGGAGGAGGGGCAGCAGGGTTAGGGACAAGCCTGAGACAAGCACCCACATTCAGGGAAACACTGCTTCTTTGTCTCAGGTACTAAACAAACCAGTTACCTATTATAGGAGGTCAACCGAACCAGAGAAGGGAAAACTACTTCTTGGCAAATATAGATGCAGATGTACAAAGCATTCAGAAAGTATTCAGACACCTTGACTTAATCCACATTTTATTATGTTACAGCATTACTCTAAAATATATATTTTTTAAATCCTCAATCTACACACAATACTCTATAATGACAAAGCACATTTTTGCAAATGTATTAAAAATATAAAACAGAAATACCTTATTTACATAAGTATTCAGACCCTTTGCTAGGAGACTCGAAATTGAGCTCAAGTGCATCCTGTTTCCATTGATCATCCTTGAGATGTTTCTACAACTTGGAGTCCACCTGTGGTAAATTAAATTGATTGGACATGATTTTAAAAGGAATACATGTCTATAAGGTCCCACAGTTGACAGTGCATGTCAGAGCAAAAACCAAGCCATGAGGTCAAAGGAATTGTCCGTAGAGCTCTAAGACAGGATTGTGTCGAGGCACAGATCTGGGGAAGGGTACCAAAACATTTATGCAGCATTGAAGGTCCCCAAGAACACAGTGGCCTTCATCATTCATCAAACTGAGCAATCGGGGAAGAAGAGCCTTGGTCAGAGAGGTGACCAAGACCTCGATGGTCACTCTGACAGAGCTCCAGAGTTTCTCTGTGGAGATGGGAGAACCTTCCAGAAGGACAACCATCTCTGCAGCACTCCACCAATCAGGCCTTTATGGTAGAGTGGCCAGATGGCAGCCACTCCTCAGTAAAAAGGCACATGACAGCCCGCTTGGAGTTTGCCAAAAAGGCACCTAAAGGACTCTGACCATGAGAAACAACTCGTTGGCCTAAATGCAAAGCGTCACGTCTGGAGGAAACCTGGCACCAATCCCTACGGTGAAGCATGGTGGTGGCAGCATCATGCTGTGGGGATGTTTTTCAGCGGCAGGGACTGGGAGACTAGTCAGGATCGAGGGAAAAATGAACGGGGCAAAGTACAAAGAGATCCTTGATGAAAACCTGCTCCAGAGTGCTCAGGACCTCAAACTGGGGTAAAGGTTCACCTGCCAACAGGACAACGGCCCTTAGCACATAGCCAAGATAACGCAAGAGTGGCTTCGGAACAAGTTTCAATGTCCTTGAGTGGCCCAGCCAGAGCCCGGACTTGAACACGATCAAACATCTCAAGAGACCTGAAAACCTGACAGAGCTTGAGAGGATCTGCAGAGAAGAACGGGAGAAACTCCCCAAATACTGGTGAGCCAAGCTTGTAGCGTCATACCCAAGAAGACTCAAGGCTGTAATCGCTGCCAAAGGTTCTTCAACAAAGTACTGAGTAAAGGGTCTGAATACTTATGTAAATTTGATATTTCAGTTAAAAAAGAAATTTGGGCAAAAATGTAATAAAAAAAAAACTTTTTGCTATGTCATTACTAGGACATTGTGTGTAGATTGATGAGGATTGTTTAAAAGAAAAATCAATTTTAGAATAAGGCTGCAACGTAACAAAATGTGGAAAAAGTCAAGGGGTCTGAATACTTTTCGAATGCACTGTATGCCGGGGAAAATGGGGTTACCTAGGCTCCGTCTGTGTGATAGGGGAAACACTCACCTCTGAAGCGTAGGTCTTCCCTCCGACGGTGTGCTCTGAGCCGTGGCTGCCCTTCCCGCCCCAGTGGAAGTGGAACTGTTTCAGCCGGTAGGCGTTGTCAAGGGGGCCTGCCCTGATTACTGTCAGGGCAGAGGACAAGAGACATCAGTCAGCCACTGCCACACCTCTATGCCTCGTGCCTAGCATGGTACCACTGCAGAGCACAACACACCAGACAAGCAGGCAAGAACCACCACACACCAGGCCTGGAAGAGCAACTCAACATGGCAACACCTGCCACTGCTCATTAAAATCACTCTCACTAAGCTGACAGACAGCGGACACTAGCGGACACTGACAGACACATAAGGCGCCTTGTCCCACAACCACACTGTTTACTACTCTTCCTAATAACTATCTACCTACAGTACTAGAGAGCATTTGGCTAAACAGGTACTGTATTAAAACAACTATGTCCTCATGAAGGCCTTACTTTACCTGACATAAGACAAATGAGAGTATTTTGAGCCTGTGTCTTGATATGCCTAGGATTTGTCCCATCACTAACTGATCTAATTGGGGTGGTGCTGGGGATAAGGTCCCTAGGATAGACAGTGTCTGGGCTGGGCTCTGTTTGTGACAGTGTAGGACAGTTTGTCGCTTTACTGAAGAGTTCCAGGGAGGCCAGGGCAGTAGGTGACAAATTCGGTCTGATACCACTGGAGCAAAGCACACACGCACACACACAGGTTCACACAGTCTACCCATATACACACACAACGAGATCTTTGTGATGGCAGGTGAAGAGAATGCCAGAGAGCGGAGTGTCACAAGATAGGTTTCCTTCCTTCCATCTAATTGGCAACAGATTATGCTAATATTCTAAAATAATTTTCCCACCAAACAGACTTATTGTGTTTGTGATGACGTAGTGCACATAAAAATCACTTTTGCAGTTAAATTCCCCATGTACCAAATAAACAACTACAAGTTCAATGGGTTTCCATTGCATTTTCCATTCTCCTGATGGTTTTGTCACAAAAGTTGTTGCGTTATATAGCAAATGTGCCCACTCTGGTCTGGGCATGTGTGCTCTAGCCAACAGCTCACAGACACAGTGCTTCCTACATGAGATTATTATGGATAAGAGCAAGATTATTTTTATTTGTCAAAGGGCAGCCAAGCGTCGAATCATCATGTCACCAGAATAAGACCCTCAATATCTATTGGAAATGAGCATCAAGCTTAGTGTTGCAAAGGCAAGGCATATTACCAGCAAACTACCAGAATGTGTGTATCTTGCAAGGATTTGATGTAATCTATCACAAGACATCTAGTGGCCCTTTTGTGTACTATTTATCGCTGGCCCTCTGTGTGGCCTTATCACGTGTAAAATAGATGAAATAATTAAATAAGATTTACAAATAAAAACATACAATGACAGCTGTTAAACATTATCCAAAATATAAAAATCGGTAAATTTAGTGAATACCATTGGTGTTTAATACGAGGGTTTCAGCATGAAATATCCTTTATATATAAACCCAATAATGTTTGTACCATGTTGTGCTGCTGCCATGTTGTGTTGCTACCATGTTGTTGTCATGTTGCGTTGTCATGTGTTGCTGCCATGCTGTTGTTGTCTTAGGTCTCTCTTTATGTAGTGTTGTGGTGTCTCTCATCGTGATGTGTGTTTTGTCATATATATTTTTATTTTGTCAGTAACCTACTAAACTGCATGCTTTCCTGAGTTGTAGTGGGAGGACCACACAACATAATATCATTGCGTGACTCCAAGTTTGCTTCGATAGGATGGTTTCTAGATCAATATTTGCACAAAGATATTTCCGCTATTTCTCGCATCATACATTTGACTTACAAACAAAGATCACACCATGTCAAATGGACAAATTGTTTGTTGACATTTATAAAATTGTTCCTGCATTTGTTTCCATCAGCCCGTTCTGGACTTTTTTTTCATGCGTCGAATAATTCATCCGCATGAAATGGTTGGGTGGATAAGAATGGCACCTTGGTAATGTGTGCTTTAGAGCATGTTCATACGTTTCCTGAGTTAATGATACACTAGGCATGTACACACATGTACAAAAAGGCACACACACACACACACACACACACACACACACGAGGACACAACCACAAAAGGGAAACAGGACAAAATGGGCATGCCTAGGTGATGAAACTTCTAACCAGCTCCTGATGGTGAAAGGATAGGGAAGCCTATCCATCATAAGACCATGTCATGCAGAATGGAACTTCTTTGTTTGGTTTCTGTGAATTTGTTTTCATAGTGATCTGCACCTTAGCCAAACAGCCGCACTTTTTTGGAGACAGAAAACAAAATCAGTTGTGGCTATGGCTATTTTCCTTTTGAGGAGGGCCTTTTTCAAATTAAATGGATTTGTCACATGCTTCGTAAACAACTGGTGTAGACTAACAGGGAAATGCTTACTTACGGGCCTCTCCAAACAATGTAGAGAGAAAAAATTATAATAATAAGGAAAAAATGCACGAGTAACAATAAGTTGGCTACATACACAGGGTACGAGTACCAAGTTGATGTGCAGGGGTATGAAATCACTGAGGTAGAACACCTTTTTGTTAAGATCGAACACCTTTTTGTTGTACAGTAGGCGTTCAGTTACCACTTTTCAAAATACAAGCCCAAACTTATTTGGTTGTCATTCTATTCAGACCGTTGGTTCCTATTACCTTTTCATGCCACAGAACCAAAGCGGCTCTCCCCATTTTCTATTTGTCTATGACTTTTGTTAACTTCGACTGTCAGTTTAAAAACAGATGTGACACAACCAGGAAGATTACCTGATGTGGTCAGATGTCTGCTCTGGCAGACAGACACTCCTACAGTTAAATACTGGCTTCACTATATCCACCAAAACACATCTCACTGAATCATACAGTCCAGTAGGAGTGGCCTTAATGATATACAAATGTAGGTGGTCTATCCATCAACCACATTTTGATGGTGGTTGTGATGGAGTATGCAAATCCAAAACATATTTTGAATGGATAATATTTAACATTTGAGGTTTCCTGGCAATAAAAGTAAATGCTTTGTCATTTAGGGCATTAGGCTTCCACAATCTACTTCACTGCTCAGAATGGACGAAGGTGGAGAATCTGGTGTCACTGATCCTTAAATTAATCTGCATATGTAGGTAGGATTGATTGGCATAGGTAGGACTGCATCCACTAAATAAGTGTCACATGTGCATGCAAGGGTGGTGGTTATAGCATGACAGTACTACTACACAGTACCCGTAACATAATAGTGTCCCCTTACCAATACAGTGGTTGTGTTGGCTAATGTCAAAGTCATGAGTGATAGAGGTGCCCAGAAACAACCACCCACCAGAGTGATATACAGTGATAAATACCTCCTGGGCTGGGTGACTTTCACACTCAGTCAAAGTTGAAGGGTCGATGATCGAATCTGAAACAATACTGTATCTCAATATTGCTTGTATTTATGTCCGCATTTTCTCTGTGAGAGAGGATTTCCACTCAGGGATGATTATATGGTCTACAAAGGATCTCTTCCCCTCCGTTGCGGTTACCTGTTTTGTCATCGGTGTCATCAAACTCTACGGTCACAGAGTGGCCGTTGTTGCAGATGTTGATTGAGTTGCAGTGGTCGTAGGAGACGAATATGGGAGGCAGGCTGGCGTCGTATACAGTGTCCTCAGGAACTATGTCTATGGGAGACTGGCGATTGCCCTGGGCGATGGGGTAGTCTTTGTGCCATGCATCTGGACCTTAGAAACAAAGATGGTCAGAGCTGGACATGACATTATGTAACGAAAGGAGATCAGATCCATTAATTCACCATTTTATAAAAACTGAAGAAAAACATGACATTCTCAATTTCACACCAGGACATAACATTCTAGGTTTCTGCATCAATCAACACACTGATCATAGGTCTCAATACCTTAACAATACTGATACACTCCTAGAACTCAAAGACTTGCTAAAACCTGCTTGTTGAATAGATGACTAAATAAGGTGGCATGCAGGTTAAAGATAATTGGGCTAATCTCGTATTAACAGTTACTGTAACTCTCAACGTTAGCACTATTGTCTGAGAATGCCAATGCGAGATCCCCACCCAGAACGTAGCAAACCAGAAAAAAATACATATTTTTTTTAATTAGCCAATCAGTCAACTGTCGATTCTTAATAAAAGGTGGTCCGATGCAGACATAGTTCAAAACATAGATGTGATTATAGACTATTGCCAATAGAAAAGCATTTAATCAAATATGCATCCAGTCTTGCAGAAACAAATGCAGTCTTTCCCGAATGCCTGTCACTCGCAGCGACCGAGCGTCCCCAAACAAGGTCAGCGCTGTGCTACGGTGTGCTCTACAGTAGGTTACATAGCGATGCTCTCCCAGGTTGGTAGGTTTTACTTACCATCCTGCTCTCCGTATCCCCAATGATGTCCTGTCATTGCGAGGATTCCGCTTAGATTCACCTTCTCTATATGCTGACTGACTCTCGACTCACAGCCCAGACGGTACGAAATGATGGGATAAATGGCGTGCCGAAGATGAAGTGCTGGTGTGTGAGCAGTGTTGATGAAGTCTGGGAGTGGAGGTTGGGAAGGATGATCAGGTGGCGACGTATGGCAATCGTAATGAGCTTTACTTGCCACGCCCCCTTTTCAATTACCCTGCTTGATTTCTGTTACTGTACTTCAAAACATCTATAGAAAGACCCCTCATTTATGATAATTAGACCTAGTACAGCAGCCAATTAAGATACACTTTCCTCTGAACTAACGAAATAACATGTCTCACAACATGTTTTAATGATAATGCATGGCACATATTTCAATGGGTATAGTGTTGTTTTGCTTTTCCAGCTTAAACCCATAACTAATATGTATGATTATATAATCAACATTTAAAAAGTCGCATCTAAAAGAACACATCACATCTTACTATAATATGTCATTCAAAATTCAAATTCATTGATTAGTCTGAACAGGTAGTGCAACTGTGGCAGAATTAATGAATTACATTTTGCGCAAGTTTGAATCGATTGAATGTTCACTAATACTCCCTCTGGTGGTCAACTGTAGTTAAATCGAAAGTGCAGCTTTGAATTTACAACTGCGTTCAACCACTTGTCTCTCTATCGAATCATCGAATGGAGCTATCAAATTAACCGGTGGGGTTCTCCAATCAGACCATGGCAGTTACTAAAGCTTCTAAAGACCAGAAATACGATAGACAATTGAGGTATGTGAAGCTAGAAATTCTGTGAAAATTATACAGTTATTTGCTAAACCGTTGCATGAGTTAGATATATCTCCACTGACAAACTGCAGCTAGCTAATGTAGTTATGCTAGCAAGCCCGTAACGTTAACTGACTTTATGCTTGATATTGTATTCTCTTGGGCTAACGTTAACTATGCCAGCCAACCAGCATGCTTTAAAAGTATTATAGCTAGCTACTGTAGCTAGTCTTCACTGACATGCTAGCTAGCTGTCCTGTTACAGTCAGTTGTTAGCTGTCTGCTATAGCTTCTAGCCAACTAATTTACTTTGAACAACACCAGCCAGAATTGGTGTCATTCATTGACTGAATCTCAAAAAGGTTAATTGTTCTCATCTATTTACCATACCAGATGAGATGTGATAATAGGTAAATAACAAGGCATTGAAGATGACAAGGAGATAAGCAACATGCCGTTGTTATGATGGCCTGCCTGTACTCCATTTCAGATTGTGGGGAGACCATGGCCAAGAAGAACTTGAAAATGCACACGTATGCCTGATCAATTCCACAGCATCTGGGACTGAAATACTCAAGAACCTTGTGCTTCCAGGTAAATATTTCAATATTTGATACTAGAAAAGACCGATGACCAAGAGTGGGAAAACACTGCTCTAAGGGAATACATGAGTAGGCTAGCCTACCTAAGCTAGTTGCTCTCTTCATCAGGCATTGGAGCGTTCACTATTGTCGATGGACACAAAGTCTCCGGGGAAGACGTCGGAAATAAGTAAGAACGTGATAGGCCTATTGTTTATCACCTCATTGAAGCGCTTTTGATCTTAATCTTAAAATGTTTTATACAATATACTGTCTTTACCTTCCTTTTCTACTCAGCTTTTTTCTGAGCAACAACAGCATAGGAAGGGTAAACGATTATGCTATTCTACTCTATCAATATCTTAGCTCTACCTGTATGCAGTATGTCATAATAAGTCTTCTGGGATGGTGTGTTTTCCAGAACCGAGCTCAGGCTGCCACAGAGCTGCTACAGGAGCTGAACACTGATGTATCTGGCAACTTTGTGGAGGAGGTTTGTGTTTTCAACTATGAGCAGTAGAGCAGTTCTTCCTGAAGAGGGCTGTCACAGCTTTCCCTGCACAGATTTTGTCATATGAAAAAAGATCCTAGATTTGACTACACGATCCTCAGGGTATAGCGGTAGATCTGTGTTAATTCCGATCAAGGTATAGATTTACTATGACGCTGCACCAGTTGAGTAGCCATTGATGGGTCTCACTGCAAACAAAGTGCACTTCTTTATCTGAGTGTATTGATTGATGAGTGTTCTAAAACAAGCAGAGCACTTATAGTAGATCAGTCTTGTTTGTCAAACTCTTATTGTGATCTGGTATTTTATTTTCCATTATAGAGCCCTGAAAAGCTCTTGGACAACGACCCAGATTTCTTCCACAGATTTACCCTGGTGATTGGTGTCCAGCTGCCAGAAAGGTGCGATTCATCCTCTTATTCTTACACATATTTTTTAGACATACACCACTGTTAAAAAGTTTTGGGGTCACTTAGTAATGTCCTGGTTCTTGAAAGAAAAGTACATTTTTCGTCCATTAAAATTGATCAGAAATACAGTATAGACATGGTTAATGTTGTAAATGACTATTGTAGCTGGAAACGTTAGATTTTTTTATGGAATATCTACATAGACGTACAGAGGCCCATCATCAGCAACCATCAGTCCTGTGTTCCAATGGCACGTTGTGTTAGCTAATAAAAGTTTATCATTTTAAAAGGCTAATTGATCATTAGAAAACCCTTTTGCAATTATGTTGGCACAGCTGAAAACTGCAATAAAACTGGCCGCATTTAGACTAGTTGAGTATCTGGAGCATCAGTATTTGGGGGTTTGATTACAGGCTCAAAATGGCCAGAAACAAAGACCATTCTTCCGTAACCCGTCAGTCTATTTTTGTTCTGAGAAATTAAGGCTATTCCATGTGAGAAATGTCCAAGAAACTGAAGATCTTGTTCAACGCTGTGTACTACTACCTTCACAGAACAGGGCAAACTGTCTCTAACCAGAATAGAAAGAGGACTGCTAGGCCTCGTCCTCTTGCTCAGTTGCGCAACAAGTACATTAGCGTGTCTAGTTTGAGAAACATGCCTCACAAGTCCTCAACTGGCAGCTTCATTAAATAGTACCCGCAAAACACCAGTCTCAACGTCAACAGTGAAGAGGCGACTCCGGGATGCTGGCCTTCTAGGCAGAGTTCCTCTATCCAGTGTCTGTGTTCTTTAGCCCATCTTAATCTGTTATTTTTATTGGCTAGTCTGAGATATGGCTTTTTCTTTGCAACTCTGCCTAGAAGGCCAGCATCCCGGAGTCGCCTCTTCACTGTTGACGTTGAGACTGGTGTTTTGCGGGTACTATTTAATGAATAGTACAATAGTCATTTACAACATTAACAATGTCTACACTGCTTTTCTGATCAATGTGATATTATTTTAAAGGACAAAAAATTAGATATGTCCTTGTTTTTGAAAGAAAATCTAAGTGACCCCAAACTTTTGAACGGTAGTGTACATTTCAATTGAAGTATTTTTATTTGGTATTTGTGATAGTCTTACAAAGTAACATCAAATATATTTTTAAAAACGTTCTATTGTCATGTAAATAATTTTGGTTTTTATTTTCACAGCACATGTTTGAGACTGGGGTCAGTGTTGTGGAATGCAAACATACCTTTCCTGGTGTGTAGAACGTATGGCCTCGTCGGTTACATGAGGCTAGTAGTGAAGGAGCACACAGGTATAGTAAACGCTTGTGAGTCACGCGTGTATTGCTGTATCTGTAGTAATGGTGACAAGCACTCAAGGTCAGTGTTCTCTTGCAGTAAATCGAAAACACTCAAACAAGCTGTTTGCGATCACTCCCTCTAGTGATTGAGTCTCATCCAGACAATGCCTTGGAGGACCTGAGGCTTGACCAACCTTTTGCAGAGCTCAAGAACCACATCCAGTCCTACGACTTGGAGGGAATGGGGAAGAAGGTGTGTTTGGGCGTTTTCTTTTTTTTAGGCCACTGTTGTGTTTTGTATTTTAGTTGTAATTTGGTCCTCACTGGTTCATGTATTTTCTTATGCTCTTGTGTTCTGCAGGATCACAGTCATACACCATGGATCATCATTGTTGCCAAATACCTAGAAAAGTGGTTCAGTGAGGTAATACTTCTGTGACCAACAATCAAAGGCACATTCTACAGCACCCTATATGAGGTGCAAGAGAGCTGACAATTTAATACATATTTTTTTCCTAGCACAATTTTCAGTTCCCGAAGAACTACAAAGAGAAGGAGGCCTTCAAACAGCTTATACGGCAAGGTATTTCACTTGACATAGATTTTTCTTGACTTCATTTGCATTTTTACATTTTCACCGAATTTTAGTTGTCTACAGACACTATCTTATCCAGATCATGCCTGACTGTATATGGTTTGTGTTCTCATGATACTTGGTTCCATTAGGAATCCTGAAGAGTGAGAAGGGAACTCCTGAGGATGAGGAGAACTTTGAGGAGGCCATCAAGAACGTCAACACAGCCCTTAACACCACCAAGGTGGCTCTTCTCATACCCCTAAACCCCCTCACTCCTTTCAGCCGTATTATGTTAATCCGCGCTGCTGGTTGCACGAGATCACTGGAAGTTGCTACTCTTGTCAACTTTGCTAACTCCACTCTCACCTCTGTAGATTTCAAGTGGCGTTGGCGACATATTCAATGGAGAGCAATGCAATGACATTACATCACAGGTGAATCTAAATATGACACGTCTACTCGGGCCATGATTGAAGCATCCTGTGAATGATTTATTTGTAGGTTTAATGCATGACTGGTTGTTCTGTCTTTCTCTGCTATACGCAGACTCCAGCCTTCTGGGTGATGACGCGAGCAGTGAGGGAGTTTGTGCAAAACGACGGCAGCGGAAACCTACCTGTGCGCGGCTCCATTCCAGACATGATTGCGGACTCAGAGAAATTCATCAACCTCCAGAATATGTAGGTGGTGATAATTATATTATTAATTTATATGGCAAGCAGCCAGCCGCCAGTTTAATTAAAAAGTCAGTTGCTGTATGAGTTAATAGCGAGCACAGCTCAATGCTTGTAATGTGGGGCATATCAAGGAGAGGACAGTCATTGTATAATAAACCAATGTCCATAGCTAAATTGTATGTGCCAAACCATATGACGCTGCAATTTCCACTGTTTACGATTTCCTGTGCCTTAACCTTATTTCCTGAACACAAGGTATGCTTTGTGCTGGCATGATCATCATAGTCCTGGCCTGGGCATTAATGCAGGCATATGTTTTCAGTTATAGAGAGAAGGCAATGCAAGATGCTTCCGTCGTGTCTAAGCATGTAGAGTCTCTCCTGCAGTCTGTTGGAAAGGTATGTGAAAATGTATTCTGTAGTCTCAGGGATATTTAATCTCATGCGATGTCAAAAACACATAGTAACTCTCCTGCATTAGTACTTATGCAGCAGTAGTGCTGTGTAAGGATCAACATTTTATTACCTTTGATAGATTGTAAAAAGGTTTGATTTCTGATATCATCTAGTTAATTGGATTGACTTCTGTCTTTTCTCTTGCTAAAGCCCTCAGAGAGCATATCTGAGCAGGACATCAAACTATTCTGTGAGTATTCTGACAAGTACACACACAACCATCATAATGTGAACAGGACACGTAATATGGCAGGAATGTAAATTGAATACTCTAACTCATTTAACAGTAACTCAAAGGGTCATGTCGGTCAGGTGTTGTTTGTCATACAGTAGTGTGGCTGCACTTTGATGAACCCATGATGAAAGGGAACACTGTGCAGTAGGTTGAGCCCTGGCCCTGTGCTGTGTGTTTCGGTCTGCAGGTAAGAACGCTGCCTTCCTGAGGGTGGTGCGCTGCAGGTCTCTGGCTGAAGAATACAGCGCGGAGACGGTCAATAAAGATGAGATCAGTAAGTACAACACCGTACAGACGCCCCACCTTGATTTGGCTAATGTTTTGATTTTGAGTCCCTTTGATTATGTGTGTTGGTAGTGTATACTAAGATTCTTCTCTCTCTCCTCAGCCTCCTGCATGGACAGTGCAGATGGGGAGATGGTGTTGTACCTTATGTTGCGCTCTGTGGACCGTTTCTATCAGCAGCACTCCCGCTACCCAGGTACGGCTAGGCTGGCGTAGTTCTGCCCCCAACACAACTGTCTGTCACACACAACCTGGCACACAGCATAACTAAACTGTGTTCTGCAATGTTAAACTGCCCATCTCCAGATATGTTCTTCCTCCTTTTTGAAGGTGTCTACAATTACCAAGTAGAAGAAGACATTAGCAAGTTGAAGCTGTGTGTGAACAGCCTTCTGCAGGAGTACAGCCTGAACGTCAATGTGAAAGATGACTACATCCACGAGTTGTATGTTTTGTGCATAGTGTCCAGTCAACTGTTCTCTGCAGAGAGAATGGTCATTTTACAGCCTACTGCAAAACCTCCCTACAGTTTTTGTGTTTATATTTGTAATTTAGCCACAATATTTCCATGAACTATAAAATGGGAATGAGGTTATCATCAAGGAGAGGAACATGATTAAATAATCTACATGTCATTTCACTTTGCTCTTCGACAGCTGTCGCTATGGTGCTTCTGAACCACACACAGTGGCATCCTTTTTGGGAGGTGAGTTCTACAGGACTTGGATCCTATTATGGTCTAGCATCCTCGTGCTATTTTTGTTATGGGATAAACATTTTGTTTTCTTGGAGTTGGTCCAAATGTACCGTCTTCAATGTGTTTCCTTAGGATCTGCTGCACAAGAGGCTATCAAAATCATCACTCGTCAGTTTGTTCCCTTCAACAACACGTTCATCTACAATGCCATGTCCCAGACAACTGCCACGTTTCAGCTGTAGGAAAAGTTATTTTCCTCCTTAATGACATGCACTTAACCCCTCTGTAAAATATAAGAATGGAATGTTGCAGCAATAACTGGAAGTTTGTGTAGTTGGAACACTTTGTTCATACTGTATGTTTCCACGTATTATTATTATGTTGTGGCTGAAAGAAAGATGGAAATGCTGATGGACTGTTTCTGATTACTTTTCAATGTTTATGTTCTGGCTGGTTTATTCTCACACATGAAGTGTTGCACCTATTAGTACATTTTAATAATTTACCTGCCAAATTCAAACCATTCAAGAAATGTCCCAGGGTTTGAATTATTTCCTCTAAAGATATCCTGCACTAAACAGACATGGAAGTTTGAGGTAAATGCATGTGGTGTACCTGTACATTAGGTACCCAAGGAACTCTGATTGTGCTCCAACATCTTGTGCCCTGATGGGAAACGGTCTGGACATGGTACTTTACATGGCCAGCAGTAGTGGTCACATTGTCATGTCCAACTCAAAATGAGCTGACTATCATGTGAGCTTCATGATGAACAAGCAAAATTGCCACCCTAATTTGCCCGAAGTTGACTGTGATTGGGCACAATTCCCAAGACATTGGCCTGATGGTGATATACGCTGTGAAAAAAAATCGTTACCTTTTCCTGTTGACTGGTAGAATAACCCCAACATGACACAAGTGTCTCTATAAATAAATAAAAAATCCTCTAAGAGCTGTGTAATATGTTGTTGTTTTGGTTCCTTCCCCAGTTAAGATTATAGAGCATTGGTGGAGTGGTGTTTGTCACAAAATGCAGTGTGTGTTCTGTGGTGAGCAGGCACTCTGCTGACTATACACTTGGAGCAGAAACTCACCATAAAGATTTCTTGGGAGTACGGCTTTTTTTTTCTCTCCTCCAATTTAATAAAAAATGCTCTGTATTTTGTTTCAGCACATAAATTCCTGCATAGTTCATTATTTATATGAAAAGGGGAGCAATTTCTTTAATCCCATTCCGATTACATTCAGTAGAGGGGGATCTTTCCATGTCGGCAGGAAGAACATGTTTACGGTAGGCACACGGCACACTCAGGATCGTTGTGTTGAGTGAATAATTCCTGAGTTCTGACTATATAGCACCCACTGTACCAGACATCATTAGCTATAAAATGTTAATGAGAAGCCTACCTAAACCAGTTATGTTGATTAGTCACTATGTTCTTGTTCAATGTCCCAGTCTCTGGAAACATTGAGAACAATTATGGCCACTTCATTGCCTACATATGATCTGATTTGTGTTGCAGCCAGCCAGGGCCCTATAACAAGAGAGTTGGTATACTGAAGGCCACTGTTACATAACTGTGGGCTGCTTTTGAATATGCGTTGGTTGGTTGCTTAGAGAGGGCACTGACATGTTTTTCATTTGTTGTGTTTTGCCTGCAGGATTTAACTGAGTGGAAATTTGCCCCTGGTAGATTTCTTTCCTTGTAAGTCCCCCGCCTCCTTCCTGAGGAGGATGGTGCAGATCATGGTGTTCGAGTGGCCTGCCAAAATGTACTTAGGCCATTTCCCAAACAGAAAGTTTCATCTTCTAAGATTATTGTGTATGGAATGGCAGTTTTATTTAACCAGCCCTGAATCTAATCTACACGCACAGTTGGGGTTGGACTGCATGGGCTCTAGGCAGGAAGCACCTCTCTCGGCTAAGGATATTTATTTTACTGTTGCAATTTTATCACATCTCTTGATCTGAGTTGCTAATCATCTGGCCCTTAAGGCCATCTGTCTCAAGAACAAACCTGATTTTATCTCAGCCGGTTTCATGTCACTTGCCAATCTTCCAAGAAGCTACGCAGCTAGGCTTTATAATCTGCATAGCCTCTGATATGATGTCTCTCCGGCAGTTTATTTCTCTTCAAGGACCTGTTTCCCAGCTCCAGTGACTGCATGAGTCCAGCTGAGAACATCAGTCAAACCTAGCTGGTGTGTCCAGTGCTCTGCACAGCTGTGTCAACACGCCAGCATGACGGTGGAGACCATTTCAAACATACAGAGATGGCTTCAATTACCTTAAAAGCTCATTGTGGAGCCTTTATCTCACTGTATCAGGGCCCGCCAGTTGCTAGTGTCTTGCTAGATAGGCGCATCAGGCTGCTCTATTGTGACAGTCTGTACTAATGATAACAGACATACTGGAAAATAAACACAGACATGATCCGTTTTCAAGATGGTCTTCTTGTGTACAGTTGAAGTCAGAAGTTTACATACACTTAGGTTGGAGTCATTAAAACTCGTTTTTCAACCACTCCACAAATGTCTTGTTAACAAACTAGTTTTGGCAAGTCGGTTAGGACATCTACTTTGTGCATGACACAAGTAATTTTTCCAACAATTGTTTACAGACAGATTATTTCACTTATAATTCACTGTATCACAATTCCAGTGGGTCAAAAGTTTACATACACTAAGTTGACTGTGCCTTTAAACAGCTTGGGAAATTCCAGAAAATGTCATGACTTTAGAAGCCTCTGATAAGCTAATTGACAACATTTTAGTCAATTGGAGGTGTACCTGTGGATGTATTTCAAGGCCTACCTTCAAACTCAGTGCCTCTTTGCTTGACATCATGGGAAAATCCAAAGAAATCAGCCAAGACCTCAGAAAAAAAACTGTAGCCCTCCACAAGTCTGGTTCATCTTTAGGAGCAATTTCCAAACGCCTGAAGGTACCATGTTCATCTGTACAAACAATAGTAACAATAGTACGCAAGTATCGTCGGTGAAGTCGGAAGTTTACATACACCTTAGCCAAATACATTTAAACTCAGTTTTTCACAATTCCTGACATTTAATCCTAGTAAAAATTCCCTGTTTTAGGTCAGTTAGGCTCACCACTTTATTTTAAGAATGTGAACTGTCAGAATAATAGTAGAGAGAATGATTTATTTCAGCTTGTATTTCTTTCATCACATTCCCAGTGGGTCAGAAGTTTACATGCACTCAATTCGTTTTTGGTAGCATTGCCTTTACCCAAAACGTTTGACCCAAGTTTAACAATTTCATCTTCCACAAGCTTCCCACAATAAGTTGGGTGAATTCTGGCCCATTCCTCCTGACAGAGCTGGTGTAACTGAGTCAGGTTTGTAGGCCTCCTTTGTCGCACACGCTTTTTCAGTTCTGCCCACAATTTTTCTATGGGATTGAGGTCAGGGCTTTGTGATGGCCACTCCAATACCTTGCCTTTGTCGTCCTTAAGCCATTTTGCCACAACTTTGGAAGTATGCTTGGGGTCATTGTCCATTTGGAAGACCCATTTGCGACCAAGCTTTAACTTCCTGACTGATGTCTTGAGATGTTGCTTCACTATATCCACCAAATCCCCCCCCCATGATGTCATCTATTTTGTGAAGTGCACCAGTCCCTCCTGCAGCAACTCACCCCCACAACATGATGCTTTTGTGGCGCGATGGTTAACGATGCTTCGAGGGTGGCTGTTGTTGATGTGTGCAGAGGGTCCCTGGTTCGGTGCGAGGAGAGGGACGGAAGCTATATTGTTACACATGCACAAAGTAGATGTCCTAACCAACTTGCCAAAACTATAGTTTGTTAACAAGACATTTGTGGAGTGGTTGAAAAACGAGTTTTAATGACTCCAACCTAAGTGTATGTTAACTTCAGACTTAAAATGTATGTGACATAGTACGCAATTTTCGGTGACCATTTTTGGCTCATGAGCGCTACTTTCAGAACTACTGGCTAAAAAGCACACAAAAGTACTGAAGAATCCCTTTAATGGATTTGCTTATGCTCTGATGCTTCCTGTAGAACACATGCACATCCTATGTAGCTGCACTGATTAAATAAAGGTTAAATAAAAAAACAGAACCTCTTGCACATTTCCCATAGATTCATCTTCCTTCAGAGGTTAAAGGTTGGGAAGGTATTCTGAGGATGAAGCTGCGTCTCTGAAACTGAGACTCGTTCCCTCCTCTGCCTTTCTGGTGATACGAACAGTCACCCACCCACCCACCCGCTCACTCACCCTCCTACTAATCCCTCCCACCCTCTTTCTTTTTGTATGCACTATGCACATACACCCACACACATATATACTGTACACCCACACACATCTGGCCTTGTATAGACTGTCTCTATTCCATTCACACTCCACTATCAAGGCTCCAGTATCCCAGCTTGGGAGTAGTGTTATCTTCCGTCAACGTGGAGGCCGGACAATACAGGAGTCCGCTGCTTTACTGTGGTCTGGCCGTTAATTCAAAAATCTATCTGTGAATCAGAAACATTGACTCTGCAGAAAGGCTACAGTGCCAGTGATGATTTGCTGTGTTATTTTACTGGCATTCTGTGAAAGACCGCTTTGGTTCTGAGAGGGAGAGCGAGAGAGAAGGGGGTGGTTTTGCTGATCCCTGGTGATTATAACTTTGGATATTTGTCTGGCTGGGCTCCAGCGCTGTGCTCTCTTCCCTGGGGCCAGTAGTGCTTTGCTGTATTTAAACATGGCTGTTTGAGTAGAGCGTTCAGTCTGTTTACTGTAAAACTGCAGGGGATTGGGAAGTATTAACCCTTACATGAGTCTTTCAGGGAGTCTTTCAGGGAGAATTCTGTGGACTGATAGATGTGGATATGCCGTTTGTTCACAAAGAGGTAAAAGTTCCATCAATGTCAGAAAGGTTATAATGCCTCTGAGGCTGTATTTCACTCCAACGGTCATCATATACTGTAGCTCCCAGTCGTGTTGTGGTGGGATCGTCAGTGTGTATGTTACAGCCCATATTGAACGTGAGTATGAAGATAGGCACTGTGGAGGCCTGTCACTGTCAGCCCCGTGCTTTATATAGTGCGTTTATGTAACACACAGTTGAACCTCCCTCTCCCAGGAGGAGTTTAGCCTGCCAAATCAGGAGGGGGGCACTGAGGGGCGCGGCTCATGCACCTTTAACATTGGGGGAAAGCATGTGAGCCCATGCGTGATTCCCCCCCACCCAGTCCACCTGCCCCCTTACTAGGATGTGGTGATGAGGATAGACCGTTAGACTGCAGTGAAACAGTAAAAACACACAACATCACCCAGCCCATGCAGGTACTCTAGAGTAACTCTCACCACTCGCCCTCTGGGGAAGGAAGGGGAGAGACTGGTTGAACATCCACTTCTCTTCATTTCTGTTTTGCTAAGGGGTGGAAATGGAAACCACGTGTTTGATGTATTTGAAACCATTCCACTGATTCCGCTCCAGCCATTACTATGAGCCCGTCCTCCCCAATTAAGGTGGTATTGTACATTTGCAGGCTAAAATACAGCAGACTGATGCAACCGCAAACTAAATTTGGATTCTTAGTTTGTGTCATATGCAACATTGTTTCTTCCTGCCTCTTCCTGTCTGCCCAGGTCTTACTCCCCATGCATCCCCTCAGAGGGGCCTTCCAGACAGGCTCAGAGTCACCTCTTCTCTGGATCAGCCCCACGGGGCCTGTGGTAGGTGTCGTGTTACACACACACACACACACACACAGTCCATCCACAGGGCTCTCTCACCTCCTCCTGGTGCCTCCAACATGTCTTATGCACATGACTGGAACGACTGCTTTGGTTTTAATCACATTTATTCTCAAACAAAACCACAGTGTGGAGACGAACAGAGATCCTCTTATCCGAGAGAGATCATCTTGTCCGTGAGGTTCTTTAGTGCTTTATGTAATTTGCAATGTGTTCTATACTGTATGTAACATCACAGAGAGATGTTTTAGGATGTACATGCCTTTAATAATATAAAAACGTGACTATAGTTTTGGACATTATAATTTTAGAAACAAAAATGACTTGCATTAATTTAACTCCTGTAAAACAGTACTATCTTGTACAGATTGTACAAGCCGACTTGTTACCACCCTATACCTTGAAGGTGTCTCATCCCAAAGTAAGACTTCGTCTCCCATTTGCAGTCGCCTTACGACTGTTTGTTTGTGTGTTTTCATTTCTTTTTTATTTCCAGACCTTGCAGTTACCATCTCAGAGGTGTGGTGTATGTATACCAGAGGAGGCTGGTGGGATGAGCTATAGGAGGGCGGGCTCCTTGTAATGACTGGAATGGAATCAATGGAATGGAATGAGGGGCCCCGAGTGGCGCAGAGGTCTAAGGCACTGCATCGCAGTGCTGAGGCACCACTACAGCCTGGGGTTCGATACAAGGGAGCCCAATAGGCGGCGCACAATTAGCCCAGTGCCGTCCGGGTTAGGAGAAGGTATTGCCGTGGGGCTTTCTCTGGCTCATCGCGCTCTAGCGACTCCTTGTGGTGGGCCGGGTGCCTGCAAGCTGACTTCCAGTAGTCAGTCGAACAGTGTTTCCTCCGACACATTGGCGCGGCTGACTTCCGGGTTAAGCGAGCAGTGTGTTAAGTAGGCGGCTAGACGGGTCATGTTTCGGAGGATGCATGTCTCGACCTTCGCCTCTCCCAAGCCCATTGAGGAGTTGCAGCAAACTAGCAATTTGGGAGAAAATGGGGTAAAAAAAAAAATGGTACCAAACATTTGACTCCAGTACATTGATTCCATTCCAGCCATTACAATGAGCCGTCCTCCTATAGCTCCTCCCACCAGCCTCCTCTGATGTATACATACTGTATAGATACTGTATATACAGGAAAGGGTGTAAGAGGCTGAGCCTGATCCTGTTGGTGTAATGTATATATGGTATACTGTGGAACCACATAAAGCACAGTTGAACATATACACAGTACAGTGCAACCAGTTCTCCTCTCACCTGCTTTGTATGGGGGATTTTAAAAGGGTGGGTTGGAGCACTGCTCTATGGTGTGTGTATATGTGTGCTTGTATGTGTGTGTATATGTCTGTATGTGTGTGTTCTACTGCTGTGTTTATTTTTGTAAATGTATTAATGATGGCATGTGTTGTCCATGTCTAGTGTGTCATTAACTCAGGAACCGTGTTGTAGCAACCCTCATAGACAGGTATGTGTGCCTGAGTTACGACATTATCTTATTGTATGTTGGTGCAGTACCAGTTATCTAGGTTTCGCTGGGTCCAGCAGGCCAATCCCCCCTGCTGTCTGCCCATCAAAGGAATGCCTGGAATATTTCGGTGCCAGGCGTCCTTACGGTTGGTGGAACCGCAGGGGGGCTGGGCATGGGTGATAGATAACTGTTGGTGATTGTGTATTTAACGGATTCGTTTTTGGCGTAGGCTATGGCCGTGCCTGTTAAGAGTTTAGGAATAAACTGTTTGAATCGAGAGCTTGATCTTATGTCCTGGACAGATGTTTATTATAAGGTGCCAGTCTTATCTCCACTCTCTGGCATTTACTTTATCTGCCATCACTAAGATCTCCCGGAGACGGCTCGGAATTCCATTTGAAAGAAAAACATGTCAGATAGAAATCTTTCCACCACAGTGAAACAGAAGTGGTGTATCGAATATTAATGAACAGCACCCACTGGTATACAATTCATTTATCCTTTTCAGAAGAGCTCAAAGGTGACTGACAAATTAGTGTATTTTTCCATGAACTCCAAGGTTGCTCTGGCTCGGAGGCAGTTGAGGGTGCACACCGCAACTCCTCATGGGGCGAACTCTGCGACCCCGGGAGCAAGGCTGCGCCTCCCTGCTATGTGGAAAGTTTCTGGAGGCCTGTGAGGGAGAGAGCCTCAGAGGAGGCCTGAGCAGCTGGGGGACCCAGGCCAGCAGGCAGGCAGGAGAGAGGCTTCTACAGGGGAAGCTCAGTCTCCTCCACACAGCCAAGGCCAAGCTGACCAGCAGCACTATCAGCACCTCTCATACGCTCCCATCTGTGTGCCTCAAATGGGTCGCTCACTCCCTCTCTCCTCTCCCCCTCCATTTCTTACACAAAACAAGACTTGTTTCTCTTCATTAGCAACACCTGTTCTTTTTGACTGCAACATTCAAAACACAAAGAGTTCAAAAACATCTCACCAACGCGAGCCATTTAAAGAATTTCCAGGGGAATTATTTGTGGCATGTCCCGAGGTGAATGACAGACATTGTTTCAGAGCACTTCTGAAACAATGTCATTTTACTGGTCTCCCCTCTCTATAAGCCATCCAGATGAGCTTCTCTGACAATGTGAGAACAAATAAAAGTTGGGCTGAAATTCTTTATCTAAACATAGAGCAGACAGCCTTTGAGGCCAGGGCCTGTTTTGGCCAAGGGCTAGCTCCACAAGGAGGTGTTGATGAGAGGGGAGAGGGGCACGGCGAATTCCACAGATAAGTGGCGTGGCCCGGTGCTCCACGAGGTTAGGGAAGGAGGCACAGGAGACAAAAGGCTGACACAGCCATGGATGCACACTCAGAAAGGGATGTTTGTGTATCTGAGGAGAGAGAGAGATAAGGTTAGAATAGAGCAAGAGTAAACTGAGGAGTCTGAATGTAGTGACGCTAATAGGAGTGTAGGGATGGGACTAGGATGAACCAATCAGAAACTGAGATTAGCCAATCAGAATCCTGATTGAGAACAGACCAGTGATATTGGCCATGTCCATTCCAAGGGGCCATAGGAATGGCCATAATCTCAACAAGAACCGAGGCGCAACTCTGACTGCAGTGTGAGGATCAAACCCCACATGACCCAACTGTTTAGCTCTCTCTCTGCCTGGCCCCATGCCCTCCTTCCCTCACATAGAGTAAATCAGCTCCCTTGAATTTGCCTCTGGGTCCTCAAGCTCAGATCCCAGCATTCCTAGCATTCTTCTGTGTAATTAAATTGGCACTTTTCTATTGAGCTTTATTTGTGTTGCTCAGAAACAGGAAGGATGGTCAGATTCATCATTCATATCTACTATTAAGTCAGGGAGAGGAAAAGATGTGGAATGAAATCCTTATGAGGGGGTGGTAATGAGAGTCTTATGGCAGAGGGCCTTCCCACTCGCTGCCCTACAGCCACTCTAAAGCATGTCACTTATGTGGAACACAAAGCATTATGTGGATGTGTGCTTTTGTGGGTTGTATTGTGTGTGTGTCAGGGTCTATGTCTTTGTGCTTTGCGTGTGTGTGTGTCAGCAGCAGCCAGGATGATACACCATGCAAACCGCAGAGACCCACAATGCAGCAGTCAGCTTGACAGAGTAGAGGGAGGGGCTGGAGATGTTGGTGAGAGATGGAGACAGAGAGTGGGAGAGAGAGTGTGTGTGCGTGCGTGCAGGCATGTGTGTGTGTTTTTGAAAGAGAGAGAGAGAAAGAAAGAGGAAGTGGTATGATGGAGGAAGGGAACATTCTCAGTAGGGGGTTCACATGTAGGCCTACATATTCATGTCCCCCCTCTAACCACAAGGGGGAGTCCAAAGCAATGTGAGCAGAGGTTGCACCCTGGTACCATCTCATAAGCAGGAGCTTGGCTGATGGCTGGCGAGCGTCTCTGTGGACCATCGCTATTGGGGCAGCTACAGTATAGAGAGAGATAATATTTCACACACCTGAGTGAGATTCCTAGAGATTGAAGAACACAGACACACACACACACACACGCACATACGCACACGCACACGCACACACACACGCACACACACACACACACACACACACACACACACACACACACACACACACACACACACACACACACACACACACACACACACACACACACACACCAAACAGGGCCACCTGAGAAGATTTGCTGATGCAACAGTTACCCTGTTATGCATGTATTCTCTCTGTCATTCTCTTTCTCTCCACTCCCCTTCGCTTCCCTCCCCCTCTCTCTCCTTCTCACAGGGGCCCTTTGAAGAAAAACACAGGATGCCTCATCACTACAGCATGTATTGCATTCCATGTAACTGGCAGTGTTCACCTTGCAAAACGATGGAATGTGAATGAATAGTTTAACGGAATGTAAATAGGCCTTGTTACGAGCGGCTAAGAAGAAGCTAATGAGTTGTAAGCTCATTTCACTATGATTTGAAAGTGAAGCCCATAATTAAAGGGAAACTGTGGGATTTTGGCAATGAAGCCCTTTATCAACTTCTCCAGAGGCAGATGAACTTGTGGATAGCATGCTAGCAGGTACCCTTAGACTTCCAGTCATTACGCTACAGTAACTCTAGTCAGCATTGGCTCGCGAAACTACATCAAAGTTCCTTTGAACTGGACACAGAGACATAAAAATGGTATCCATGAGTTCTTCTGACTCTGGGGAAGTAGATAAAAGGCCTCATTGCTAAAATCCCGAAGTATCCCTTTAAATCATTCTAACCCTCTCGCCTTCCCTCAAAAGTCTCAACCAGAGGTCAGGGTAAAGTCAGCCAGTCGAGCCAGCTATTATTGCAAAGTTCTGAGGGATAAGTTGTGTCATTGTTCGGAAAGACGTTATTGTGTATCTGACTGGGAGTCGGGTGTTTCAGTCTGAAGAGATGTACCCTCGGCCCAGACACCAGCTGAGATGGCTTTCTGTAGAGGTACATCTAGAGCCAGTCTCTCAGAAAGACCGTTTTTTTTCCTCCAAAATGTCACAAATGTTTTAGAGAGCGGTGCCGAGAGACGGGCTCTGACCTTGTTTCCTTGACAGTTTTACATTGGAGATTGAGCTGTGAATTTGGGTTAAGTCCCAGAGAGAGCTTAGTCATGCTGGTTCTACCTGTTAGAGAGAGGGACCCGTCGGTCTAGTTCCCCTGATGGGCGGGTGGGAGATACTCAGCCCTGAAAACACGTTGAACCCTGTGCCTCCCCTCTCTCTTCCCTCTCCCCTGCTGCAGGGACATGTAATAGTGTGCATGGTCTGCAATGATGTAGGGAGGTGCTGGGGTCACTGACGGAGTGGTGTTGCTTCTCTGTCTAGACTACCAAAGTGCTTTCAGCCACCATGTCTCTCTTGATCAGTGTAGGACGGAGTAACAGCAGCCAAGGACAGGGTAGTGAATGGCTGCCTCTCTCTGTCCTCTGTTATCCTCTATCCCCCTCTCACTCTCATCTCCCTGTCCTTTTGGTTATCCCCTCTTCTCATCCCCTCAGTCGAAGCCTTCAGTCCTCTCACAACCCCGCTCTCATTCTAACTGCACGGATAGGGCACTGTTCAGCTTCAAATACATTATTTCAATGACTGTGGAATTGTTTTTGCTTTAGCTTTGTGCTCTGTTTTCGTCCTAGAGGCTGGAAAAGCATTCAAATTAAATTAGTGATTGTTTTCTCTCCACATAGCATTCCTGGTGTGGCATTGGATGAAACTATGCTAAACAAATTGCCACTGAACATGTGATAAAATGGTGGGTGGTACTTTCCAGAATACAAAAACTAAAAACAGATGAGGTCATCAACTCCCCTCTTCTCTCAGTTCTGTCTCTACTCTCTACAACTTCGAAGTCATATTAGTTTAAGTCGTGTGACGCAAACACCTTGGACTCAATCAGTATCCCTCTGTGTGAATGATTATTAAGAGGAAGACAGAACATCACAGCCGAATAATGATCTATTCTTTCTGGTGCCATAGTGTCTTTCCAGTGGAGACCGTAGTCTCTTTCTCATGTTGTAGTAAGCTCCTAAAACAACCACAGAATATTTCACATGACAGGGAAGTGGTAACCTAAGACTAAGAAATTGTAGGTACACAATTCCCTAACGGCATTGATCTATGATTGCATACCAGGAATAGCTTTTGCATACCAGAAATAGCTTTCTAACACCTTCAAACATTCATCATTATCACAAGCTGTCATGAATATTCATTATGTTCCTCTCTCTTTTCAGTCAGATTTGCTAAACTAGACTAGTGTGAGGAATTTGGGGGCATAATACTCTGTTTTGGATTTGGTTTTCAACAGACCAGCCTTGTTTTGCATACTGGTTGCAACTCCGCCACTCAGATAAAATATTCCTCTGCACCATATAATGAATGAGGCAGAAAACAGTGTTAGGGATCAGGCCATTGGGTTAATCGTTACAGCAGGAGCAAGGGCTTGTCAGCAAACAATGGTTTATGTTTAGCGCTATGGCAATTGAAGTAGATATTGATATAAGACATCAACATTTTGCCTAGGCAACAGTCTCTAACATTAAATCTGTGCATTGTTTCCTGTTTTCAATCTGTTGATCATGAACTTAAAGATGCCGTCCAGGATCTTAAGCACACCAAATTCGTAACATATTGTACAAATTGGATTTGTAACATATCATTCAAATACATTTTTATATACATACAGTGTACATTGCATTCGGAAAGTATTCCGACCCCTTGACTTGTTCCACATTTTGTTACGTTACAGCCTTATTCTAAAATTAATTAAATACGTATTTTCCCCCCATCAATCTAAAACACAATACCCAATAATGACAAAGCAAAAACAGTTCCTATTATATTTTAGCAAATGTATTGAAAAAATATATATATCACATTTACATAAGTATTCAGACCCTTTACTCAGTACTTTGTTGAAGCACCTTTGGCAGCGACTACAACCCAAGTCTTCTTGGGTATGATGCTACAAGCTTGGCACACCTGTATTTGGGGAGTTTCTCCCTTTCTTCTCTGCAGATCCTCTCAAGTTCTGTCAGGTTGGTTTGGGAGCGTCGCTGCACAGCTATTTTCAGGTCTCTCCAGAGATGTTCGATCGGGTTCAAGTCTGGGCTCTGGCTGGGCCACTCAAGGACATTCAGATACTTGTCCCAAAGCCACTCCTGCGTTGTCTTGGCTGTGTGCTTAGGGTCGTTGTCCTGTTTGAAGGTGAACCTTCGCCCCAGTCTGAGGACCTGAGCGCTCTGGAGCAGGTTTTTATCAAGGATCACTCTGTACTTTGCTCTGTTCATATTTCCCTTGATCCTGACTAGTCTACCAGTCCCTACCGCTGAAAAACATCCCCACAGCATGATGCTGCCACCACTATGCTTCACCGTAGGGATGGTGCCGGTTTCCCCCAGACCTGATGATTGGCATTCAGGCCAAAGCGTTCAATCTTGGTTTCATCAGACAAGAGAATCTTATTTCTCATGGTCTGAGAGTCCTTTAGGTGCCTTTTTGGCAAACTCCAAAAAGTGCCTTTTACTGAGGAGTGGTTTCCGTTTGGCCACTCTACCATAAAGGCCTGATTTATGGAGTCTTGCAGAGATGGCTGTCCTTCTGGAAGGTTCTCCCCTTTCCACAGAGGAACTCTGGAGCTCTGTCAGAGTAACCATTGGGTTCTTGGTCACCTCACCTTCCCCGATTGCTCAGTTTGGCTAGGCAGCCAGCTCTAGGGAGAGTCTTCGTGGTTCCAAACTTCTTCCATTTAAGAATGATGGAGGACACTGTGTTCTTGGGGATCTTCAATGCTGCATAAATGTTTTGGTACCCTTCCCCGGATCTGTGCCTCGACACATTCCTGTCTTGAAGCTCTACGGACAATTCCTTCGACCTCATGGCTTGGTTTTTGCTCTGATACACACTTTCAACTGTGGGACCTTATATAAAGACAGGTGTGTGCCTTTCCAAATCATGCCCAATCAATTGAATTTACCACAGGTGGATTCCAATCAAGTTGTAGAAACATCTCAAGTATGGTCAATGGAAACAGTATGTACCTGAGCTCAATTTCGAGTCTGATAGCAAAGGGTCTGAATACTTATGTAAATAAGGTATTTCTGTACTTTTTCTAAAAACCTGTTTTCGCTTTGTCATTATTGGGTGTTGTGTGTAAATTGATGAGGAAAATGTTTTATTTAATCCATTTTAGAATAAGGCTGTAACGTGGAAAAAGTCAAGGGGTCTGAATACTTTCCGAATGCACTGTATATATTGTGCAGAACGTAGCATATAATACGAAATGGATAACGTAGTACACAATTGGATGACGTAGTACACAAAAAACGGGGACCCCCTTTGGCTTGTTAGCACCATTTTTATAACTACTACCTGAAATTATACAAAAGTTATGGAGCATCACTTTAAAGCTAAATGGTTGGTTCAAGAATTATCCCATAGATCAGATATTGAGTTCATATTGACAGGTTATTAGATAACCCCAAAGGTGTTCCACTGGGCTCAATTCCTGATTTCAGTACCCCTCTTCTAAAAAGACATCAATATAACTTTTTTTTTTAGATGGAATGGTCCTTTTAGTTTTTTAAAGTGGCATTGCATGTTTGGTGAGGCACAGCAGTACACACTATACAGGCCTAGCATGTGGGTTTGGTCTGCTCTCTCTGAAAGAGCAGTTTGCTCAATGCTAAGTCTAGGCAGGCAGCCTGCAGGAAGGCAGAAGGCAGGGCCAGTAATCCTATTGTCTGCTCTCCCAGAGCAGAGGAATATTTAGCCCAGCTCCGCTGTGTGGGACCAGCATGGCCTCCCTCCACCAGAGCGGAGCTCCTCCCTCTCAAGGAAAATGGGCAGCGTGGCACTTGCAGTGGTTACCACACCACACACCCTGGATCTCATTTCGCACAGATTACCAGCTGGGAAGGCCAACCACAAACTGTACTTACTTCAAGAGTTCTCATCAGCTTGCATGATCCAAATGGTACAGTGTGCACAGTGTATGGAAAATAATATAATATATAGGTGATGTGGCAAGATGTTTTGAGTTTGCTTCCTCACAGGCAATGCAATTGGCTTCTCCTATTAAGATTAGTGGGAGTTGAATTTTATCCGGATCCTGTGTCTCTGCCAATACCAGAATGGCAGGCATATGGCACTGCCGTAGGCGGAGGGTTAGGTGACGGTGGGAGGGCGGTGGGTTCAGAATGGGGAGTAAGAGCTTTAATGAGGCACGGAGGAGGGTGAATGAGGGAGCCACAGACGGAGGAAGCGCAGTGATCCTATGGCCCTATAAAATTTTGTAGATTTTGTTGCCTGATTCCGTAATTATTTTTCCCAAATTCCATTTTCGCCATTTTGTTTTTCAAAATTGTCACGAATACTACCGAAGGTGACTCCCCTTCCCGTTCGGGTGGCGCTCGGCGGTCGTCGTCGCCGGTCTACTAGCTGCCACCGATCCCTTTTTCCTTTTCATTTATGTATGTCTAATTGGGTTCACCTGTTTCTTGTTGGTGTTTTGGGAGGAGTACTATTTAGGTTAGTTTCGCCCGCTAGTGTTTGTGCGGGCTTATTTTGTGTGTTCATGTTACGTTCGGGTGTGGATTATTTGTTGGTGGTTTTTTCGCTGTCCAGTTCATGTTTAAACAGTGGTCTGTGGGTAGTGTTTTACGCCTGTGTTTTGGCATCACCCCTTTGTACCTGTTCCTGTTTCATATGGACATTAAAGCGTTTTTGTTCCCGTAAACTTTTGCTCTCTCTGCGCCTGGCTCTACACCCATCATTCACCTGACGTTACAAAAATGTCCATTTCCCCCAGATTTTTCTGGTTTTCACTCTCAAAATCACCCATTTTAATTTTTTATAGAAAAACAACTAAATTGGATGTTTTAAGTCCACAACAATGCTTAAACCACATCAGGAGACCACGTTTGAGGTGTAGTTATCCTTTAATTCCAGTGGCACCTAGCAAGAGGCTGTTGTTTAGCAGTGTTTTTGTAGGGCACATGTGATGGTAGAGTTTGCATAACACATACCTACTGGATTGATGCAAATAATCATGATATCATTATGCCAGGCAAGCATAGGATTCTTTGTAATTGGCATTTAATAGAGAATGTTTTTGGGAAAGCCTTTCCATCTACCAGAAGAGTTAGCTGCGAGCATCGTATACAGTACACTCGTTGCCTCTTCAGAAAGTTGTGGGAAATATCAATCACTGATGCATTCTGTTTATGTCTTTTGATAAACTTGGGCAATTTGTTTTATTATTTTATACATTTAGGTGATTCCCTACTAATTTCAACACATTTTTCAATATTGTTGAATTCCGTTTTATTGTCTGGGTTCCTTGATTCCGTCCGCGTTCTCCTTATCTCGGATTTTATAGGGCCCCCACTGTAGCCGAGGCTTCATCTTGAGGAGGGACTTTTCTGAAGTCCTCTTTCCCTCCAAGACCCCCTTCGCCCCTCCCCTGCTGCCGTCCGCGCCCCTCCTGCTACCCCATGGCTCCGTGACTTGTGCTGCGGCCCATCTGTGGACTGCCACATGAGCCTGGCTGCTCTCAGCAGGGCTCCCCTAGTCATGCACAGAGACCGGCACGCTTTAGGATCAACACGCTAATCTCTGTTAACACAATATCCAGGGGCAACTTCAAACGACAGGAAGAGGGAGTTAGCAAGGTCGTTTTGGAGAAACTGAGGCTCTCCTTGTTATGAGCCTATCCCTCGGAAACCATAACAATGGTGATGTGGAATTCATGTTTACATGTTCAATCTGCCAAATAAGAAAAGTCTCTAACTGGTTTATGGTATCAGCTGTGGGGAAACCACATTGTCTTGGCATCTTGAGCCTATAGCTGAACAAGGATACCAGTCTTATAGTATCCCTTGTTATGGATAAATATGTATTTAATGTTCCTGCCTATTTCAATGGTGGTAAGAAATGTAAGTTATGTCTGTTATTCTGCAGAAATTCTTAATGGTGTTTAAGCTGCTTAAGCTGTCGCCAATGTGGCACACTAAATCCCTCACGAAACCTAGTATTTTGTTTGTGTGTATGTGTGTGTGTGTGCGTGTGTGAGCGAGCGAGGCGAGTGTGATACTTTATTTGACTAACTCGAGGTGAAAGGCCAGGAGAAGGGGGACTGTCATAGTAACTTAGAGTAGTTCATAGTTAAATGAAGGCTGTCACCCCACAACTTCAAGGATTTTCACCACTGATATAATATCCTTTGTGTGAGGGTGGTTCAGTACAGTAAATCCTACATGTATACTATATCTATTACGGTGATGCATGCCATAGCTTGACCGTTACCATTTCAATTAGTTAACAACTCTATGGATGCCATCTTGCTTTTAATATGACATGGATTCTGTCACGCAACATAATAACATTTGCTTCATGGTTTTCAGTTCATTGAAGAAATTCCAATCCAGTCTTGCGTAGCACAGACAAAATGTCCCTTTAGGCTTATTGTGATTCATTTAGGCCACTAAATTGTCAGTTGTTATGTCACCATACTATGTCTAGGAGTGACAAATGCCTTTTTCTCACCAGCAGGCAATTTTGAGACAGTTGGTAGGAGAGGCCCTGTAGTGGTCTGGATTCACACAAACCAGTTAGAGCTGTTACAAATCCTGTAACATGATATTGTGGGGTATTCACGGCTCCATGTAGGGGAAAAGCAATGGCTTTGACATGACTCTGAACACACAACACCCAATACATAAAATTAACTCAAAGTGGTCATCCCACCTTTGCCTGGTACTTGAAAGATATGACTCTAGAAAATCCCACCTCAACATGCCAATCAACAAGGATTCTGTAGACAGGTGTTGAAAAGTGTCACGTCTACTCCTGCTCCCCCTCTCTGGCTCTCGTTGTCGCCAGTTTACTCATTATTACGCACACCTGCCATCATTGTTTCGCGCACCTGCGTCTCATGAGACTCACCTGGACTCCATCACCTTCCTGATTACCTCCCCTATATCTGTCACTCCCTTTGGTTCTTTCCCCAGGCATTATTGATTCTGTTCCTGTGTTATATGTCTGTATGCTGCTTGTGTTTCTTGTTTTGTTCCATTTATTATTAAATTAACTCCCTGTACTTGCTTGCCGACTCCTAGCGTACTCGTTACAGAGTTTCCATACAGCTAAATTTAAGGTTTTACAGTAAGTCACTTCCCACTGGGAACAGACGTCAATTCAATGTCGATTCCACGTTGGTCCAACGCAATTTCATTGGAATGACGTGGGAACAATGTTGATTCAACCAGTGTGTGCCTAGTGGGTTGTATGAGCCTCCAGTTTATCTGTGCTTGGCACATACTGTATACAGGTGTCAATGCTGTTGATAAAATGACTAAACTGGGAATAACGTTGCTACCAAATCAGTGCCTTCTCTGCACAATTTGCCCGTCACAGTTGGGAGAATGTTGCATTTCAAGATGTAGGGGTATTCAGACTGCTGCTGTGCTGTTGTCGTGCTCTGAGTTCAACCTCTCCTTTCTACTAACAGTAGAGGAAGGAAGGAGGCGATGGAGTCGGATAAAGACTGGTGATTTATCCCCAGAAACCTGTCATAGCTGTTATCAACTTTCAATTTACACAGTGCCCATATTAGTGAATACAGCAGCACGTGGGTGGGTTGGAAGGTGAGTCGGTGTGTACAGTACAGTATGTGTGTCTGTTGCCTAAAGAGAAGGCTGTACCTACCGTTGTACAAAGTGAATGGCTGTTTTGTTCTCAGGAATGGCCTGTTCTGATCTTGAGGCCTGCCTCTTTCAAGTACACGGACACACACACACACACACACACACACACACACACACACACACACACACACACACACACACACACACACACACACACACACACACACACACACACACACACACACACACACACACACACACACACACACGCACACACACGCACACACACGCACACACACGCACACACACGCGCGCGCACGCGTTTGTTCTGCTATCCTTGTGGGGACCAAACAATTGATTCCCATTCAAAATCCTGTTTTCCCTAACCCTTAACCTAACCTTAACCCCAAACCCCTAACCTTAACCCAAACTCCTACATAACCCTAAACCTAACCCCTAACCCTAATTCTAACCCTAAACCTAACCCCTAAGCCTAAAATAGCATTTTTCCTCGGAAGGACTGGCAAAATGTCCCCACTTCATAATGTTCCTTGTTTTACTATCCTTGTGAGGACTTCTGGTCCCCACAAAGATTGTAAAACCAAAAACACACGCACACACACAGTTCCCTGTGGAAATGGCTCGAGGCGTCTGTTGCCTGGGCTGCTGCTGTGACAGGTTGGGATCATAGATCTTGATACACTGCCTTTAACTGCAGGAGCAGAGGACCGCAGCAGAGGAGGGGGCAGATTCTCTCCCTCTATATTTTCCCTCTCTCCTTCCCTGTCCTGTGTCTTCCTCGTCCCTCTCTAATGTAACACACATGTGCATTGCAAACAGATATGGTCTCTTGTCCTCTGTCTCCTATTTCCCTCTTTCCAACCCCTCCCACCCCTCTCTCTCTCTCCCCACCGATAGTCCTCTAATTTATAAATAATTCACCAGAACAGGACAGGCTCTCTGGTATGGCTGTCTTAAGTAAGCAGGGACTGTGATTTAGCCATGTCACCACAACAGGCCTAAAATCCAATGTAATTTCATATATATTAGTTTAACAGTCATGTGGAGGGAAGGAGATTGACCATATTGGGGCTTTTTTCTAACACTATCCCTTCATTAATCAACATTAAATTGTTTTCTGTCAGTATGTAGCTACACGATTTGCATTTATTCAGCATTTATTTTGAATTCCAATCATTTTTGTCATGTTTGAGCCTCAAGCAACCCACAATGAAAGGATTTGTCATTCTTCTCAGTTTTTAGAAGAACTTGTTTGTGCATTTTGATGACTGTGCACGGCCACATCCACATTATTGCATGATGGTAATGGTATGCGTTCAGTTGTGCAGTTACCAGGAAGTTGTTCTCTATGCTGAAGGGCAAAAACACGTGCTGTGTACTTCTGTGGTCTGGCTGGCCCCACAGTAGCAATTTGGATCAAGGTGACCCACCAGAGAATGAATGTTCATCTTTCATCTAATCTTTCATCTAAAACACACACGTGGTGGCTTCTCACATACCCTCCACCATTGTTCACCAGGCAGCAATAGCAGATGGAAAAAGCATGACGTAATAGTCTTCAAGGGCATTGACTTTTAGTAAATGATTTCTTTATTTTAAGGGTGAGTGAGTATTGTGTGTCAGATTTCACATCAAGTGATATGCAGTGGTGTAAAGTACTTAAAGTACTACTTAAGTCATTTTTTTGGTTATCTGTACTTTACCTTGCTATTTATATTTTTGACAACTTTTACTTTTACTCCGCTACACTCTTAGAGGAAGGCGCTATCTAGAATCTAAAAAAGGTTTTCGGCTGTACCCATACGAGAACCCTTTGACAAACCATTTTTGGTTCCAGGTAGAACCTATTTGGTTCCAGGTAGAACCCTTTTGGGTTCCATGTAGAATCACGCCGTCTGGTTTGCTTAATATAAGGAATTTGATGTGTAGCGTTTACTTTTACTGAAGAATAACAATTCAGTACTTTTTCCATCATTGTACTTAAAGGGAAGGGAAGCCAAATGTGAGTTGGCTTGGGGGTGTGGTTTGATGTGGGTATTTCTTGGGTGTCCTAGTCACCTCCAAGACACGCCCATCTGTCACAACCTTTCCCACAGCTGTTTCCCCCCACTCAATGCCAACAAACAAACTTCCTGCAGGTTGAGTTCAATAACTACAGGCAGATGCATGGTGAGATGCCGGAGGAAGTGTTGAATAGGTCAGTAGCCTACATAGCAATATGAGAAGAATGCAATAGCTGAATTTATGTAGATATTCTAAACTAAGCGTTTTGATAACTTTCAAATGTAGAATAAAAAATCCTTTACATAATACCATAGAAGCAGTGTTCTGCTAATATAGAGTACAAATGTCATTCCCAGCCGATACAGATACTGTACCTAACAGCATTTTTCTTGTGGTAATGGGGCTACCTTGGAAAATATGTCAGTGGTGTCCCGTGTACAACAGGAGTTCCCTGATCCTGGTGCAGAATACACAGGGTTTCTCCCTCCCCATATTGACTGATACCATTCAATTTAAAAAAAAGACAATACAAGTAAAAGTTGGGTCTAGTGAAATGTTTATGCCGTGTGCCAGGTCTCTCTTCATTCAGAGACATCAGCATCAAGCGTGTCTGTCAGTCTGGACTTCATCACAGCATCTTGCATCAAGTCTCCATGTGCTGGCTTTATACATGTTTCTGTGAACACACACACATAGTCACTGTTCTATTACCAATGGGAGTTAGGATTGGTAATATCTCATTCACAAACAGGTATTAAGTTTAAGTTTGAATAGGTCATACTAAACATACCTAACTCTAGTCTCCCCATCGATGACAGTTGGTAAGCAAGCTGGAGGTGAGGCTGGAGGTGAATTCTTTGCCAGATTCCCAGAGCAACACGCACGCACGCACGCACAAACACACACACAGACCACCACTGATTACATTATCAATGGTGGTTATGATTAGCCTGGTGGAACCAACCTGATTGCTGTGTTCACCTTTCTATTTCACTTCAGATATCTGAAAATGAGAAGTGAAATAGAATGGTGAACACAGCGACCAGACTGGTTCCACCAGGCTAGGTTACTGTACCACCAACTGTATTTTCCTGTGCCCGGAGTACCCCTGCACTAGCAGCATGGCAAAATGGGGAATTTACTCATTGTGACTCACTCAGGTTCCAAACTCAATTTTAGAGAAGACTGACTTTATGGCCAAAATTATCCTATTTACCCTTTGTAGTCAATTTTGACACTAGAATAAAGGTTTCTGACTCATATCAATGTCACATAGGCTATTTTAAAAGGGATTAGTTGTTTTTTAGTGGCAGTCTCTCTTTAAGTACAATTAAAACAAGATACTTTAAGAATTCTTCTCAAGTAGTATTTTATGGGGTGACTTTAAACTGGAGTCATTTTCTATTTAAGTGATAATGCCCGAGAAGCCGGTGTTTGGAGGATATATTGACACGGGTGTTGTTCGTCTTGGGCCGGCAAACCGCGCCAATATATCCTGCAAACACCGGCTTAGAGCGCATTACGAACATATTCAAATAATGATTAACATATTTTCATGAAAAACTTTATTTTGATGAATTTATTCATACTATTTCATCCTTCCAGAAGACATTGTGCCGATACAAATCTAGGGTTGCCACCCAAGCCTGCTGGTTGTTCGTTCTATCGGTTTGGTTGCCAGAGACGTGACCCAGTCGTTCAGTATTTTTGCTCTGTATCTATGGACGCGACCCAGTCGTTAGTTCTAAATGTTCTATTGCCATACTGACTGGAAACGTTCTTATCCCTTTCTTGCTAGCTAGCCAACTACGGCTAACTTACAGTCGCGTCAAACAGTGCATAAAATAAAAGCAAAGTAGCTCTATTTGCATTTGTTTAAGCTGTTTCCTAGTGACATTTATTTGGATACATCCATAACAATGAGCTAATGAGGCGCGATTACACCTGGCATAGAAAATGTGCTCTCTGATTCAAACACAGCTTTAGACTTCTGGGTTATACCATTGTATTCATTTATTTATTCTGCATCCGTTGGTACCATTAGTCTGCGTGATTAATGGGTGCTGAGTTTTAATGGTGTTCGTGAGACAAGGGCGGATCCCGATGTGGGCCGGGTCATTTTTACAAAAACATCTGTAGAGTCAAAGTGGTTTGAGGTACAAACTAGTTAAAGCTGTCTATGACAAGCTGAGACTCTTACAAGCACGCACATGTTTTGCTCTATGATGCTCACAAGCTACACAAGAGTCATTAGAAGGTTAGGGGTTCTTCAATATACATAGATCACAGGAAATCCCAGGACATCATTTTGGTTATACTGCAATAAGCTCACATACAGTAGTTTCTGTCACAAACTCCAAACTCCACACATTTGTCACTGACTAGTTGGATATTAATTTCACACTGAGCAAACAATTCCTGTACTTACAGCATTCATATAAATTAATTTGTATTTGATTTTTGCATTGGCTAACGTTTTTTATTTTATTTTCATTTTTACATTTGTCAATAAAACTCATGAATGCAACTGTTTATGTCAACTTGTTTTGTGTTCTACTTGTAGCCCTGGTTGTCCTGAAATGAAAATGATAAAACATTTCATTGTGAGGCTAAATATAAGGGCTGGACATGCAGATAAATTAAAGTCAGATAAATGAATAGCCATTTTTTTCTGGAGCCTTGGGATTGATAGGGTTAACAAAGAGACACACCCATCCTCCCTTGACGATGCATCAATCAAATGGTAATCAGTCAAGAAGAAAAAACCCAGTGAAAATGTGCATCTTCAACAAAAATCAACACTTTTTTCCCAAACAACTGCCATTTATGCAACTTCATAATGAAGAGACAGAACATTTGAGAGCATATTGAGTCTTCTTTATTTTGTAAGGATTGAAAATGTGAAATCAGAATAGTAAAACATTTTACTGTGAATGAGTTACAGCCTTTTTAGTAAACAGTGTTCTTTTTCTAGAATTCTATGTAATGTTCCGTTATCAGACACTTTCTTATGGGGTTTGTATATAATACACATATCTGCACCAAAACATGTTACAAATGGCATTTAGTCGTATGATATGATAAGTAAAGACACACACAAGTAATATAATATTACACAAACAGTCAGAATGGCAACAAATTAAAAGCATGCAAGGAAGGCGAATCTGAGTCACTGGGTGAAGACTAGTTGTCCCTTTCCTAGTGCCTATGTCTGCATTGAGTCACATTCACTGGTGTACCACAAATTAATAAAATTTAGATCCCCTACGATGCATAAATGATTTCCCTTGCAATCTGGTGTAACACAAACAAACCACGTCATATCCTCCTTTCTATCTTTCCTGTAACAAAGCCAACAATTTCTAGAATAGTCATCCAGTACATTGAAGTTCACCTAGGCTCAGCTAGGCTGTGAGGGTGAGGGTGTGATTGTCCCTCAGCCTTGTCTGCAGCCTCGGCAGCATGTTGTCCAGTCTCTCCAGCCCCTGTCTGTCCTTGACACTGTGGGGACAGATTATATTGACTGCCTGGTGCACAGGTGACAGTGTCGTCCTCCTCATGAAGGTCTGAGAGCTGACAGTCCACCAGTGTCCTACAGACAGAGGGAGAGAGAGAGAGATGAAGAGATATAGTATTTAGACCTAATATACAGTATATACTGGATAGGCCTAACAGTACACAACAATAATACATCATTGACAGTTACCAGCTAGACCAACATGATTTAGTTACCAAGCTGACTACCAGACTGAGCTTTCATAAGTCATAGCTATTAGCTATCAGCATAAGGGTTAGGCTTCAGGCTTAGGGAACATTCATTATTGCAATAAATAGCCAGCAGGCTTATTATTTTTAGGAATCATATCACATATAAACGGACACATAATGAGATATCTAGCCATGTAGCTAGTTATCTAGCTAGCTAATAATTAAATGGGTATCATACATTTTACTGGTATATAGAAATTCTGCAGCAGCCCTGTCTTGTGGCTGGCTGGCTATCTACAAATCAAATTAGACATTGTAGCCAGTTCATTTTATCTGTCAGCTAATACCAATGACAAATGCTTTTCATATTGTCAATATGAGCATTTTATTTGTAGCTACCTTGCCTCGTTTTTGGCTGACTGTCAACTCAGCTTGTTATCAGAAGTTCATTTCACAGATACAACTTATCAATCAGAAAAAATACTCTAAAATGCACATATTATAAATACCAACATAAGTTGTCAAAGTTGTTGAGGCAGATCCCGGTGGCAGCATTTATTCACTTTCAGGCACGTCATGATTTCGCCAAGTAGGACACATTCCTGGATTGTCTTTATTATGTTGTCCCTGGACCAACAAATTAATCAACCAATCAGAACATTGTGCGCCCTTGTGACATCATCAACATGTGTGGAGTGCACAGCCCTGCCTCCTCTACCATGCAGAAGCTAAATCCTGCCCATACAGAAAATACAGAATCACTGTGCAGTCTGCTTTTCAAGAAGTAGAAACATTTTATTAGCATTTTCCATCTCCGTATCCCACAAGTACATGCAAAACACCAGTCTCAACGTCAACAGTGAACAGGCGACTCCGGGATGCTGGCCTTCTAGTCAGAGTTGCAAAGAAAAAGTCACCTCTCAGACTGGCCAATAAAAAGAAAAGATTAAGATGGGCAAAAGAACTCAGACACTGGACAGAGGAACTCTGCCTAGAAGGCCAGTATCCCGGAGTCGCCTCTTCAATGTTGACGTTGAGACTGGTGTTTTGCGGGCACTATTTAATGAAGCTGCCAGTTGAGGACTTGTGAGGCGTCTGTTTCTCAAACTAGACACGCTAATGTACTTGTCCTCTTGCTCAGTTGCGCAACGAGGCCTAGCACTCCTCTTTCTATTCTGGTTAGACCCAGTTTGCGCTGTTCTGTGAAGGGAGTAGTACACAGCGTTGTACATGATCTTCAGTTTCTTGTCAATTTCTTGCATGGAATAGCCTTAATTTCTCAGAACAAGAATAGACTGATGAGTTTCAGAAGAAAGTTCTCTGTTTCTGGACATTTTGAGCCTGTAATCAAACCCACAAATTCTGATGCTCCAGATACTCAACTAGTCTAAAGAAGGCCAGTTGTATTGCTTCTTTAATCAGGACAACAGTTTTCAGCTGTGCTAACGTAATTACAAAAGGGTTTTCCAATGATCAATTAGCCTTTTAAAATTATAAACTTGGATTAGCTAACACAACGTGCCATTGGAACACAGGACTGATGGTTGCTGATAATGGGCCTCTGTACGCCTATGTAGCTATTCCATAAAAAATCTGCCGTTTCCAGCTACAATAGTCATTTACCACATTAACAATGTCTGCACTGTATTTCGGCATATATCTGGCATATATCTGCTGAAGGGTATAAAACAATTTCTAGAATGCACAGTGGTCTCCATCATTGGGAAATGGAAAAATTGGGAATTACCCAGCCTGGAGTTGGCCATCCGACCAAACTGACGGCCAACTCTAGGCTGGGCAAGAAGAACCTTGGTCAGGGAGGTGACCAAGAACCCAACGACCACTCTGACAGAACGACAGAGTTCCTTGGCTAAGATGGGAGAACCTGCCAGAAAGACAACAGTCTCTGCAGCAGAGTTTTCCAACCTTTTGTTTTTGCACGTTTTGGTTTTTGCCCTAGCACTACACTGCTGATTCAAATAACCAACTCATCATCGAGCTTTGATTATTTGAATCAGCTGTGTGAAGGGGAGAGTTGCTGCACAAGACTTGAAAACTGCTGTTTATCCATGCTCCTCAACACCTTGAGAAAGCTTAAAGAATTTTGAAAGAAATAATGTGCAAATATTGCAAAGCTCTTATGATACTTACCCAAGAAGACTCACAGCTGTAATCACTGCCAAAGGTGTTTCTAACATGTATTGATTCAGGGGGGTGAATCCTTATCTAATCAAGGTATATTAGTATTTGATTTTCATTCATCTTTTTTTTTTAATCAAATTGTTCTTCTAGTTTGAGATTACAGAGTATTTTGTGTAGATCGTTGACAAAAAATGACAATTAAATCTATTTTAATCCCACGTTGTAATAATAAAATGTGAAAAAAGTTCAAGGGGGTGTAGACTTTCTATAGGCACTGTATAACTTTGTTATACAATCATATCTTTATGGGAGTGTTTGCAAATGTATAGGTAACACTTTACAATAAAGATGCATTAGCTAACATGTATTAATGCAATATTCCACATGTATAAGCAATTTAGTAAAGCATTTACAAAGCATGAACCATTTTAATATGTTAACTACAATACTAATTAGGACACAATTCATATGAATGAAATAGTATTAAGATTTAACCTGAAATAAATGATGAAATTAGTAGTATTTGTGTTGTGTAAAATAAATAAAAAACAAGGATTAGTTTGCATGCTACAACAATAAATTACAAAGGGTCTTTGTGAATTTGGATTGACTTACCATTCAACCAAATTGTTGGTGTCAGAAAAGGAATGGCAAAACATGGGCAGATTTTGGACGTTGTGGCAACGTCCAAAATCTGCCCATGTTTTGCGATTCCTTTTCCAGTACAGCTTGAAGAACTGAGAGGCAGCAGGATAATCTTCAGGAAATCCTTGGCAGTTTCCTCAAAGTCAATACTCTGCATTGAAAAACAGAACATAGTTTTTTTCCTTTGCATGGAACTATACAGGGGTCCTTACAGCAACATACAGTACATGCTACTACCAGTATAAAGCTATTATTCTAGTAAAACATAACATACTGTTGCACAGGACTTTAGTCTATGCACTATAACGGTGACAAACGGTACCCACAAACTGTTAGGGCCTACATAAAGCTGTCTCAACAGCAGCTCTTTCTTTTCAGCATGAAGTGAACCCTACCACTGTTACTCCTGGCTATCAGCAGAGCCTTGACTGGCAGTGAAAGAGTTCATTCAGCCTCATTTACGGCCTTTTTAAAAAACATAGCTGATATGGCTGACTTGCATAAACAAATGTGATTTCTACTGACAATTGAGATGTACAAAATCCGTAATTTTGATTAAGATATTAATGAACGAGCTAGGATGAACATAGAAAATATAACTATTTGTTCAGCACTTTTGAAATGTACAGCAACAGAATTCAGAACATGGACCGTTCTTACAGTATTCTCCCTGTACACCAAGTCAGAAACATAGGATAAATAAAGGGGGCATATAAGCAGACAATGAAATCTTTTACAATATTCAATGATTATATTTCTCTTAAACAGGCTGTAGACTACATATGCACCATTTACATTTACATTTTAGTAATTTAGCAGACGCTCTTATCCAGAGCGACTTACAGTAGAGCGCATACATTTTTACATACTGAGACAAGGATATCCCTACCGGCCAAAAGCAGACGCTCTTATCCAGAGCGACTTACAGTAGAGTGCATACATTTTTATTACATTTTTACATACTGAGACAAGGATATCCCTACCGGCCAAACCCTCCCTAACCACGCTATGCCAATTGTGCGTCGCCCCACGGATCTCCCGGTTGCGTCCGGCTGCGAAAGAGCCTGGGCGCGAACCCAGCCCAGCCTGGACGCGAACCTAGAGACTCTGGTGGCGCAGCTAGCACTGCGATGCAGTGCCCTAGACCACTGCACCACCCGGGAGACACCATCAAGTCAGAACAGTAGGCTAAGGAGGAAAGGGACCAAATTATTAGGGTGAGGCACATGGGCTACTAACAGCTTACTACACAACATACATTTAGTATTACTTTCTTGGCTACAGTATACATATCTTCCTGGCATATTACATCCTTTATGCAGCAGCATACAATACATTTTTGGACTCACCTTGTTGTACTGTGCTCACTTGAACAAGAAAGTGGCGCGGTGGTACTTATTGTGGGCTCTAGAAAGAGGCCCGAAATCCCAACTGGAATTCCGAGTTGGATGACCGTTCAATTTTTTTTTCCATGTTTTCCCAATCGGAGCTAGTTTTATCCGAGTTCCCACTTGTCTTGAACTCACTGAAGTCTGAGATTTCCCAGTTCCGAGTTTCCAGTTGTTATGAATGCAGCAGAAGTCATCCTCGATTGACAGCATTGCCAATGTATTAAAACTTTTCTGGCATTACACCCTTTTTTCGTGATATCCAATTGGTAGTTATGATCTTGTCTCATTGCTGCAACTCCCCTATGGACTAAGCAAAGGTCGAGAGCCAAGCCGCACTGCTTCTTGACACACTGCTCGCTTTACCCAGAAGCAAGGCGCACCAATGTGTCGGAGGAAACACTGACGAACTGATGACCAAAGTCAGCTTGCAGGCCCCTGCCCGCCACAAGGAGTCGCTAGAGCATGGTGAGACAAGGACATTCCGTCTGGCCAAACCCTCCCCTAACCCAGACAACGCTGTGCCAATTGTGCGCCGCCTCATGAGTCTCCCGGTCGCAGCCTGTTGTGACACAGCCTGGGATCAAACCCGGGGCTGCGCTCCTTTGCACTCGCTGTTGAATTTGCAATTTCAAACTTGTTGTGTAATGTTTATGTCCAATGGCCGATGAGCACTGACACGTTTTATCTACAGTTTTTCTTCATATGACAAGGATTGAAAATGATTTGTCAGTAGATTGCTGACTTGATGCATGATGATGACTGCTTGTCTAGCTTGCTAGCTAAGAATTTGGAAGTATGATGTTGACATGATCAGTCGAATCACAGCTACTGCAGATATAACGTGATTTTATGTAATTTTATCTGTGGCCAATGACCTTGAGCCTTCTTGGATGGGCACTTCTAATGTAAGTCTGTGGCAGCAACCAAGGGGCTTGAATTTTCGAGCTCTCCCTGTAGATTTTGTGGTGAAGTACCCCTACGCTCTGTATTTTTTGCTGGCTGCCCAACCACCACAGAAAGCACTGAGCTAGGCTGAAACACCTGCATTTTGGAGGTGCCTTACTCAAGAAAACAAAAAAGAGACCATGTTTGTATGCGGCTTTATTAACTCAACGATAACATTTCTTTTTACATTGTTTGCAAACTGATATGTGATAGGTATTAATGCCAAAAAAACATGCAAACAGAAGAAATATATATATATATACACAGTACCAGTCAAAAGTTTGGACACACCTACTCATTCAAGGGTTTTTCTTTATTTTTACTATTTTCTACATTATAGAATAATAGTGAAGACATCAAGATTATGAAATCACACATATGGAATCATGTAGTAACCAAAAAAGTGTAATATATATCAACATATATGTGTGAGTGTGCAAAGCTGTCATCAAGGCAAAGGGTGGCTACTTTGAAGAATCTCAAATATAAAATATATTTTGATTTGTTTTACACTTTTTTGATTACTACATGATTCCATGTGTTTTTTCATATTTTTTTTTAGCTAAACAGGTGGTGTAAGCATGGTTGATAAATAAACCTTGCATATGTACAAAATAGACCCAACAATGTTCATACACCATTTTTCACGCAAAAGTTAGAAAAAAACACCAAAGTTGGAATTTATCAAAACTGAACTTGATTTGAGTCTCACAGTTTCTAGTGGTTGAAGTTTTGCATTGCAAGAAGGTAAAAGTAGCCTAATAGCCTTGTACAAAAGGGGAATACATGATGACACTAATATTTCATATATAAACATTATACATATAAGCCTAAAACCATTGCAGAATAAATTCCTCACCTTTTCTGGGCATGATGAGTTCATATTCCCGAAGTAGCCATACAACAAACTACCATACATCTCTCATTTAATTGGCCTATTAGATGGACTATTATAATTTCTCATTTTTGCTCTATGCATCCGAAAGGGAGCGCTGTTTATAAAATACAGTAGAATTTAACAGATGAACAGACATTTGATATTTTGCATTGAAGTGCGTAAGTCACCACTGTAAGTAGGGCCTACTGTAGTTTAATTTCTTTCTGAGTAGACAATGTATCAGTACTCGCGGGCAGTCTAACATAATTGAATTCTGTTTACAGGTCCACAAGGATTCAGAAACAATCAGATACAGCTAACGTCACTGCAAAATAAAACATTCTGCGAACACCTCCAAAGACATTTGACCAAGTTCGCCATTGCTATTTCCTTTAGATACGGTCTAGGCCTAATTCCAATCATTCCAAACTATAAAGCAAATAAGGGCGTTATTGTCACCATAAAAGGTGAATGAGGGGAATTTTTTAATGTTCATTCACGTGCGCACCATTTTTTGTAGGTCTGATTTATAACAGGAAACGTGTTTTTATTTTTAAAAATTATTTAACCTCATTTCACCTTTATTTAACCAGGTGTATGTATGGCGTGCGGCAAATTGATGAATCTCTATAATTTTGAACATGGCCAGATTTTTCAGAAATGGCTCAAGCAGATATTTAGTGTTAAATTTACCCAACGGTTAAATTTACCCAACGGTTATGAATGAGGCCCCTGAACTGCCACAATCATCCTATGATGATCAAGGGGAGACACACTCCTTTGACGATCCAGAACCGCCACAGTCATGACAATCTAAGACCGCCATGGTCTTATGACGATCCTAAACCGTCACGTTTATATGATGATCCAGCATAACCAGTCATCTAATGACCCAGGACTGCCACAGTCGACCATCCACATTAGGAGAAAATCCGGTTCAGGGAAGACTTGCCTCAATGCGTTGATTTCGCACATACTGTAACTTTGTCAACCACGAAACATCTAAAAATACAGCACAAGGATGAAGGGGGTTCGTTGCATGTAGTACAATGCAGTGAAATACCCTAAAAACACTGGCTGGCCATTGCTTTGGAGTTACTAGTTTCAGGATTTGGCATACTCAACTCAATCATTCTAAAGTCTTTGGGTGCAGTGTTAAATGAAGATGTAGCCTATAAAGAGGAAAACTCCACACTCCCCTTTGTCAGTGTTGTCAACATTACTAAATTGGAAACTATACTGCTATCAAATATATATTACTGTAAAACGACTTGAAACAACCGCTACAGCATGAATTAAATAATGGAAAAATATTTCAAATGACTGCAGGTTGTTTGCTTCTTACAAAGTTTTGGAATGAACATAACATTACGAATTAGAAAATTATGTTATTAAATGGTGGGATAGGAAACAATGGGCGTAGTTTGTGCAGTGCTAGTTCAAGAGTCTCTTGCTTTTCACTACTTGTTATAATGTATGCCTCAGGAATTTCATGTCCATAATCATTTCTTACTGCCAATGTAAAAAGTAGAAAGGAGTACTGGTTGACACAGTGGATGGCATTGTCATGTTGGAATAAATGATTCGGGAGACAGACACAGGAATGCGTAATAGTTGTTTTTATTGTACCCAATTTATGGCGTGCCGTGTCAAGGCACGGGTACGAAGACCAAACAAACACAGGGTTGAAACCCAAAGAAAAGAGCGAGGAGTACCTCGAAAAAATAACACAAGCGCACAATGATTAACACACGGGACGAGACCCGTAATCATTTGCGCAATCCACAATGGCACGAAAGCCAAAACACACAGCACAGCTACACACACAAACCAACGGACATTGTAACAATAATCGACAGCCCAATATAAACCAAAGGGCACACTTATACAAGTACTAATCAGTGGGAATAGGGGACAGGTGTGCGTAATGAAAGTTCCGGAGGGATCTGTGACAGTACCCCCCCCCCCCCCCCCGACGTGCTGCATTAGCAGCGCAGCTACAGCAGCCTCGAGAATGATCACAGGAACTCAGTGCGGGTCGATCAGGACCCAATGCAGCTGCCGAAGTTGCGTCTTCGTCGGACGGGCCAGTTGCCGCTGCCAAAGTTGCTGCGGCGTCGGACAGACCAGTAGCAATGGCGGCGGACGGACCAGTTGTGGCGGCGTCGGACGGGCCAGTTGTAGCTGCTGAAGTTGCGTCGTCGGACAGACCCATTGTGGCGACTTCGGACGACCCAGTTGCAACTGCCGAAGTTGCGGAGGCGCCTGACGGACCAGTCGCAGCGTTGTCGGACGGGCCATTCCCTTGTCTCCCTTAATGGTCGATTATTCTGTCACGTTGGTAACAATGATTCGGGAGACAGGAGCAGAAATGCGTAATAGGGTTTTTTATGGAACCCAAATTACGGCGTGCAATCGTTGATCATCCAGGAATGCCACAGTCATGTGATGATCCAGAACCGCCACAGTTTTATGATGATCCAGGACAACCATAGTGATATGACGATCCGGGACGACCAGAGTCATATGAAGTGTCAGGACATACACAGTGATATGACCATCCAGAACAGCCACACTCATAATCCAGGCTAATAAGAAGCATGGGATGGCACTTTAGTGATAGCTAGCTAAATGCTAGCAAGCTCACTTTTTGAAATTCATTACTCTTAGCAGGATAGCTCGATGCTAAGCGGTGGTCTATAACAAGGCTGTGGACTGTAAGAAGGCAAAAAAATAAAAATGTTTAGTAACATTGTACTTGTAATGTTTTGACTTGAGGTCAATGGTAAAGGAAAAAGTACCTCTTATGTTGAATACCAGTGCAGATTTTGCAGCAGCGCACAGCTGGTCAGTCAGATCCACTATAATTATTTATTTTGGGGTAGACAAGGGGGGCGTTGCACATCTTGCGCATGTTGATGATGTCATAAGGCAGACGATGGTCTGATTGGTTGATGGACTTGTTGGTCCAGGGACAACTTAATAAAGACGATACAGGAACGTGTCCTGCTTGGTGAAATCATGACGTGCAACATGCACCAAAACTCACAATTTGTACAAGCCTGCCATTGACGCATTGATGTCAGTTGTTACTATGGCAATTCAAGATGGCGCTACCCATACCTCTAATAAACATGGTTCAATACCAAATCCTAAAAATAGAGATGTATCTATGTTAAATGCACATTTTAGTATTAGTGGGTGGAATACATCTCTTTGCTTAGCTTTGCATCATAAAGTATTTCATAAGATATCTTTACTTTTACTCAAGTATGACAACCACTGGAGATATGATGATTTTTTTATTTTTTATTTCACCTTTATTAACCAGGTAGGCCATTTGAGAACAAGTTCCCATTTACAACTGCAACCTGGCCAAGAAAAAGCAAAGCAGTGCGACAAAAACAACAGCACAGAGTTACACATGGGATAAACAAACGTACTGTCAATAACACAATAGAAAAACCTGTATACAGTGTGTGCAAATGCAGTAAGGAGGTAAGGCAATAAATAGGCCAATAGTGGCAAACTAATTACAATTTAGCAATTTACACTGGAGTGATATATGTGCAGATGAGGATGTGTAAGTAGAAAAACTGGTGAGCAAAAGAGCAGAAAAGCCAAAACAAATATGGGGATGAGGTAGGTAGTTGGTTGGATGGGCTATTTACAGATGGGCTGTGTACAGCTGCAGCGATTGGTAAGCTGTTCTGACAGCAGACGCATAAAGTTAGTGAGGGAGATATAAGTCTCCAACTTCAGTGATTTTTGCAATTCGTTCCAGTCATTGGCAGCAGAGAACTGGAAGGAAAGGCGGCCAAAGCAGGTGTTGGCTTTGGGGATGACCAGTGAAATATACCTGCTGGAGCACGTGCTATGGGTGGGTGTTGCTATGGTGACCAGTGAGCTGAGATAAGGCGGAGCTTTACATAGCAAAGTCTTGTAGATGACCTGGAGCCAGTGGGTTTGGCGACGAATATGTAGCGAGGACCAGCCAACGAGAGCATACAGGTCGCAGTGGTGGGTTGTATATGGGGCTTTGGTGACAAAACGGATGGCACTGTGATAGACTGCATCCAATTTGCTGAGTAGAGTTTTGGAGGCTATTTTGTAAATGACATCGCCGAAGTCAAGGATTGGTAGGATAGTCAGTTTTACGAGGGTATGTTTGGCAGCATGAGTGAACGATGCTTTGTTGCGAAATTGGAAACCAATTCTAGATTTAACTTTGGATTGGAGATGCTTAATGTGAGTCTGAAAGGAGAGTTTGTTTACATTCTAGCCAGACACCTAGGTATTTGTAGTTGTCCACATATTCTAAGTCAGAACCGTCCAGAATAGTGATGCTAGTCGGGCGGGCAGGTGCGGGCAGTGATCGGTTGAAGAGCATGCATTTTGTTTTACTAGCATTTAAGAGCAGTTGGAGGCCACGGAAGGAGTGTTGTATGGCGTTGAAGCTCGTTTGGAGGTTTGTTAACACAGTGTCCAAAGAAGGGCCAGATGTATACAGAATGGTGTCATCTGCGTAGAGGTGGATCAAAGATTCACCCTACATGAGCCTTTAGATGTTACTTAATCTGATTATTTGGTGTTACTTAAACTGATTATTATCTGAGTAAACTGATTATTTGGTGTAAACACAAATCTGTTGAGTATCTAAATGAGGGAATCAAGCAGCTCATCTTGAAGACTTGTACGGTTGTGCTGTGGGTACAGGTTCCCAGGTTCCCCTGACTCCATTTAGTGGCCCAGAATGATTGTCGGAGTAAACAATTCTCTTTTTTTCTGCCTGCTGATGGCTGAGGGAAGGGGGTTGGACAGTGTGACAAAGGCCTGATCTCCCCCATACAGACCCCATGCTGGGACTATGCTTCCCACACATGCATACACACACATACACCTGCGAACAAACAAACACACACATCGCACGCGCATAGTCAGCTTTAAAGTGCCCGCTCACCCCCAGTAGTAGCTTGAAAGAGGAGCCAGTGATCTACAGAGGAAGGGAATCACAGCGGCTTTCAGTGGCTATTAGAGCTAACACCCTGTGGATCAATAAGGATCCGTACTACCACTGAGGTCTGACTAATAGGCTTCTGCAGGCTCGCATATAATGACAGTATTAGCGCAGATGCCCAGATGGATAGCACGTTGGGAGAGAATGATGAACCAGAGACAGATGGAGATAGAGAGATGGAGATACAGAGAGGGGAAATAGGTTACTCATATTAGTTGACATAAGTGTTCTGAAAATGTTTTTACAGGAGAAATACCCCTTAGTGTTGAATGATCATATTGGTATAATCATTTACATCATGTTCCTTTAGCTGACATTTTTAGGGAACGGTTCTGGCTCAAGCTACAGAGGAAGTAAGTAGTCTCTTTAAATAAAAAAAGCAAACATCATGTGGTTATAAGAAAATAGCAAATTCACCACAGTGTGTTTTTGCATGAGGAGAAAAATCTGGACTCATATTGGGATGTATCTATCCACCAGGCTGATCCTCCTGCTTGAATAATAAATAATGTTGAGTTTGCCTTGTGGCCACCTGACACCCATTAGCTATACGCCCAGCTGAGGGGCTGGAGTTGGGGGAGCAGCAGCATCTATCTTCTTTCTCTACGTATGCACCGTTTTTAATACAGGCTGTTGTTGGGAATCTGCAGCCTCAAGTACCAGGATGTTGGCTTGGGTTTCATTTAATTACTGTCTCAATGTATCTTCCTCATTCTCTCCAAGTCACTGATCGCTTGTCTGACCACGTCCAACAATATTAATGTAAAAAACATCTTTGTATTCTGTAGAGGTACATGCTATTGTATGCTCTGAAATGTGGAGGGGATCTGGCTGTTTTACTTGCTACTCATGATCATATGAGTTAAGTACACATTTTCCTTCCTGTTTTCTTTAAAAGGCACCACTGAGAAATAGCTAAAAGAAAACGAGGTCATTTCCACATATGAAAAAAGGACCAGGAAAGCACTTTCAGTTCTGTGCGAAAGCGTTAGTATAAAACACATAGTGTTAGAGTAACTAAGCAATGCAGCTGGGGATGCACAACTATGCAACTTATAGGCAGTCTTTAAATCAAGATGCAAGCAGGGCCTCTACCCCAAACCAAAGGTTACAGAGAGCCTAGCACAGAGAGAGAGAGAGAGAGAGAGAGAGAGAGAGAGAGAGAGAGAGAGAGAGAGAGGGTGGGGTGGGGTGGGGTGGGGAGAGAAAGAGAGAGAGAGAGAGAGAGAGAGAGGGGAGAGAGAGAGGGGGGCGGGCAGATAGAGAAATGGGTTGTTTAAAGGAGAAAAACCTCACCCCCCCAAGTGTAATATCCTCAGTCTGGGGGTACTGCAACTGGATTCCTCATGTTAAAATGTTCACACTATGATCCCATCCCCTCAGAACGGCCTGAAACCATGAAAACTTGGCAAACACATGCCGTTGTTTACAAAAAAAATTCTCCTTTAAATGAGAGAAAAATATGTTAATATTTGATGCAGTGTTTTTTTCTCCAGTCCTTGGTTACATAACTATTGGGTTTGGGAGATTTTTATCTCCTCCTTTGAGCAAATATTCAAAAAAGGTTAGCTCGGGGAGCAGGGGAAGTTTTAAACCTCTTGGTCACAATGGAGTTTTTAGAGGTGATATTGACAATAGAGCTGGTCTGTTTTTGTGGAGAACAACGCAACCTTGAATAATGCAAACCCAACCAAACCCTGTTGCTTGTCAAGCTTACTTTAATCTCACTGATGATCTCTCGATTGAAATGTAAGGGGGATTTAGATAATGATAATTTACAGGACGTTTTCTGAGATAAATATTTTATCCTATTTTCATATACACAACCCATTGGCACAACCCAAGAACACTTCAGATGGGAGAGCGAAAACAACCCAGCGTGTCCATCAACCCAACCCCCCAGCTCTCAAGAACATTCCTTTCATAAATCTGAGGGCCTGAGTATTTCTTGAAGAAATCGGAGCGAGAATTCAGGGTGGCTATGTAGAGGAGCTCATTATGGTGCCGATGGAAGATGCTTGGAAACAATTCATATCTCCATCGAATCTTCTCTCCGATTTTGATCCACGTCTATAAATACTGTGTGAGATTCCATATATAGTACATATGCCATAGACACTCATGAACACACACACAGACTCATGAACACACACACAGATACACACACAAAAAATGTGCATCCACAAACACATACCATTTAACTCTCTTGTGCTAATGCATGTGCTTTGGCACCTACATGACAGATACCCTCTCGCCTCTTTTAAGATGTAGGTGCAAGCACCATGCTCAGGAGCATTCCGCAAGGGCCGATGAAGTAGGTGTCAAAACCTGTATTTCCTCACTGCCAGTGAAATTCTACGGCCGTTTCATCCTTCTCTTCCAACCTCTCCATCCACCTGCCCAATTTCATCCCCTGAAACAGTATAAAATGTCTCAAGCCAAAAGAGAGATTAGCTCATTTGTAATGGTTGTGTTCTCCTCTGTATTGCGTCAGAGCTCTTCCTTTCATCCCAGACCCTCATCCCCCACTCACCCCCGCCCACCCCCTTGAAAGTCCCGTCCTCCTCCAAGAATGCACACCCCTCCCCCAACCCCCCTCACCATTTCTATCTCTGAAATGTGGGGAGTGTGTGCTGCCCACAGAAATAGAATGAATAGAACAGGCATCCCCATTCAAGTCATTGATGGCATAATGGGTGGACTGGCAGCCATTTTGAGTGTACCCATGCCAGGAAGTAAAAGCAGGAAGTGTACCCTTGAAACTGTGCTGTGATTTGTTGAGTCAACTCACTGACATTACAAAAAATACATTATATTGTATTAGCTACATCAGTTAGCATAATTTGAATGAACATTCTACATCCCCATGGCAATCCAGCATCAGTTGACAGAACATTCCAAATTACCATGGAAATGATTGTATCACAATTCCAGACAGCCATTGAGAGTGTACTCGTGATTTTACCAGTCAAATGAATGCAATAAAGAGGTCAATGGAATACAGACAGTGGGGGATGGAATAAGGATGCAGGATTGCCGCACATTCAACAAATCTGATTTAACAAAGTAGATATTAATCAAATCCGTCATGATTGATGTATTGTAACAGGCCCACAATATGGTTACTAAAGTCCAATTTGGATATATTTGGCTGTTTTTGCTGCATAACATTTAGAAGTTGTTCCTTTTCCAGTTTAGAAGAAGTGACTGCTAAATGCTAACTCCCGTTCGTATGAGCTGGTAGCATAGCTAGCATACAGACATCTGTGGTGGTAGTCAAAGTCGTTTTTTAACTGCAATGCTGTTGATTGGTGACGATCTATACAAACATTATATTCAGATTTTTACCTCAACATAGTGTGAAATACACATATAAACAACAGCCTAAATGCAGGAACAATTTTGCTAGGGGGCAATGAGGAGATTTGGGATCTTTCCCCGACAGCATATTTCCCCCACGTGTTTCCATGGCATTTCCATTGTTTGGGTCAAGTTCCATTGACCTCTTTACTGCATCTTTTGCCAGGGTTAGAGCTTCCAAGCCCTCTCTATTCATTATATTTCTATGGTGCTGCCTGCCTACCACAGCTTGAAGTTCCAGTGAGATGGGTTATTATGATGTAAGAGGTAGAGGAAGAGATGACCTACAGTGGGGAGAACAAGTATTTGATACACTGCCGATTTTGCAGGTTTTCCTACTTACAAAGCATGTAGAGGTCTGTAATTTTTATCATAGGTACACTTCAACTGTGAGAGACGGAATGTAAAACAAAAATCCAGAAAATCACATTGTATGATTTTTAAGTAATTCATTTGCATTTTATTGCATGACATAAGTATTTGAACACCTACCAACCAGTAAGAATTCCGGCTCTCACAGACCTGTTAGTTTTTCTTTAAGAAGCCCTCCTGTTCTCCACTCATTACCTGTATTAACTGCACCAGTTTGAACTCGTTACCTGTATAAAAGACACCTGTCCACACACTCAATCCAACAGACTCCAACCTCTCCACAATGGCCAAGACCAGAGAGCTGTGTAAGGACATCAGGGATACAATTGTAGACCTGCACAAGGCTGGGATGGGCTACAGGACAATAGGCAAGCAGCTTGGTGAGAAGGCAACAACTGTTGGCGCAATTATTAGAAAATGGAAGAAGTTCAAGATGACGGTCAATCACCCTCGGTCTGGGGCTCCATGCAAGATCTCACCTCGTGGGGCATCAATGATCATGAGGAAGGTGAGGGATGAGCCCAGAACTACACGGCAGGACCTGGTCAATGACCTGAAGAGAGCTGGGACCACAGTCTCAAAGAAATTCATTAGTAACACACTACGCAGTCATGGATTAAAATCCTGCAGCGCACGCAAGGTCCCCCTGCTCAAGCCAGCGCATGTCCAGGCCCGTCTGAAGTTTGCCAATGACTATCTGGATGATCCAGAGGAGGAATGGGAGAAGGTCATGTGGTCTGATGAGACAAAAATAGAGCTTTTTGGTCTAAACTCGACTCGCCGTTTTTGGAGGAAGAAGAAGGATGAGTACAACCCCAAGAACACCATCCCAACCGTGAAGCATGGAGGTGGAAACATCATTCTTTGGGGATGCTTTTCTGCAAAGGGGACAGGACGACTGCACCGTATTGAGGGGAGGATGGATGGGGCCATGTATCGCGAGATCTTGGCCAACAACCTCCTTCCCTCAGTAAGAGCATTGAAGATGGGTCGTGGCTGGGTCTTCCAGCATGACAACGACCCGAAACACACAGCCAGGGCAACTAAGGAGTGGCTCCGTAAGAAGCATCTCAAGGTCCTGAAGTGGCCTAGCCAGTCTCCAGACCTGAACCCAATAGAAAATCTTTGGAGGGAGCTGAAAGTCCGTATTGCCCAGCGACAGCCCCAAAACCTGAAGGATCTGGAGAAGGTCTGTATAGAGGAGTGGGCCAAAATCCCTGCTGCAGTGTGTGCAAACCTGGTCAAGAACTACAGGAAACGTATGATCTCTGTAATTGCAAACAAAGGTTTCTGTACCAAATATTAAGTTCTGCTTTTCTGATGTATCAAATACTTATGTCATGCAATAAAATGCAAATTCATTACTTAAAAATCATACAATGTGATTTTCTGGATTTTTGTTTTAGATTCCGTCTCTCACAGTTGAAGTGTACCTATGATAAAAATTACAGACCTCTATATGCTTTGTAAGTAGGAAAACCTGCAAAATCGGCAGTGTATCAAATACTTGTTCTCCCCACTGTATGAAATGATCTCTGTCTGCATGCATTAACATTGTCATATTTTTCAAAGAAACGCACAGGCAAGCCAAGCTCCACCAAAGAAAATATTTGTAAGGCCGAAGACCTTAGGGACGTTGTTCTAAAGGTAATACAATCAGGCGACCCCTAACCCAAAAGAAACCTGGTCTGTACTTAACTGTAGAAGTTTGAAATGAATGATGTTCTGTAGATACTGTCTCCTACTGCTGATACTGGTGCACTCAATCTATCAGCCAACAACAACAAAGCAATGGACTGATTTCAGTTTTAAAAGATCTCAATTTTTTGCACCTAGGGTTTACTAAGGGTTACTTATTATAATCAATCATAAAGGTATCTTAAAATACGGTGGAAATAATTGTAACATGTTAAAATTGACTAAAATGACCCGTATATTATACAATAAGGCCCTATGTAAAATGACCTTTGCCTAATTGATATAGAAGACATAAGAACAAAAGAACAATCAGGTATAACACTATTTTTTTATTCTCCATTCCAAGCCATCAATAAACATTCCTCACTGTTTGCACCACTATAAAAGGCCAAAACTTTTCATCCATTATTTTTTTCATATAGTTAAGGAAAGGATATGTGAAAGTCTAAATTAGATCATTATTGAATGCTATACCAAAAAAAACATTTTTAATATTCATCAGCCTCCCACACAAAGACAAGACTATTCATTCCATTCAACATTTCCAATGTCACGTTTTTTACTCTGTTGTCCAGTTTTGTTTCCGGTTTTCCTATACTCATCCCTCAAATTTCGCTGGCTTTCATCTCACCACAAATGCTGCAAACACAGGCTGCCCCTCTGCAATGACATGTGGGGCACAAAGACTCAGTGTGGCACACTGCATCCATGTCTCACATCTCTTCCTACATGTATCTCACTCCCCCTCTCTACACTTGAGTGGTTGTATTTCCTTTTGGTTAATCGGAAACTCCTTTGCCACAAAATACATTTTTATATTTATCTTCAGAAGCCTGTGTTGGAGGTTTTTTCGGATCATTAGGGACATCACATTTATATTAGCTTCAGACCAAGTCTACAGCCTGACTTATTGCCTCACCGATTGCCTCAGGAATCTGGATGTCGCCAGTCAGGTTCAAGTTCTTTTTTAATTCGCAGTCACTTTGCACCTCAACGGCATCCTCTGGCTTGTCAATGCCGTTGACACATTCCTTTTGCTGTGGCTCCGGGGCAGACACGGCAGCCGGCTCGGCCGCCTGCTCCTGACACTCCCCATTGACCTCAGGGGCAGAAGGCTCAGCAGTAGCCTCCACTGCGGAAACAACTTCCTTGTTGTCCAGCACAGCCTCCTCTTGCTCAGCGCTGGCCTCCTCTGCAGCAGCAGGTGCAGCAGATTCTGAAATTATGATCTCCGGGATGGGTTCTGCGATGTCGGCAGTCTCTGGCTCTGCTGCTTCAGTTACTGCAGCAGCTTCAGATTCAAGCTCTGCTATGGATTCTTCTACAGGTAGGGGGAGCTCTTCAGCGGCTGGTTGTGGGATGGATTCTGCCTCTGGCTCTGCGGCTGCCTCTGTGGCTGACTCTGACACGGCTTCTGCAACTGATGCAGGCTCCTCCTCCGGGGCGGGTGAAACTTCTCCTGCCTCTACTGGTGCCTCGACCACAGCCTCATGTTCTGGGGCCTTCCCTGTAACAGTCTCTGTTTCAGGCTCTGGAGCAGCAGGCTCTGGTTCTGTAGTGTCTGTAATCTCTGCTGTCACCTCTGTGGCTTGTTCTGTAGCCTCAGAAGCCTTTTCTGGTGCTGCAGCTAGCTCCACAGAGGCTGCCACAGGCTCTTCTGGTGTAGGCTCTTTTGGTGCTGCCTCAGGCTCTTCTGGTGCAGGCTCTTTTGGTGCTGCCTCAGGCTCTTCTGGTGCAGGCTCTTTTGGTGCTGCCTCAGGCTCTTCTGGTGCAGGCTCTTTTGGTGCTGCTACAGGCTCTTCTGGTGGAGGCTCTTCCACTGCAGGCTCTTTTGGTGCTGCTGCAGGCTCTTCTGGTGCAGGCTTTTTTGGGGCTGCTGCAGGCTCCTCTGGTGCAGGTTCTTTTGGTGCTGATGCAGGCTCTTCTTGTACAGGCTCTTCTGGTACAGGCTCTTCCACTGCAGGCTCTTTTGGAGCAGTCGCTGGTTCCTCTAGTGCCGCTGGTTCTTCCGGTGCCTCTGTTTTATCTGGTGCTGCTGCAGGTTCCTCTGGTGCTGCCGCAGTTTCCTCTGGTGATGCTGCTGGTTCCTCAGCTGCTGCAGGTTCTTCCGGTGCTGCCACGGGCTCTTCTGGAGCTACGGGCTCTTCTGGAGCTGCAAGCTCTTCTGGAGCTGCAAGCTCTTCTGGAGCTGCGGCTGGTTCCTCTGCTACTGCTGCAGGTTCTTCCGGTGCTGCCACTGGCTCTTCTGAGGCTGCAGGTTCTTCTGGTGCTGCAGCTGGCGCTGGGTCCTCTGGTGCTGCAGCTGGTTCTTCTGAAGCCACTGGTTCTTCTGCTGCTGGCGCTGGTTCTGCCGGTGCTGCCACGGGTTCATCTGGTACAGCCGCTGGCTCTGCGGTGGCCCCCTTGGTCACTGCCTCTATAGCTGACAGGGCCTCTTCTGTCGCTTCTGTGATGGCTACTGCTGTCGACTCCACTGCTCCCTCCACCGCAGCAGACACCTTAGGAGCAGTCTTAGCTGCCAACTCAGCGACCGGAGCTGGTGCTTTGCTCTCCACGGCATGGGCCACGGCCTCAACGGCACTCACAGCAGCCACAGTAATCTCCTCCTTCTTGTCCTTTGGGTCGCTGACATCGTACCCCTTCTTCCTCTTGCTCAGCTTGCCTCCCATGGTGTCTCCTAAAAGTGAATAATAAAATCAGAATTACTTAACAAGTGTGATAGGTTGTTGCGTTTGAAAATATATGCATAGCATATATCCATTTCCTTTAACTACCCACCACAAACCTCAATACCAACTTAAAGCTGAAGAAAATGCAAGGCATTGCAATCATGCCTCCTGTCTCCGAGAAAGCACTCAGTCAGGCTTTAAAGGGGGAAGTCATTTCAATCTGGAAACCACACTCTGCCAAATACTATTGGCTAAAAGACAAATGACCACTGCATGGGAACTACTCCAAGTTCTAAACTATCCAGTGCTCTTGTATAAACCACAGGACAAACACCCTCTCTGGAGTCCTAGGTAATGTTATTATGTGCCAAGTGAGCCTCCCATTCCACTGTTGCCCTATAATGGTCTGTTTTAGTTGTACACTTATTCCCACTGGTATACTTTTAGAATAGCAGGTTAGAGGCACAGTTAGAGGAGGAAGGGGGACTTGAGTTCACACAATGCTTTTAGCTATAGGTTTTGGGAACCTATTGAGCACTTGTTGTCAGGACATCTAAAATGACTGCAAGCAAACCAAAAGAAAGAGAGGGAGAGAGAGTAGGAGAGAGAGAGGGGGGGGGGGTATAGCTATCTAGTGCACTGTAAATAAGTAAGGGATAATCAACGAGGGGTTATTCGTTCTGTGGAAAATAATGAACGACGTGGAATGCCCTTCAAGCCAATCAGAAACGACTATTGAACAATGCCATGGTATTTTGAAAACTACAGGTTGGTGATACATTTTTTGGGGCTATGGTCTGGATTTGGTCTATCGTTTAGTGCAAGGGTTAGATAAGATTCAGGCCAGGGTATATGGATAAGATAACATATTATTTTACAGACCACAAACTCGTGTTCTGCACACTCCTGTTACTTGCAACCACTAAAGCATTGGAATTAAGTAAGGGATAATCAACGAGGGGCTATGCGTTCTATGTAAAATAATGAATGATGTGGAAGGTGTGTTCCACAACGCGCCAGCGGAGTGGAACTGACCTTCCACAGAGATGCATTATTTTACAGAGTATGCATAGAACCCAGAGTTGATTATCCCTTTTATACCATGCCTTTTATACCATGGCTATATTATGCTACTAGAAAATAGTTATTTTGCAAGTACAAATGTGTTCAACATCCACTGAAGTAGCTAACTAGCAAGTTTACTAGATAGCTACAGTAGTTGCCATGGTTAAACCATCAGCTAAACCATCAGACCTAGCTTGCTATTATGAAAATCAAATTCAACAATACCAATACTGTTTTAAATGTGATTTTTGCGTTCAAAAGCAGCTCAAACAAAACATGTAAAAAATGTATGATAGCCATTGAATTCTACCATGCAAAAATACCTGTGTATTATTTAAGCAATAATGCCCGAGGGGGTGTGGTATATGTCCAATATACCATGCTAAGGTCTGTTCTTTTACATAACGCATTGTGCCTGGATACAGCCCTTAGCCATGGTATATTGGCCATATATCACAAATCCAGAGGTGCCTTATTGCTATTATAAACTGGTCGCCAACGTTATTGGAACAGTAAAAATACATGTTTTGTCATACCAGTGGTATACAGTCTGATATATCACGGATGTCAGCCAATCAGCATTCAGGGCTCAAATCACCCAGTTTATAAAGGGGAAAAATGCATGCTCTAGAATGCCCTTCAAGCCAATCACAAAGGACTATTCAACAATGCCATGGTATAATATTGAGTAGTAGTATTCCGAGTTAGTACTATGCATCATCCACTGATGACAAAAACATATAGCTAAACTATTTGCTTAAGTATGTGTGTAGGGTTAAGGTTATCACATTGGTCTCACTCACAAAAGAGTGTTTATCTTATTCCATTGCCATGCTTGTAAGAGGAAGAGCTGATTTCAACATACCTCAACTTCCCTTCCCTCTATCAGAAAACCGAGAACTGGGAATTAAATGTTATCTGAGAGATATGTTTGGTAATAATAGTACTAAATTAATCCTTAAAATAATAGTAGGCTGGCTGTCAAAGAAATCAATATTTACCATTGGAATGGATAAACTAAACAGGCATTATAGGTTACAGGTTTCTTCTGCCTGACATACAGTATCAAGTGAAGCCAAAAGGTGGAAAATGCTCAACATGCAGACGGTTCTCAAAAAAGACTATTCTTTGAGGCAAAACTAAGTACGAACGTAACAATAGACGATGGCATTTTCCGCAAGTACTTCGTTTGACCATATCCAAAATGTCACAAACATAGTTGAATCTAATTTGGCTTTTTCGTCAGATGGGTGAGAGAGAGACTGCCATATAACATATTTATCTGAACTGCAGCACACACGGGCGTGATCATAATAGGAGCTGTCCATAGTACTGCATTGGGGCAATCAAGAAGGGATGCAGACAGAGGGAGCCGTGCGCCAGGCCAGCGCCGGTAGGCTAAACAGCTAAATCCATGCTGATATCAGAGCAGCGATAGTTCCCCTCCACTAAACTATCGGATAAACAGGGTTTCATATTCCTCCCAATCACTGTCCATATTTGAGGGTCGCTATAGCATGCGAATTAAGTTAATTGCGGGGGTTATTTAATGTGTTTGACTCAATTAATTTAATCGGTTTACATGACATTTGCCTATACACACACATTGAAAGAAAAACCTTCAGACATTTCAAAATGAGATTTCAATATACATCTGCCAAAAGCACATGACAATGTTCACATATTGGGGAAGTACATGGAGCCTATAGGCGAGGGGATGAAACAGTACCAGTTTAGGGGTGTGAGGGATAAACCAATTACAGCAAATATGATCACACACAGATTACTGCCATGTGTGATTTTGTCTTAAAACTCAAATATGGCTAAAGACACGTTAATTACGATGAAGGAAAATGCGCAGAGAATTGTACAACTCCTGTTGCCATAGCAAGGCACTGAGAGACGTGCATCCTAGCCTGCTACAGAATTAAGTTAACTGTGAAACCCACCTGATTGTAAAAAGTATACATTTTATAGTTTGGATGGATGTCAGTCTTTGATGTTTGTCATTATAGAACAAATATAAGTCATTATTTAAAACGATATATTATCGACAGTGAAGGCACAAGCGCAGTGACTCCATCCCCCCCAACCACATTACACACCGCTACTCCACTCTATCTACCCTGTTCGTTAATGTAGCCATACCGTCTAGTGGGGCTCCACAGGCGTGTGGAAAATATGTTTGTATTTTTTATATTAAGCTTGAATCTTGATTTGTCATCTTATTCTGCACTTTATATATATTTTTTAATGTATTACATAAATTGATTTGGGCACACACAGCCCTATCACCCTGATGCTTCTGGATATTTTTTTTTCTACGCCTCATAGCGCAGACAAATTGTTAAAATCCCAGCCAGGAGTCCTTGGAACATCCACATAATTAAACGCAAATCATGGCTCGAAGATGTTGAATCTGAAAATCTAGCACGCACCGGTAGGAATGCAAATACATGCACAAAAGAGAACAAAGGATAGCTTATCCAACTCTTTCTCCATTCTCTATTCTCCAATTTACCACAACAGCATGCTCTATATGTTCTCTTATTTTCTCCAGAATAAAAAAATAACATACAAAAGCTGAAAAATATAGATACAAAGTTCACCAACCTGGATTTCTGCCTTAAACCCAAACGGTAAGGAGAGTCGAGGAGCTGATGTATTCCCTTGCAAGACTGAGCACGGACTGATAATAGAAAGAATCTTGCGACTGAAAGCTGCACCAAAGCCCTCCTCGTTCCCTGAGGTGCAATCTAGGACTGTGCTTTTTTGAAGAGTGCCCCTATAGGTTTGCCAGCCATCATTCGCTATCACAATCTATCCCACCCACTGCGTGCAATCTAGGGGAAAGTGGGGTAAATTGAGCCATTTTTTACATTCAGCATCACCCTGTCAAGGGAAATATAGTATTCTTTCTAACAAAGATATCTAGGCTACATATATTTCAGGATGTTGTGTATCCCTGGAAATATTCAGAATTCATGTAAACGTTACAGTTTGGAAAACGGAAAACATAGCTCGTTTTCTCTTAGCACAACTTACCCCTGGTATTGGGTAAATTGAGCCGCAGGACAGGGTAAATTAAGCCACCTACAAATTTAAAGCCTTGTCTATCTCAGAGGAGGCCGGTGGGAGGAGCTATAGGAGGATGGACTAATTGTAATGGCTGGAATGGAACCAATGGAACCGAGTCAAACATGCAGTTTCCATATGTTTAATGTGTTTGATACTGTTCCATTTATACCATTCCAGCTTTCACAATGACCCCTTCCTCCTATAGCTCCTCCCACCAGCCTCCACTGGTCTATCTTTATTTCCCCATACACAATTCAACACAATCACAATCACTTTTTTGTCTTTTAATAATTTTAAGCATCTTTTAACACAGGCTTAACACCTACCAAACAATGTACTTAAAAAAAAATAACTTTTAACATAGGCCAGGCACTGTTGTTACCTCATATCCCAGCGACAATGAAACGCTACTAGCGCACACCGCTAACGAGCTGGCCATTTCACACTGGTTACACTCACCTCCCTTTGACCTCCTCCTTCTCTGCAGCAACCAGTGATCCGGGTCAACAGCATCAATATAACAGTGTTGCTTCCATCCCTCTCCTTGCGCCAACCTGTGCTCGAACCAAGGACCCTCTGAACACATCGATAACAGTCTCCCTTAAAGCATCGTTACCTATCCCTCCACAAAAGCCTAGCATAGCAAGGAAATCATCTACTTCAAGGTCTCAGAGTAAGTGACTTCACCGATTGAAATGCTACTAGCCTGCCATTTCACACTAGTTACACAAGGATGCACTTTCACACTAGGTTTAGGACCTCAAATAGAAGCTTATAGAGACCCCAACTGATGTATAGAATAATCTTTAAATGATCTACTTTGGTGTAGATACAAGCATCATAAAACCTCTTAACACAAAAAAAATATTTCACTTGATGAAAATACATTTTTTGGACCTAACTTGCTTACCACTTTTTCCATGTGGTTTCTTCCTTCAGACTCCATAAAACGATGACCTCAATATTTGGTCAAAATATAAATGTTGTGCATGGTTTCCTAGAAACAAGGGTGGCTCAACTTACCCCTTTGGCTCAACTTAGCCCCTCTCTTCTATACTCTAGTGCATACTTCTGTAGATTAGATGGGGTTTACACATTTGAATGCCCACTCTTATTTCACGTCATAAGTGATCACTAACTCAAAGGTCTTTCTTCGACTTAAGTTTGTATTATACTGATGTAGTCTTATTTAGTCTTTATCTGTGTGGTGAGTGGTGACAGAGGGCAATAACACTCCCCTTCCTCCCCCAATCAAAGTCAGAAACGGACTATATTAAGGACCTTATTCTAAGGTGGTTCCTGGTGGAATGTTGAAATTACAATATTATGGTTCATATTTTTTTGTTGATTTCACCTTTATTTAACCAGGTAGGCTAGTTGAGAACAAATCTCATGTTTCGGTTCAACTAGAATATATCTATTGCACCACAGTTTCCCTACAAAGAATTGTGGTCAAATTGAATAATACAGAATGGAAATGTGTTCTTTCCGTTATTGTGTTGGATGACTAAATATTTTGCAGTATTATGTAACTCAGTCCCTTTACTCCAGGACCTGTTTAAGCCAATTTAACCACGTGACATCAGGGCCGTAGCTACAGTACATATGAGCAGGGTTGGGGAGTAAAGGATTACATGTAATCTGTTACATGTGTAAGGTTCTGTATTTATTTTCTTAGTCAACCCTGTGTTCTGTTTCGTTGTGTTCTTGAACGTAGCCCTGTTTCCTTGTGTTCTTGAACGTAGCCCTGTCTTTCATTTTTGTTCATTGATATCACCTGTGTTAGTTACTCATCTGGTCTCATCAGCTCCTTATTTAGTTCAGTTCATTCTGTTTGTGCCTTTGTGAGGTATTGTTTGTTTTCACTCTACTAAGCCTTTCTTAGCTTGTTTGTGAGAACCAGTTATAGCCTTCAGTCCTAGTTTTGATGCACCTGCCTGTTTGCCTACCTGTGTATGACCATTGCCTGCCTGTGACCACGATTCCTGCTTTCTGCGAAGGCGAAATAATCCTGCCGCGCTCTGTGCGTGAATCTACACCTTTTTCTCCCAGAGTATTCATTACAGAATACCTCACCTAAAAACGGAATGGATTCAGCGGAGAAGAGCAGGGTGGATTTTGTTGTCTCTACTCACAGGCAAAGCCCTGGATTGGGCCACTGCCAACAGCACAGAACTTGGATCCGAGACCCATTTCCAGACCCTTTTCAAAAATGTATTTGATCACTCTCCTTCCGGTCGTCCTATAGGAGACCTCCTCATAGAACTTCAACAAGGACGCAATTCAGCTGCCCAGTATGCCCGCGGGTTCCGCACCATGGCTGCAGGGAGTGGATGGAGTAAGGCTGCTTTACTTAACATCTTCCGAAGTGGGCCCAACAGAACTTCAGGTGGAGGTGACCTTCAGGATTTAAATCAATACATTCGTATTTCACTCCATCGACCTCGTCGCCGACCGCTGAAGAAGTCTGCCACCCAGGAATCCGAAACTTTCTCTTTCCATGACTCCGTCATCCCGTCCGAGTCTTCCAGAGCCCATGCAGTTGGGCCATGCTCCTCCCGTGTATCGACCGTCAAAGGAGAATCCAAGAAGGGCTCTGCCTATACTGTAGAGGGAAGGATCATCTACTCAGCCATGTTCGCCCCTCACGGCGAGATGAGAAGGGTCCCTCCACTGCCATGCAGGTAAGCGTGTTATTTCTAAATGTCTCCCAGAAGCAATTCCCCATCCCAGTATTGATAACTGTGAAGGGGGTTAGTAAGTACGTAGAGGGCTTGATAGATTCGGGAGCAGCAGGTAATTTTATCGATCACCAGCTAGTACAAGAGCTTGACATTGGTCTAACACCTGTCACCCCTTCCTCAAGGATTAACACCCTGGACGGGCAGCCATTGGGCACGGGCTTCATTACACACCTGACACAGAGCGTCACCCTCCAGATTGGAGTCTCCCACACTGAAACCATTCAACTCATGGAACTCTCATCCCCCGAACAGCCACTCATCCTCGGACACCCCTGGCTTCGTCGTCACGACCCTGCCATCTCGTGGCAACAAGATTAACTACTCTCCTGGTCTTCTACCTGCTTCACCAGTTGTCTCAGCCTACCGTGCAGAGCCACCACCATTGAGGCCTCTGCAGTGCCACCCACCATACCATCTGAATACACACGGTACAGCAATGTCTTCAGCAAAATCAACGCCTCCACTCTGCCACCACATCGCCCAGGGGACTGTGCTATTGACTTACTCCCTGGAGTGTCCCCACCAACGGGCTGTGTTTGCTTCATTTTCCGGGATAAATAGGGGGTAATGGAGAACTACATTGATGAAACACTCAAACGGTTATATTTGTCCTTCTTCCCCATCTGCGTCCAGCGTCTTTTTCGTTGGAAAAAAGAACGGTGGTCTCCGTCCATGTATTGATTAGCGTTCCCTGAATGACGTCACGGTTAAGAACGGTTTCCCTCTTCCTCTGATCCCAGCGACCCTTGAACAAGTGGGCCGTACCAACATCTACACAAAACTTGACGTGCATATAACCTTATCCGTATACGTGAAGGCAACGAATGGAAGACTGCCTTATTCACCGCACGAGGGCACTACGAATACCTGGTCGTGCCTTACTAATGCCCCCGCCGTCTTCCAATCCTTTATGAACGAGGTTTTCCAGGATATGATCAACCGCTTTCTCATCGTCTACATTGACATCCTGATTTACTCCCACTCCCTGAAGGAACACATACGGTATGTGCAAAACGTTCTTCAATGGCTGCTTGACCATAACCTTTACGTGAAGACTGAAAAGAGCACCTTCCACGTAACCTCGGTAAACTTCCTCGGTTTCGTACTGACACCTGGAGGGGTCAGCATGGATGAGAACAAGGTCACCGCCGTCAGTAACTGGCCCAAACCCACCACTGTTAAGGAACTCCAATGTTTCATTGGGTTCTCCAACTACTATCGCCGGTTCATTCGGAACTTCAGTTCTACTGCCACTACCCTTACCAGCCAAAAGACCTTGACCCTTCAATGGACTAATACCGCCCTGACTGCTTTAAACAACTTGAAACGCCTTTTCACCTCAGCTCCTGTCCTTCGCCAACCTGATCCGACCCTTCCTTTCACCCTGGAGGTGGATGCCTCCGAAGTAGGAGCCATACTCTCTCAGCGGGTGGGAACACCTCCAAAATCACATCCCTGTGCCTTCTCCAGGAAGTTATCCTCCGCTGAGAGGAATTACGATGTGGGGAACAGAACTCCTCACCATCAAGCTGGCCCTCGGGAGTGGCACCCCTGGTTGGCGGGTGCACAACATCCCTTTCTAATCCTAACAGATCATCGTAATCTGGAATATATCAGTGGTGCCAAGAGGTTAAACTCCAGACAATCCCGCTGGGCTCTTCACATGCTTCCATTTTCACGTTACTTACATCCCTGGAAATATAATTGTAAAGGCTGACGCTCTCTCCCGCCAGTTTGACCTTCCGACCAGTAACTCAGACCCTACACCCATTCTTCCTTCCTTTTGCATTATGGGACCGGTACAGTGGGAGGTTCGCTCTGCCATACAAGAAGCCCAAACCTTAGACCCGGCTCCTCCTGAGACACCAGCTGGGAAGAGTTGCATACCAGCAGCTGTTAGAACCCAACTGATGTAATGCTGTCACACGTCCTTGGGGTCAAGACATCCGGGCATTACAGGAACCACCGAACTTCTAGCCCGTAAGTTCTGGTGGTCCTCACTGGCATCTGACGTAAGGGATTACATACTCTCCTGTCCAGTCTGCGCCGAAACCAAAAGCCCTCGTAATCTCTCTTCTGGTAAGCTTCAACCTTTGCCAATCCCTCACAGACCCTGGTCCCACATAGCTGTTGACTTCATCACAGACCTTCCTGAATCCTCTGGTAACACCACCATCCTTGTCAGACCATTTTTTTTAATTTTTTTATGTCTGGTTCCTCATTTACCTAACGCCATGGAATTGGCTGAGTATGTTCCAGCAGGTGTTCCGTCGATTCCGGAGGACATCGTCTCTGACTGTGGGCCCCAGTTTGTCTCCCGGCTGTGGTGAGCCTTCTGTGACCGACTGGGGGTCGCCCTCAGCCTCTCCTCCGGCTACCATCCCCGGGCCAACGGGCAGACAGAACGCCTGAACAAAGAAATAGAGAAGTACCTCCGCCAACAATGTTCTGCCTCTCCACACGACTGGAGTCGGTATATGGCCTGGGCTGAATACGCTCAGAACTCGCTCATGCTTTCATCCCTGGTACTGTCCCAGCTGTCGACGACTGATTTGTAGTGTAGTGCGCAGGTATGCGAGACCACTCACCGGCATCTGCAGGAAGCCTTTAATACCCAGAAACGCTTTGCCGACAGACACCACCGACCTACAAAACACCGCCGACCTACCCTGCAAAAAGTTCTGTCCTTGCTTCATTGGTCCCTTTAAGATAACCCATCGCATCAACCCTGTCATGTATTGCCTCCAGTTACACCGTCAGTATAAAATCTCCTCGTCCTTCCATGTGTCTCTGTTAAAACCGGTCACCTACAGTTCTCTTCATCCTCCAGTCTCAACCTGCAGTGCGCCCCCACCGTTGGATGTCGGAGGGGAACCTTCCTACGCCATCCTTGATTCCAAATGCCTGAGGTCACATCCACTATTTAGTGGACTGGGAAGGTTATGGGCCTGAAGACCGGTCCTGGGTCCCTGACCAGGACATCCTTGACCCAGAGATGATTCGGGCATTCCACCGTAACCGTCCGGATTGTCCCGCTCCTCGGGGTCGACACCCGAACAGACCCACTGGACATCAGTGGGGAGGGTACTATAAGGTTCTGTATTTATTTTCTTAGTCAACCTTGTGTTCTTGAACGTAGCCCTGTCTTTAATTTTTGTTCAGTTCATTCTGTTTGTGCCTTTGTGAGGTATTGTTCGTTTTGAATCTACTAAGCCTTTTCCTAGCTTGTTCGTGAGAACCAGTTATAGCCTTCAGTCCTGCCTGTTTGCCTACCTGCGTATTACCGTTGCCTGCCTGTGACCACGATTCCTGCCTTCTGCAACGGCGAAAGAAACACCTGCCGTGCCTTGCGCGTGAATCTACACCTTTTTCTCCCTGAGTATTCATTACAACATGTAAGGAATTACTTTAATACGTTACCAGCAAATGTTTACAGATACTTTTGAAAAATTTGGTAAAAAAAATAAAATAAATGTATATTTAACTAGGCAAGTCAGTAAAATAGATCTTATTACAATGACGGCCTACACCGACCAAACCCAGACAATGCTGGGCCAATTGTGCACCGCCCTATGGGACTCCCAATCACGGCCGGCTGTGATACAGCCTGGATTCAAACCAGGGTGTCTGTAGTGACACCTGTAGCACTGAGATGCAGTGCCTTAGACGCGCTATAACAAGCGATTGAAAATGCAAACTTTGAAAGGTTAGCCCCCGCACCCTGTGTGACCCAGAATTATGAAATTTTGTCCATAGGTCCCTCTCCTCACAAGGAAAAACACTTCCCTTAAGAAACCATAAAGTCCGCCATTATGGATTTTCCACCATTTACAAATTTGTGAAAATCCCTTAACGCTTTTCCTCTAGCACGGATTGACCGATCTGCACAAAACTTGACATGTGGCATGTATGGACCAAGGTCTCTCAACACAACATTTTCCAGACGAGTATCAAAAACACACCAATTTTGACCAATAAACATTCACGTGGGTGTGGTCTCGCACATGAATGCGTACAAATCAGACAAGGATCTTCTTATTGTGACAAATATTGGTACACATGTTCCAAACACTGTCAAGACTCAACATATCTAAGCACATTTAGATAAACCACATGGTGGCGCTATAATGGGCACATGTTTATATGAAATTTGGCATACACGCTTAGGGAGGTGAGTCTAGCAAACCTGTGGAGTATGGTTGTTGAGTTTGGCCGCATGGTGGCGATGTTGGACAGGAAAAAACATTAATGCTAGCAAATTGGTTCGTATCAGCCATGTTGTTTTAGATAGACTCTTGGGAAATTGTGTTAAGACATGCATCCATAGATGCTACATATCAAATTTGGTTCAGGAGAAGAAGACATTTAAAGTAATCAATATCATTAGAAATAGTCAAAAATACAGTACCAGTCAAAAGTTTGGACACAACTACTCATTCAAGAGTTTTACTTTACTCTTTTCTACATTGTAGAATAATAGTGAAGACATCAAAACTATAAAATAACACATATGGAATCATGTAGTAACCAAAAAAGTGTTAAACAAATCAAAATATATATTTTATATTTCAGTCGCCACCCTTTGCCTTGATGACAGCTTTGCACACTCTTGGCATTCTCTCATCCAGCTTCATGAGGAATGCTTTTCCAACAGCTTCACGAGGTAGTCACCTGCAATGCATTTAAATTAACAGGTGTGCCTTGTTAAAAGTTCATTTGTGGAGTTTCTTTCCTTCTTAATGCGTTTGAGCCAATCAGTAGTGTTGTGACATGTTAGGGGTGGTATACAGAAGATAGCCCTATTTGGTAAAAGACCAAGTCCATATTATGTCAAGAACAGCTCAAATAAGCAAATAGAAACAACATTCCATCATTACTTTAAGACATGAAGGTCATTCAAACTATAACATTTCAAGAACTTTGAAAGTTTCTTCAAGTGCAGTCGCAAAAACCATCAAGTGCTATGATGAAACTGGCTCTCATGAGGACCACCACAGGAAAGAAAGACCCAGAGTTACCTTTGCTGCGGAGGACAAGTTCTGCACCACAGATTGCAGCCCAAATAAATGCTTCACAGAGTTCAAGTAACAGACACATCTCAACATCAACTGTTCAGAGGAGACTGCGTGAATCAGGCCTTCATGGTTGAATTGCTGAAAAGAAACCACTACTAAAGGACACCAATAAGAAGAAGAGACTTGCTTGGGCCATCACACACAAGCAATGGACATTAGACCGGTGGAAATCTGTCCATTGGTCTGATGAGTACAAATTTGAGATTTTTCGTTCCAACCGCCGTGTCTTTGTGAGATACAGAGTAGGTGAACGGATGATCTCCGAATGTGTGGTTCCCACCGTGAAGCACGGATGAGGTGTGATGGTGCTTTGCTGGTGACACTGTCGGTGATCTATTTAGAATTCAAGGCACACTAAACCAGCAGGTCTACCACAGCATTCTGCAGTGATACGCCATCCCATCTGGTTTGCACTTAGTGGGACTATAATATGTTTTTCAACAGGACAATGACCCAAAACACACATCCAGACTGTGCAAGTGCTATCTGACCAAGAAGGAGAGTGATGGTGCTGCATCAGATGACCTGGCCTCCACAATCACCCAACCTCAACCAAATTGATAGTTTGGGATGAGTTGGACCGCAGAGTGAAGGAAAAGCAGCCAACAAGTGCTCAGCATATGTGGGAGCTCTTTCAAGACTGTTGGAAAAGCATTCCTCATGAAGCTGGATGAGAGAATGCCAAGAGTGTGCAAAGCTGTCATCAAGGCAAAGGGTGGCTACTTTGAAGAATCTAGAAGAAAAAGAAACACACACCTATTTAGGCGAGGTGCTGGCTAGTGGAGTAGAAAACTTGAAAATAAAGAGAGCTGCTGTCACGCGGGACTAGGTGGGTGCAGGAATCAGATGCAGAGAGAGTTCCACTGGGGTATAGTGCTCTTTACTAAGGCACACACAAAAATGAAGCCCAACAATACAGGGCGCAGAACATACAACTTGACAACCCAAAAACCACAGGGTGTCAAGTGTAAGAAAGAAAATTACACCTCAGCCTACAATGCACACACGTAACAAAATAAAGACAATCCCGCACAAAACAACGGCGGGTCTACCTACTAAATATAGGGAAGCTCATTAACCGAAAACAGAACACAGGTGAAACTAATAAGACAAAACAAATAGACAAACGAAAAAGGGATCGGTGGCGGCTAGTAGGAAGGTGACGACGACCGCCGAGCACCGCCCGAACAGGTAGGGGAGCCAACTTCGGCGGAAGTCGTGACAACTCTAGGAGCTCAGATGCAAAAATGTAATATCCAATGTTTCGACAGCCAAGCCGTCTTCATCAGCTTGGCTGATGAAAATAAAATATATTTTGATTTGTTTAACACTTTCTTTGGTTACTACATGATTCCATGTGTTATTTTATAGTTTTAATGTCTTCACTTTTATTCTACAATGTAGAAAACAGTAATAATAAAGAAAAACCTTTGAATCGATAGGTGTGTCCAAACATTTTGACCGGTACTGTACATAAAAAGTATTTTGAATGATCTGGTTGATTTTTAGTTCTGATATTTGCCATGCATGGTAAGGAGTACAGACGTAGCTCATCCTTAGGCGATGTGTCCAATTTGTCCTGATGTTGCTTGCATGTTACATTTTTGCTTCTTTTTGCTGTTCTCCAAATAGCATTTTAGAGTCTTGAAATTGTATAGAAATGCAGTAAATGAGCTTCAACTTTCCGGACCTCATTAAAACGCAGACCCTGCCCACTGGGCACAGATGTCAGTTCAACGTCTAGTTTTGATTTACATTTGGTTGAGTTGTCAACTAACGTGAATTCAACAACACATTTCACCATGTCATTGGATTTAGGTTAGAAGTGTGCAAAAAATTCTAAACTCCCAGTGCCTAAGACAGAGTGGCTCAGTTTTCCACTTGGGTGGCGTTTTCCACTGTCTCTCCCTTTGTGCCATAAACCCTCAGGAACATGGTGTCCGATTCCCGTAGGTTCAACATACTGTTCTTCATGTTAGTTATTGTTTGTAAAGGTGACAGCGGGCCAAAAGGTCACTCTCAATATTACTTTTCCATTTTAAGTTTCCTGACATATGGCACCTTTGTGCTATTTGCCTTCTATGTGTTAATGGCCCAATATTACGAGTGAGGTTTAATGAAATTCTACAACTTGCTCTTTTTTGTGCATACAGTTCACCCGAGAGATGACAGTTATTCATGTACAGTAGGTCTTGTCTTGTTATCATCTGCATCGTTGAAAGAGGGAACAGGCAAATATTAATCAGGACATGTTGAAACAGAAAACGGCAGAGTATTCCATTTTGTTCTCAAGACAGGAAACATGAGGAGTTTGTGTTATTGCCCAGGAGTGGATTTTGTTTTGAGGGAAAGGGTCTTTGCAAGTGTAAATCAAAGAAAAAGAGGAATAGGAAAGGAGGAATAGCATGTGTTTGTGTTCTTTCAGCTATACTTGTATATGGAAATTGTTTAGCAACCACAAGTGAAAGATACTACATAATGTGCCTTTAACTTCAAGCACTTGTAATAGCCTACTAGGCTAGACTACAGTCTTTGACCAACCACTACTGAACCAGATATTACAAGCCAGATATTACATGTGTAATAATGTATTAACACATTAAGGACATTCTGGATTCCACCTTACAAAACAAGAGAGTGAGACCTGTTTTTCTGTCTCTCCTAAGAGTGGACTGAACCAGCTTTAACTTGATCACTCTCATTGGGCAGGAGCCATCAGTGATCAGAGATTAGATCACACAACTCATCAATGAGGAGGAGGATCTGGCCTCTCATCTCTATGGTGTGGAATGCAATCAAACAAGTATTGAAAAAAGTGCAGTCATGAAATTAACATGCTAATGAATAGGGAGAGGTGTGGTAGCAGGGTTACATATTTTGTTACTGCATACAGATGTAGGATCTAAATTTGAGCCAGTCTCCTACAGCAGGGAAAAAATCATGCAGCAACAGGAAATCTGAATTATAATGTGGACTATAATTAGTGCACATTTCTGTAGTGGTTGATACATTTTTCAAAAGGGAAAATCAAGTCTGAAATTTCTAAATGGAAATGACATACTTTAGTAGCCTTTTAAACCTCAAATACACTAGGTGTTTTAAATGTCCTAGGGTGAATTTACAGGGTGATCAAATTAAAGATCTTACATCTGTATAACTGCCAAACTTCCTGCCATCCAGGACCTCTATACCAGGCGGTGTCAGAGGAAGGCCCAAAAAAATTCCCAAGGGCTCCAGCCACCATTGTCATAGTATTTTCTCTCTGCTACCGCACGGCAAGCAGTACCGGAGCGCAAAGTCTAGGTCAAAAAGGCTTATTAACAGCTTCTACCATAAGACTCTTGAACAGTTAATCAAATGGCTACCCGGACTATTTGCATTATCCACACCCCACCCCCCATTTTTACGCTGCTACTCTGTTTATTAGCCATGCATAGTCACTTTACCTCTACCTACATGTACATATTACCTTAATTACCTCGACTAACCGGTGCCCCCACACATTGACTCTGTACCAGAACCTCTGTATATAGCCTCCCTACTGTTATTTTATTGCTGCTCCTTAATTATTTGTTATATTTATATTTTGTAATTTAAAAAAAAACTACATTGTTGGTTATGGGCTTCTAAGTAATCATTTCACTGTAAGGTCTACAACTGTTGAATTTGGCGCATGTGACAATTACAATTTGATTTGCACTTAAAAGGGAATGAACTTTTCCAAGACATGAAAACATTAATTTCCATTCAATTATGTATTCAGTAAACTCAACTGTCACAAGCTCATCCGATGCTGTTTATGTGCCTTAGGGAATAAGCAACCTATTTGGCAGCCTTTCTATACCAAAGTTCTTTCCCATGCAGGCAGTGTTAAGCGGCATGAAACATGAGAAAATGCTTCCTTTATCACCACTACCAGTCGATTGTTAATTTGTTATATTTACTTTGGCTGAGGGTAAGTTTATAGACTTCATATACACCTCAAGTATAACGTTTTATGGTTTGTGTGCTCAGTTCCACTTACTAGGCTCTACAAAGCACATCATATGCAATCAATCATAAGGGTTTTGAAGAACCAAGTTTTGGAAGGCAATATTACTATGAGAACAGTGTCACCATCTGTCTCTACTATGGAATTACATCGACTGTTTGTTATGAGAGTCTCTTTCATGGTAATGTGAACTCATAGCTTACTGTTTGGTAGTAAGCGTTTATTAGTTTAAAGGACACACTATCCAATCTATAATTTTTGTTTGGAATGCTAGGTCTTGTATCAGAAACTGATGCAGGATGTATGAGGGGTGCATAAAACCTCTTAGGAATTGCTGAGAAGGTAACCTAATTGTGTGTGCTAGTGAAAAAAATATAAGGACACTGAGCATGCTGGAATGACAAGTTAAATAAATGTAATATATTGTATTGCAGTATAGCAAAATTAGTGTCATTGAGCAGAAAAGCAGAACGGGGGCTTGTTTCCCTCAAGCCTCTGACAAAAACCTGTTCCCAATGCAATTGGTAAAAGTATATGATTTCCTCCAAATCGTTAACACTTTAAAGCTTTTACTTTGAAAACAGCTAGCATACGTATTAAAATGTATGCACTCACTACTGTAAATCGCTCTGGATAAGAGTGTCTGTTAAATGACTAAAATGTAAAATGTAAACGTATCCATCCTCTTGCAGCCCCTCTTCGCACACACCGTATCTGTTCATTAATTCAATCTTGTGGAAGACCTAAGAAATTTGAATTCAAGCAGTCGAAATGATTATACGTCTTAGTTGTTTAAATTCAGATATTGATTGAGCCTAGACGATCCTTTAGTCTTTAGTTCAATGCTTGGTGGCTTTTAGCATAAGCTCCCTCCCTGTCTTGTCTGTCATTAAAGCCAGTGACGCCAAGCACTGAAGGAAGGCAGCTAGCAAGTTAGCTAGCTAACTAACTAACGTTACATTTCGCTACACCCTCAATAACATCTGCTAAATATGTGTATGTGACCAATACAATTTGATTTATTAAGTTTACAAGTGAATACTGTACCAGCGTGTATTTTCTTATAAATATAAATATAGATAAATGAAAGGCTCAAATACAATATTTTCTCCTCCATCACTCAGTTGCGGGCAGTACAGGAGCATCATGGCAAAAATTGAAAGACGGGCCAATATAGCTTCTACCCCCAGACCGTCAGGTTGCTGAATAGCCACCCAATTAGCTACCCCCTCCTCTTTTAGCTCAGAGTTTAAGATTTCCACAGTACCTTGCATTTACATCTGCAACCACGTGCATGTGACTAATACACTCTCTACATCTAAATCTAGATGTTGCCTTCTTATGATTCCACTAGGTGGCATCACTTTACTTGTCTGGTATACGGTCGACTGTCTACTGCTCTGTGGTCTGTTCTGCTGCTCCAGTTAATGTTCTTAAGGTCTTGCAACTGATGCGCAGTCAGCTCTTTCCACCCCAAACTTACCCAAATGCATTATGGCCTAGCTACACAACTGATCCTGGACCAGTTAAGTGTACAATGCCAATATTTAAAAAAGAAGTCTTGCAGGATGACATCATGCAAGCCAACGCGTACTGAGCTCTCTGTTATTATGCCTGATCACAATTAGCCTACGCAACACTTTCATGGCAACTTGTTGTTTTACTTTGTCTTATTTTTTCCCCCTTTCATGATTACAGTAAATAATTGATTAAATCATGATGATATAATCAGATGTAGTTTTTGGGAGGAGGCTGTCTGAAACCGACAGTTAAGTAGATGCACTCGGTTTAGTATGCGCAAAATATTGTACACAAGCCCACTTTAGATATTTTGATTGGGCCACAGAAAAAGGAGTGAGGTATTATCACCATAAGTTATCATCAGCTTTGACCCATTGTCTGTATCTGGTGCTTGATTGATAGCAAAATGTGGTAGGTATCCTACTTCTCTGTGTTGTTAAGCTATAGATTTTGCACCATCAAAGATGAGCCGCGCTCCGGGATTTGTTGCGGTGTAAAATCGCGTGCACACAGTTTTAACAAGGTTCTAGGGCGCCCAAATCGCGCCTCTCTCTTTGTGGCTGTAGAAAGAAGATGGCTCCCGTTCTGGAGAAGAAGCTCCTGGGCGCAGCCGGGGCAGGCGACACTATGGAAAATAGCAACGAAGACGAGGAAGGACAAAACCTATGGCAAGTTCATGTACTCGTGATTTACAATGTGCTATTTTCTGTAACGGAAAAGCTTTTTACTAACTTGTTTAATGTGCTTTGTCACTGCCGGGTGCCCTCATCAACGGTCCCGGATGCCTTCAAAACAGTTAACTTGCTAACTCGTAGTTACAATAGCAAACGTAAGCTAGGCTACAGCAACTTCGCCTTAGCTAGTTAGTGTAGCTACATAACTAACCAGTTACAATAACAAACGAGCCAAACTTATAGATAACTAGGCAGGCTAACCAATATTCACACCACATCAATACTACTAACAGGCGCGTTATAGTAACTAACTCATTAGCCAAGTTATTTTCGTCTGATTGTGCAGGACCAAATAATGTACAGTAGCTAACGTTAACTAGCTTACTTTCCAACTTGACCCGTAGCCACAGAATAGTTGTTGGTCCTTGATAGTTACGGCTACACCTACATAACTAGCTATGTTTTAATATTGCCAAGCCAGTCAAACTTATTTGATAAAATATACAAAATTAAGAAACGATATAGCTAGCTAACTATGCTCAGTGACAGCTGACTCACGTTACCTGGGTGACTTGACACCTGGCATGTTGATTCTGACACTCAAACGCTCATTTGACAAGGTAGGCTAATTATCATAACAAGTGATAGCTAGCTAACGGTCTTGGTGGGCAGACAGACACCTACCAGTAGACTGTGTTAGGCCTAGGCTACTTTAATTTAATGTGATAACTAGCAAGCAAACTAATTGCATTGTTATTCCTTTCAGGACTTCAATTCTCAGTGAGGTTTCAACACGTTCAAGTTCTAAGTTGCCATCCGGAAAGAACATATTGGTGTTTGGTAAGTGTAAATCCATGGCATTCAGTAACTTTTAATCACACCGAAAGGAAGAAGTGGCATATTTTCAGGAGAGGTTGCATATAACGTTATACAAATAATACATGTTTTCAGTCAAATAAACCAAATCATAAAAAATGTACATGATAATAACATTTCCATTTGTGCGGAAATGTTTCAGGTGAGGATGGGTCAGGAAAGACAACGATTATGGCAAAACTCCAAGGAGCAGAGCACAATAAGAAAGGAAGAGGCCTGGAGTATCTGTATCTGAATGTCCACGATGAGGACATAGATGGTAAGTTCCCTGTTTTAGTGGCAAAAAATACAAGTGTACATGGGTTAGGCTACATGTTTGCAGTTGTACATGAGAACTTGTTCTCAACTGGCTTACCTGGTTAAATAAAGGTTAAATAAAAAAATTTAAAAAACATGTTCTTTTTTGCGTGACTGTACATCTCTGAATTTTTGCAGACCTTACACGCTGTAACGTGTGGATCCTGGATGGGGATTTGTATCACAAAGGCCTGCTAAAGTTTGCAGTGACAGCAGAGTCGCTGAACGACAGCTTGGCAGTGTTTGTGGCAGACATGTCAAGACCCTGGACCATCATGGAGTCGCTCCAGAAGTGGGCCAGCGTGCTGCGTGATCATGTGGACAAGCTCAAGATCCCGCCGGAGGAGATGAGAGAGATGGAGCAGAGGAGTAAGTAGTGCTGAATCATCTACTTCACCTTGGCTGCTGCAACAGTGTCTGTGGGGTTGATTGTCCAAGGCCAGTCCTAACATTGAGCTGTGTTTGTTTGGCAGTCAGACAGTAGAGGTGATGATAATTGCTGCCTTTTATGTTTTGAGATGCTTGTTGCTTGTGGAGCTAATGACATGGTTTTGTTTGGCAAGTGTCTGCAGCATAGTGAACATCCCAGACAGAGCCAACAAGATGGATGCTTACACAACAGATTTAGGCTACAGTTGGATGCTGGCTGGTTTTTCATTTAAACTAAAGGCAACAGCAGTAGAAAGCACAGACACTGAAGTATAAAATGACACATGGTCATGGTAGTTTGTAGGTCATCAGAAAGGCCCATGATTATCAGCTGTGTTCAGTCATGATGACCAAAGCCTGCTCTGTTGATCACTGTCTTATACTGAGTGCGCCCTCCTGATAATTTTAGAAATGATCATGAAGTGCTCTTTTGTGCTCTGAAGTTGCAGGCGCTTACAAGAGCCTGGGGTTATCTAAGGTTTTCTTGAGCAGGCTGTCTTTGAATGTTACTCTACTTGGAGATGCTTTAGAGATTGGTTTGATTTTGCAATCAAAACTAAACCAATGCCATGCTTAATGTGCACATATAGTAGACCTAGTGGATAGGTTCACCATTGTTTTTGTCATCAATCCATTGTAGGCCTATGACTACTCTGGATTTAAGTGTCAGTTTTATGATTGGAGAACCACTAGGCCTAACTGTTGACAAACTGAAATGTGTGGAAGGGGAAGTGGCAGAAGGATGATGTTTCTGAAGGCAAAAAAACCTTTGAGGTAAGGTAGCACATTACGGCAAATATTGTAAGTATTTTGCATAACCTGAATGCTTCTACTGGACCAATAATCTGATTTGCTGAATCTATACTGTAGGCTAAATTATATAATTTTGTTAGATGAGGACTTGGTTTGTCTTTCTCAATATAGGGAGGAAAGCATTTGCATAGTAGTCAAGCCTTTCTTTCATTGTGGATTGTGTTGTACTAGTAAATACATTTTACTTTGTTCGGTAGTGTAGGCCTAATTTTGGCGAATGGTGTTTGCTGATATCCAACACAGGTAGCAAGGCTGGCATATGCTCCCTGCCAAACTCTTGTTGAATACACGCCCACCCACAAGCAGTTCCAGCTTTCTAATCTAGCAGAGTAGCATATCACCCAGACAGTGCTCATCTTTCAGGATGTCAGTAATGATGTCATCACTGCACATGCCGGGCTAGTCCGACATATCCGAAGGGAGGAGGGGTGGCCGGTGTCCAGGTCCAGGCGCTCTTACAGCAGTGTTGCATCATGGTTTCTTCTGATACCAGAGTGAGTCTAAGCATGGAAGGGATATCGAGTGGGCAGGATGTTCCGGCTCAGTTGAAACTGGAGCAGCTTGATGGTGCTCTGTAGCAGAACCATTCCTTGCTGTATCATGCACTAAAATAACACAGATCAACAGTTTTTCTATTCACAACTGTCATTATCAGAATTCAGTAATATCTGTCTTACGTTTCTGCATTACAGGCCACAAAGCTGAAGGGTCGTGCAGGAAAAAGGAAATTATGCTTCACATTGTTCATAACATTTTATCAAGGCTAATGCTTACACTTTAAAGCTATTTGGCCCCACCTATGTTTGTACTAGAACGGTTAAGTGGGCAAAGTCGAACGATGGATGAGTCACGCTCTTGTCTCTGTCTGTCCTTCTGATTTAAAGTGGTGTCTGATTTATAACTGTACAGATGAAGGCTAGAATTGTGACCACTTGCACCTTTCTGACAGGCACTTTACTGTTTTTACCTCAGTAAAGACGTTTTGCCGCTCAGCCGGGTTATGTAAGAAATGTAGGCCAAAACTATGTATGTCACTCCCACTAAGACAGTCTACCAAAATATCTAAGGACAAAAAGCATGGCTCAATGGCTGAGAAGTGCCTACCTAAGAATTTTCTTCAAGGAAAACCATGTGAGGGAGGCATTTTTTTTGTACAACCAGTTATTTGATTTCTTTGGAGACAATTGTTTGTCCAATAGTCTAAATGCCATAGTGTTACACTAGGGAAATTGCACGTTTGTATCTTTTGGTTTGTCTTTGTTTGTTGAGACTGTTGTGTCCAAGCTCTGCTGGCCCCCTGCAGCTTTAGCTGGCACAGATCAGAGCCTGAACAGGCAGTCTGATCCCATCCCTGCTCCCAATCAGCTGGAGTTTACATCACAGGGCCGAGGCCAGACAGCCCAGCACCCTAAGGGTTGTTCTGTTTTGTTCCTGGTGGAGGACAGTCCTGTAGCAACACTGGCTCTCAGGGTCAGCCGTAACCACATTCCTCAGGTTCCTGAGGAAGGGGAACTGCCTTCCCAGACCACTACTCAGTGCTGCTGTGCTGGGATGCATACAGGGGACAGACTGCCAACACAGCTGCCTGCAGCAGTGCCCCATTGGGAGTTATGCTTCTGCTTTATACCAAAATAGACAAAAATAGACCTTGTGAAAATAGACCTAGCCTTTGTGTTTTGCTGTAGCATTATATGCATCCATCATTATCTTAGTAATCATGTTAATAAAGCTCTTGGAGTGTAAATATATTGGCAAGTCGTACTAAAAGCTTTTGCACTTGTTTACATATCTACAAACTACAGTCTCTAGGGTTGCGTCCTGTAGCAAGTCTAGAAGAAGCTAATGATAATTTTGATATTCTGTTGAGGTGGAGTCGACAGCACATAGTGGCATGAATATATAAATGATGGATGGGTTGTTGTCTGCTTGATTACAGCAGACGGTTAGTTATTTGTGTGTAAAACACAGTGGGAGTTATTCTCCAGTCTGGTAGTGGAGCAGGCAGTAGAGGAGCTGCTGTCAGATAAGCTCACATCTCTACAGACCTGGTGCAGCGCGTTCTATAGCTGTGAGAATGGCTGGTCCTGGAGAACAGGGAGTGTGGGGGGCTGAGTGCCTTGATAGCCAAGGGTAAGACCCCAGTCCTTCCCTACATGGACTACAGGACAGGCAAGCAGAAACTCAACATCATCTATTAAGAATGGGGACAACATTTTTTTTCTCCATTTCTTTTCACTTGGTCTTTAAAAACTCAGGGCCCTAGTTATGGAGTACCCATTTGTGATTCTGTCCTGCATGCTTTATTTCAGTCAGAAGAAAATATATGCTCTCTATACAACCTGTGTTTAAATCTTGTAAAGATTATTGATCCTCCAAATGAAGAAGATTCATTGAGACTGGTCTAACCAATGCGGTCGTCCCCTGTCTGCCCCACAGTGGTGAAGGCCTTCCAGGAGTACACAGAGCCGGAGGGAGCCAACCCAGCCTCTCCCCAGAGACGGGCTCCCCCTGCAGGGGGGGAAGACGAGAGCGTAGTGCTACCGCTCGGGGAAAACGTACTCACACACAACTTGGGCATTCCAGTGCTAATAGTTTGCACAAAGGTAAGTTGAGGCTGGTTGAATATAGGTACCTGAAAGAAGTAGCCTTCCATTTTTAGGCACCAGTATTGAAATGAATAGACAATTTTTGTACTAAAAGATTTTAAATAACACTGAGCCTCAGATTCCACACGGGCCCACAACTAACTAGTACACTGTTGACTCTCCACTCTGGCAGTCCATTTCATGGTTGGTGCCTGATCATCCCCCGTCTTGAGTTGCTGGTTTTTAGTGTTGCCCGTGAGGCAGCATCTTCAGTCCATGAAAGCACCACATTATTCCATGTCCATGAGCTTCTGGCAAATGGCTGCTTTAAAAGAACACACTGTTGTCAGTCATCAGCACTTCACATGCTAGTTATGACAAGGATGGGTGAATGTGTTATTTTCACTGCTCACTGTTTTTTTGTTTCTCTTCTACCTTTAGGGAGAAAATGGTTATTTCACTCCTGGGGAATTCATCTTGGTCTTTAGTACAGTTTGTTGAATATACTCAGAGCATTAGTGAAGTGTCCCCTCTTCAGGCACTATACATAGGGAATTTGTGGATTTGAAGTGTGCTATGTCTTCGAAGAGACAGCTGTCATTTGGTGTTCCATATTTTAAGACTATTTGCTGTATTTTCTTTTGATTACATTTTTAGTTTGTGTAATTTTACCCCATTTTTCTCCCCAATTTTATAATATTACGATCTTGTCTCATCGCTGTAACTCCTTAACGGGCTCAGGAGAGGCGAAGGTCGAGACATTCGTGCTCCTTAACATGACCCGCCAAACTGCGCTTCTTAACACCCGCTCGCTTAACCCAGAAGCCAGCCGCACCAATGTGTCGGAGGAAACACTGTTCAAGTGATGACCGAAGTCAGCCTGCTGGCGCCTGGCCCGCCACAAGGAGTTGCTAGAGCGCGATGAGCCAAGTAAAGCCCCTCCCGGCCAAACCTTCTTCTAACCCGAACGACGCTGGGCCAATTATGCACCGCCCTATGGGGCTCCCGGTCATGGCCGGTTGTGACACAGCTTGGGATCAAACCCCAGGCATTAGTGACGCTGCAATACTACGATGCAGTGCCTTCGACCGCTGTGCCATTCGGGAGGCCATTTGCTGTATTTTCTAAATCCATTATGTCATTGATTTTGATTGACAGATTGAGTGTAATGTATAGTTCTCACTAACTGCTGCAGTTTACAGAGCTATAAGGAATATGAATGCCAGTTTACACGCTGACAGATACACAGGTAAAATTATTAAGCATGCTAGCAGATACCATAGACTTTCAGTCATTGTGCTAACGCTAGTTAGCATTGGCTCACAAAACTACCTCAAACTTCCTTCATACTGGACACAGAGAGACATAAAAATGGTATCCACAAGTTCATCTGACTCTGGGGAAGTAGATAAAGAACATCATTGCTAAAATCGCAAAATATCCCTATAAGTCCCAATGATGATTGCACTTGGGTATGCATATTTAATGATGGGCTCCTGCATATTTAACCAGGCCTGCTGTCTTTGCTACTGCCATTTTTATTTATTTCAGGAAGTAGCTAGCCTGGCATTCCCTGAGTCATGCTCAGCCAGTCAGCCTTGTTGTTGTCAAGGTTACCATCTTGTGGTCACTGTGGGGAAGTTTATCTGTGTGTGAGAGACAGGGTGGTGCCTGCCTGCAGGCTTTTACTGCTCCTTCCTTGAGGGAGGAGGGGAACTTGCACGTGAGTGGAGGGTAGGAGAGCGGAAGTGAGGGAGGGTCGTGGCTGAGACTGAAAGGGAGGCATGGCGAAGTGAGCAAAGTCATTTTTATGTTCCGCAGGAGGGTATGGTTTTCTTGCTCCAGTTGTTGCTGTGTACTTCGCTCTTTCTCGCTATCTCTCTTTCAGTTCAATTCAAAGGTACTTATTGGCATGGGAAACATATGTTTACATTTGCCAAAGCAAGTGAAATAGATAAACAAAAGTGGAATAAAAAATTAACAGTAAACATTACACTCACAAAAGTTTAAAAGGAATAGAGACATTTCATGTCATATTATGGCAATGTACAGTGTTAAAACAATGTCTCTCTCTCCACAGTGTGATGCAGTCAGTGTTTTAGAGAAGGAGCACGACTTCAGAGAGGAGCACTTCGACTTCATCCAGTCCCACATCCGACGATTCTGCTTACAGTGTATCCTTTCTACTCAAACACAACACTCTACCTTAGAATGACAGGCCCCACCATGGAGATACAATTTTATGTGTTCTATTTAATTTTGTGCCCTATCATGTCTCTGCATGTTCCTTAACCCCACCTGACAGATGGAGCTGCCTTGATGTACACATCCGTCAAAGAGGAGAAGAACCTGGACCTCCTCTATAAATACATAGTGCACAAAATATACGACTTCCAGTTCACCACGCCTGCCTTAGTGGTGGAGAAGGATGCTATTTTAATGTAAGTGAATGCTTAGTTATGCTTTGTTAAGTGCCCACATATTGAGGTAACAGAGACTATATGAAATCATAAATTTCCATCTTGTGATTTGCCCTTTCATTTCCTCAAAAATAAAAAGGAGATCTAAATGTTTTAATTTTAGTCATTTAGCATAGGGGTTCCCAAACGTTTTCACTCGGGGGGGCGGGGGGGGCTTCCAGCTTTGGGGAACACCTCGCACCCCCCCAGCGAGCACCCAATGTCTATTTATATGGTCACAAGCACTGTTTATGACACAAACTTTCCACACCCCTCTTGTTGGTGTAGAAAATGTTGTAGGTTCAAAGCTTATGTTATGTGGTGCAAAGAACATTTTGCCGTTTTAAAGCAAATTTTCTTGCAATTCTTTACATTTTGCCAATGTAATGTGTATTCGTGATATTTGAGTGACAAAAAAATTCCAACCATCTTTGGGCTTAAAAAAACTAAAAAGAATGTTGGCTGACATGGGCTAGTTGATCTGGACATTTCTGACAAGTTATAAATAGCTCTCTAAGATATGCAATAACTAACATGACAAGAGGAACTGATGATGCACTACCCAATTGAAATGTAACCTTGTGCATTCTACTATTACAACTTTCAAGAGTAAGCTTAAAGCTGGACTGAGTTTAAACATTTATAAATGTTTTTTTTTAATTTGGAGGGGACGGGCCATTGTGTCCCCCCCTGCCAACCCCTCGCACCCCTCCACAGTTTGGGAACCACTGATTTAGCAGACATGCTTATCCAGAGCGAGTTACAGTAGCAATTAGGGTTAAGTGCTTTGCTCAAAAGCACATCGACAGATTTTTCACCTAGTTGGCTCAGGAATTCGAACCAGCTAACTTTCAGTTACTGGCCCAACGCCATTAAAAGCTAGGCTTTTAACTGGTAGACAGTTTTGAAGGTATATGAATATGTACTGTATTGTCTTTGAAAGTTATTGTAACAAACTATTGGTCATTGCTCGAGTACCAAACAAAACTATTTTCTTTTCCTAGTCCATCTGGATGGGACAATGAGAAGAAGATTGCAATTTTGCATGAAAATTTCACAACGGTGAGACCTGAAGACCCCTTTGAAGACTTCATCATGAAGCCTCCAGTACGGAAGGTAGGATCATGAGGCTTCTACAGATGACATGTCTTGGACTTTTGGAATTTTACAAATGTTCCTTATGCATCTCCCTTGGTTTGACATTCACGTCTTCTCTCTCCAGCTGGTTCATGATAAGGAGGTAAACGCAGAGGACGAGCAGGTTTTCCTTATGAAGCAACAGGTATGTGTGTTTGTTTGCATTCTAGATCACACAGTTATGGAATGCCTTTCATGTTTGCAATTCCATGTTATCTCCTCTTCTAAAGATGCACACTAGATGGTAGTGAGTTGAGAAAAAAATAATTGGTTTTGTTCAAAGCTAGGATTGTGGATAGTGGAGCCAGTTTTGTTTTATTAGCCTTTCCCAGGCTTCAAAGCCTGGGGTTCCTATTCTGCACTTCCTCACGGGCCAATCAGGAGTTCTCCTTCAAAGCCTGGGGTTCCTATTCTGCACTTCCTCATGGGCCAATCAGAAGCCTTAGAACTCCCAGGGCTTTAGCGTAATTGGTTGAAAGGGTGTTGTTTCTGAGAGATCACGTGGTTGCCTCAGGGCGAAGAGCGCTTCCTCTTTGTAGTGGGCTTCAGTCAGTCCCTGTAAGGTCAAGGTACCTGTATCCATCCATACAATGTTTGTTTCTACTATGCACATAATCTGTGATGTAAGGAAGTGTTTCTGGGAATGTTATGGGGGTTGGAAAATATAAGCTACAAATGCAGAATTTTTATGGGACAAATTATTTCAGGAAAAATGTGAAAATAAAATATTTTGTCTCACACCATTTTTATTTTTTGTCTGTTCTTAAGTCTTTGCTGGCCAAGCAGCCGGCCACACCAACAAGAGGAGCAACAGTAAGTGTGATAACATCAACCACTTTTTTTCTTCATTGCCACATTTTCTTGACATGTGTGTTGGATGACAATCATCTCATCAATAGGAGCCATGATTCATTTTGCCTCACTACTCCGCTCTTTGTCTTCTGTCTGTGTCTCAGGAATCTCCTGGACGGACTGCTTCTGGCTCTCCTCGACCCACTGGCCGTACAGGCTGTACCAATGTGGCCAGCGTCTCGCCAATGACCGCAGTCAAGAAACCTGACCCCAACATGAAGGGTAAGTTGGACCACTGGAACTTACTGCCCACCCTTTATTTGTATTTTTACAGAGCATCATTGAAACTGTTGTATGAGAACTGGCAGTCATTTGGGCAACACTTCTTTTGGGTGTTGGAAGTGTGTGACTGCTGTCTAACCACTGCCCCCCTGAGGTAGCTATTGAAATAATTTCATTAACAATAGATTCCTGCACACCTCCCTCCGCTGGCCTTGTTTGGGGAGAAATATTGACATTTTCTCCATTAAGCTCAGTGGGGGAGCCGTGCATGCCAGCGTGAATAGATCCGCTTAAATTAAACCAAATTTATTTGAGACCTGCAACCCCCACCCTGTTGTTGGTTGCTGTTGGCAAAGCCATGTGGAGAGGAAAGGATTTGAATACACTATACAAAAACGGACAGTTAATCTTCTAGGAATGCATGTGCATTGAATTATGTAAATGGTGTTCCAACTATGATCCTGTATGTGCACTAATGTTTTTTTAGGACGAAATTATGAATATCATGATCATACAGTAATAACTGTTACGTTCCTGAATTGTATGGAAGAGATCTCTCATTTAAATATCATGGTTCTGATCCTAAGGGATGCTCGTCTCATGTGTTTGTGTCTCAGGAGCAGCAGCAAACGAGGGAGTGCTGGCCAACTTCTTTAACAGCCTTTTGAGTAAAAAGACTGGGTCCCCTGGGAGTCCAGGCACCGGAGCTGCAGGAGCAGGATCTCCAGGATCTGTCAAGAAAACAGGTATGGCCTCCTCTGGCCTGGCCCTCCAGGGTGTCACTGGCTTCTCTCTGGTTTAACTGCCTCTTGTTGTTGCCTTTGGACCATGCTGTTGTCTGGAGGTTTACCCCTAGAGCCTGAAAGAGAGGGAGTTCTTGGCAGGTCCTAGAGGAGTGGAAGAGTTCCCCTAAACTCCTCTGCCACTGGAGGAACTAGTGAAAGGCCTGTATGCATGGGACACCACAGCTGTTACCAATGTGTCATTCTCTGGCTGCAAAATATCCCACAACCACCCCAAATGACACCAAGCATATACCACGGCTCACTGCTTATCTCTCTCGTTTTTTTTCGTCCATTCAGTATGAAGTTGTATTAACCCATTATCTCAGCATACTTGCATGGCCTTGTGTCCTAATGGCCTTGTGCAGCTAATGACATAAAACTGAAAGAATATGCATGGAATGTTTTTTAATGTCTCAGGATTGGTTTTGCATGTGTGCGTGCACCTGTCACGTGATGCAACTGAAGTCATTTAGCATGGGACCACATCTCGTCAGTTTCCATCCGCTTGCTGGCCTGGCCATAACAGTCAATTTCTAGTACAGGCACAGAAGCTACAGGAGATTACTTTCTGTTCTCTCTTTTATTTTCCAAGGGCAGAAGCCGGTTTTGACTGACGTCCAGGCAGAGTTGGATAGAATGACTCGCAAACCGGACTCCATGGTTACAGCTAACAACACACCAACAGAGAACGAAGTGTGAACGCAACAACAGCATTGTCCACTGCAAATACTGGAAAACCAACACAAGCATAAAAAAAAAAAACGAAATAAGACCAAATTCCCAATGTGTATATCAGTCAGCAGACAGTAGTTTTGCCAAATGAGTTTGAGATGCTATCAGATATATTGGTTATTTTGGTAATATGGAGAAAGAACAAAAGGTGGAGGTTTGGAGAAGGAGGAAGTTGAAGACTTGGCTGTATCTATCCTTATTACTTCAATTGTAATGTTTTTTTTGCAAGGGATGTCAGGTTAAGTAATGCGTGCACACTCCTTGGGAGGCAGCCAAATCCCCTGGTCTGCAAGCCCTCCGTTAGCTAGGGGATACAACATCTCTCACAAGCTTAAATGGTGGAAAAGTGGTGTGGCCTCTTGTTCAGATAATCTTATGGAAGGAAAGCAGTTGTGATAAGAACAATTAAACCCTAAATATATTCATTAAAAAAAAGAAATACTTGCAAGTGTATGTAGTATGTAAAAAAGGTTAGATATGATACTGATGTATTTATATATAAAAAAAATCTTTATTTTCTTTTTTTCTGCACTGTTTGTGATTTAGAAAAGGGTTTAGATAGCTATATCTCATAACATGTTAAACTCCACTGACGTCATGACACTAATGTGACAAATACACATAGCTGAAAGCAAACAGTGGCATCTGCCCACAAAATGGCAGGTCCAACTAGTCATCTTTAAGGATTCTGTAAATATCAGCGAAATTGCAATTCAAGCTTTGGTTTTATTTTGTACAAAATGCAATTATTTTACAAAATTATGAAGAAATGTCTGGGATAAAATGAGCACTGTTGGGATTGGCAAGTGTAGAGTTTGCAAGGAATGCTCTTTTGCCTAGAGGTGTTTTGGGGGCAGCATCTTTCCTACTATAACTCCCAAGTGCCTGGCTCAGTAACTGTGTCATAGTAGAGCTGCTTATCTACTTACAGGAAATGCACTGTAGCACCAACGGTAAAATGTTTTTCAGTTCGGTCATTCAAGTAAATTTTTTTTTTGTATAACAAGTATGGTCTTTGCATAAGGTTTCAAAAGAAATGTAGCTTACTTCTGTGGCCTAGATGACATTGTTCACTTGAGCAATAATGAGAATGCCTTTCATTTTATAAACTGTAAAGGTATCTAGATGCAGATTTTTAGAAGTAACCACAAGTTTAGAGTTTGTGTCCCCCAGATGAACACTTGTGTGGTTTAAACCACTCACTTGTGCGGCCAAAGCATTTAGAAATCAATTACTACGGTTTTAATGTAATGGGTTATCCTTAAAAAGGAAATTTAGCTCTGTTCTTTTTCAGTTTCAAATGTTTTTATACAAGCTATATGGCAGGTCAGGTTAAACATTCACAATTTCTACATGATGTTGGTGTAGAAATCGTGGCCCAGTAGGAAATTGCATTGTCCACAGATCTTTTGTGTGATCTTCAGTGCCCATTTACAATGTTGGCTTTTTGCCTTCAGTGTACACACAGTTCACAATTTGTCCATCTGTGCACCCTGCCTTCACTCAGTGTAGATCTTAGTCAATATTATCAGCCTTTGCTTGTGTCCTTAGTAGGTTTTTAAATTGTCCTAGTTCTGCCAATGTTTTTTGTAAACTTTTGAACAATTACATCCAATCTAATACTGTACCATATCAAATTATTTGTAAAAATCGTAAGATTATTTGATTAATCACAATGAAATAACTAAATGATCACCCTCAAATCTATATACAGTCTAGCTATGGTTAATTTGCAGATCAGCAATTGTAACATGGATTTATTAAACTGTAAGAGCAGCTACTTGGCTTTTAAAACAACAACGGAAACTACATAGAATTGGAACCTGGAACCAAAGATGCCGCAATTGGTGTGTTCTGTTTGTGTAAATAGTCTCATTTGATCTCCCCTGGCCCTGCGTGGAACACCCATCATTCCAAAGTACATTCTAAGGTGGTCCGTGTACTTAACCCCTACCTGAGTTGCCAGGCTAACACGTTTGTTTGTTTGTTTTTGCTCTAAGGGGGAAAAATCACAAGACCAAGATGTGTGCAGTCTACTTTATTTTACATGAACCAATCTGTAGTAAGAATAAGATGAGAACGGGCTGGATTTTGATTGTATCAAAATGAAGCGCTTATATTTTATCTTCATTGGGCAGAAATTTGCATCTAAGTTCAGTTGCTGAAATTCAAGCACAATATTGGGACACCCAGGAGTATTTCCTTATGTTGAAATAAGCACTTTCATTTAGAGAGCTGTAATGAACCCCCAGATGTTATTGTTTAAACTATAGAATGCATACACTTCTTCCTGCCTGCTTAGAACGTGTATTGATGAATTACAAGTATGACACACTTAATATTGCGTTAATATTTTGGGGATTAGCAGTATAACGAACATGGCCCTGGCAGTCAAATCTGCTCCAGACTTTTAAACTTCAACCTTTTTGGAGGTTTTTAAGAAATCCAAATCTAAAATTCATGTCAATGCTCTTTAGTTTTTCAGGTGTATTTCTGTCACACCTGCCCATTGCAGAGCGTCTCAGTATTATTCTGTTCTATTTTTTTCTGCACAACAATGGTTTCTGTTTGCAAGCATTACTTTGCTTAAATTATATAGGAGAGATATCTTTTAGGGTGGTAACAGCCTAGAAATTCATGAACTCGTTCACTCCTCTGATGTTTGTCTCCACATAGTTACTAAACATCAGCATTAGCCAAACAGAAATCTGTATGTTTGGCTAGTACATCAAGGAAAAGTACTCACTCTGCTTGATTTCCAAATGTATGTTTTTGATGATTGGATATCCCCAAGATTGAATGAAAAACAGATCTTGTAACATATTTTTCAAGATTAAGTTAAAAGCGACTGCTCTATACATCTTAGTGCTATGCCTTCAGCCCTTGAAAATATACACATATAGGAGATTTAAAAGCTTTTGCTTACAGTCCATCTTATTCAGGATATAAACACCTTTAAACCACATGGAGTACTGTGTGCCCTGGACATATTCAAATGAGTGTGATTGTATGGCTTTAACATGATGCAGCCATGTGGTATCTCGCTTTTGTGCCCACAAAGATAAGGAAAAGTGTCTGTCAGCCCTGGCTTCAATAAAACAAAGAATCCAGACTACTTTTGTATCCCTTTGTCTCAAATCATGATACTGTGTGTAGATGGCAAGTAAAATCCACATTGAATATTGCTCTGCTTCACTGTTTAATTTACTGCTATTTAGTGTGGATTCTAGAAGTGACACCATTGGGTACATATTGGGTAGTCATTTTATCAAACCCCTCAACCTACCAGTTGTCACTGAGTAGCAAGTGAATGGACTATAAGTGGAAGTGAAATAAGAATATCCCCCTACTTACTTGTCCCTTGTGAACAAGTGATTGACCTTGACCATGAGATGGCAGTGCAGTGTTTTTCCAGACACAAGGACAGTAGGACACGTAAGTGCGATTTATTTGTCCTTGCCCTACATCTGAACCCACCCAAAGTAAACTTTGGAGCTGAACAGATGATAGTGATCAGTCTTTATTTTTTATGTTTAAATGTCTGTCATCACTTTTAGTAGACATTACTTACGCTGATGGTCAGAGTAAGTAATGTAGTCTATAGTTATTTTATGAATTATGCCTTTTTGAAAAGTCTCGGGTGAATATTTGTTTTGCTTGTTCTGTTTCATGTATGTTGATTGGCCTATTTGGCGATATGTGGCCTAGTGGTATCTATTGTCTACTGCATAGTCGATTAACATAATACTGTAATATGTTACAGTAATCGGTGTACTATTGCAAACACTATACCGTAGACCTAGCCATAGAGATGATGGGCCTACCTGCCAAAGCGTCATCAGTGTACACCTGTGTACACGTCACGATCATAGTCCACCACTCTCCGCGCCCTGCATGGCAGGGGAAAACCTACGCAGTATCTATCAACGAACGATGATACACACATCGGGAAAACCCTTCACTATTTACAATTAAATCAACGGGGATAATAAAGATTGCCTCCGGGACCTAGGCTACCAGAAGTTACTATATCCAATGGGCGTCTTCAAGCTTTTAAATACTTTTGAACGCGTGTGCATACAGGAATGTGCCGTTTTTGGGGCGAAGACTTTACATTTACAGTGACCGTAATATAATTTGTATTCCAGCTCAAAACTTTTGGCTACAAAAGCCATGGTGTAAAAACGGCATGTCTCGTTTCATCTGGCCATGATGGATTTTTGTTATTTACATACAAGTATCACAAAGGAGCGGCATGTAGCTCGCCTGTTTCTCCAAATCCCTGAATAGGTGTTTTCGGTGCGTGCAGAACAAACCAGAATAGTCCCCTTACACTGGTGCGCAACTGTAACGCAATTTCTATCACATTCTTTTTGGAAGCAGCATTTGATCAACGAGGAATATTCGCGGAATAAGCATTGTTACCCCCCCCTTTTTTTTTTTAAATCGCCACAAAATAGCTTGTTGTGCGATCGTCTCATCAAAAGTGAGCCGTTTTTATTTTGTCCCTTTCGCTTATTGCAAAAAGTGATTTTTTTTGTTTTCAAAGCTACACGGTGAGTAATCCACCACGCTACTCTCTAATAAAAGTGCCCGTGCGTGTAGGAGCGTACAGTCAAATCATCATGAGGAACAGCGAGGAGGCGGAGGGGTTTGATGGCGAGGCCTCCAACACTTCCATGATCTCGGGAGCAAGTAGCCCATACCAGCCCACCACCGAGCCCGTACACTCAAGGAATGTTTTGGGTGGCATTAGGTGTGACTTTGAGTACCTGAAGTCACACTTTGGCATATTAAAGGCCGTTGAAGTGGTGAGTTAAATAATTCAGTCAAATCATTCAAGAGCTGCTTGACTAGGCTACTGAAGAACTGTAAAGATGTGCATATGAAAACGCTTAATTGAATGATGTGTAGCTTCATTTGTATGTGTGTAGGCTGTACTTGTCTGTTTTTGATTGATGGCCTGCCTCTTTAGGCACAGTGACATAGTAGTAGCCAATTGTGCATGTTGGTCACCCACAGTCCACTCTGCTACACTTTCACATTTTTTTCTAATCAAATGTATTCTCACATGCGCCGAATACAACTGGTTTAAGATTTTACCGTGCAATGCTTGCTGACGAGCCCTTCCCAACAATGCAGAGTTTAAAAATATAATACACAAGAATGGCGTTATATACAGGGAGTAACAGTACCATATCAATGTGCAGAGAGGTACATGAAGGTAGTACGCGATTTTGCAATGGAAGTAGCCCAAATAATGACAAAATCCTCTGCTAGAAAGAATTCCTTATCAACCAGTTCCTTACTGTTCAAAAGTTTGGGGTCACTTAGAAATGTCCTTGTTTTTGAAAGAAAAGCACACCAAAAAAATGTGTCCATTAAAATAACATAACATTGTTCAGAAATACAGTGTAGACATTGTTAATGTTGTAAATGACTATTGTAGCTGGAAACTGCAGAATTTTTATGGAATATCTACATAGGCGTACAGAGGCCCATTATCAGCAACCATCACTCCTGTGTTCCAATGGCACGTTGTGTTAGCTAATCCAAGTTCATCATTTTAAAAGGCTAATTGATCATTAGAAAACCCTTTTGCAATTATGTTAGCACAGCTGAAAACTGTTGTCCTGATTAAAGAAGCAATAAAACTGGCCTTTAGACTAGTTGAGTATCTGGAGCATCAGCATTTGTGGGTTCGATTACAGGCTCAAAATGGCCAGAAACAGAGAACTTTCTTCTGAAAATCGTCACTCTATTCTTCTTCTGAGAAATGAAGGCTATTCCATGCAAGAAATTGCCAAGAAACTGAAGACCTTGCACAACGATGTGTACTACTCCCTTCACAGAACGGCGCAAACTGTCTCTAACCAGAATAGAAAGAGGAGTGGGAGGCCCCGGTGCACAACTGAGCAAGAGGACGAGTACATTAGTGTCTAGTTTGAGAAACAGAGGCCTCACAAGTCTGGCAGCCTAATTAAATAGTACTCACAAAACACCAGTCTCAATATCAACAGTGAAGAGGCGACTCCGGGATGCTGGCTTTCTAGGCAGAGTTTCAAAGAAAAAGACATATCTCAGACTAGCCAATAAAAATAAAAGATAGAGATAGGCAAAAGAACACAGACACTGGACAGAGGCACTCTGACAATAAAAATAATAAACTTGGATTAGCTAACACAACGTGCCATTGGAACACAGGAGTGATGGTTGCTGATAATGGGCCAATGTAGATATCCATTAAAGATCAGTCCAGCTACATTAGTCATTTACAACATTAACAATGTCTACACTGTATTTCTGATCAATTTGATGTTATTTTAATGGACAAAAAAATAGCTTTTCTTTCAAAACAAAGACATTTCTAAGTGACCCCAAACTTTTGAACGGTAGTTGTATGACTTTATTTTCAAGAAATCAGCAACATTTCTCTCAGCAGTTTACAGGAAGGGGAAACAGAATAGTTTAATGTGGGGTTTGAGCCAGTACTCCTAAAACCAGATGTCTAGGAGGGAGAAAACACAACAACAAAGGAAGATGATGATGCCTCCCAAAGCTATGATAATTCAGTTGCAGAGGAAATGTCTCGGCCAGAGTTTTGTCCCCTCTTTTGGTGCCAAACTGTTCAGTCAAAGATGGTGCTCGCACATAGCCTACAGATGAAGCACTGTATCCACAGTGCGGGAAAACCAGTGGAACTAAGGAAGTAATTAAGTGCATACAGTGCCAAGGGTAACAACCTGAGCCCCCTACTCAGAAGATGCCATGTTTGAATATTGCTTCATTAGCAATTATAGAATGTTATTTGGCTTCTGTTGTGCTGAAGTCAAAACACACACCCTCTTGACTCTTTAAGTGAACTCATTGTACAAAGAGTTTTGATGTTCAGAGGATTCACCAGATTCAAAGCCCGAAAAGCCACAGTACCCGTGTGACAAGGAGAACGGTGGGAGAGATGTACCTGGAGAATCACACACACCGGAGATATTTGTCTTTGAGAAAGACATCTGTAGCCTGCATGTAAAGTCTGTGCTGAGAGCAACTCTCTGTGCCCAGGTGGATGTTTACTGCTTGGTCAGGTGAGACTGACAATAAGCATGTGATAACAATGTCATAGTGGGAGAAAGCTGACCAACTAGAGGTTACATAAAAACAAACAAAACACTGAGGTCAAACAGGAAGTCATGTTTTTCATTACAGTTACCCAGGGTTAATGTACAGTGGAGACACCACAACTCCCAGGGACATTACAGGTGTGAATGCGACAGGTCTTTCCAGTCTTTCCTGGTCATGCCAGTCTAATTCAATACCTGCACTGGGCAGGATGTCTGAATGTCATTACCTCACCTTATCTCACCTTTACCATGTCTGCCAACCAAGCCGTGTTGGCGTTATGGACCTAGTCACTGTATTACTTTATTAGCCTTGCTTGCTATGCTTCATCTGTAAGGGGGTTTCATCTGAACGATAGTACAGAGGAGTTGATAACACATTCCTTACATTTACTCATGGCAGCTCATTCAGGAAATATGCTCAAGGTTGACCATAATAGTTTTACAATCGCAGAGCTCCCATATGTAGGCCTGGTTTGACTGTCAGTTGACCTTGGAGTGCATGTATGCCACAGCCTTTTCCACTGCCACTGGACAATGATTGACTGACTTGAAGGGCCTCACAGGGAGCTGCTGAGGTCTTGTGTTTTACTATTTAATCCCCCAAACACCGTTCATTGTAACTCATCTGCAAATGTGCCAAGTTTTTCCCTGAACAAGAGCACTCTCAATGTAAATGGATCATCCCAGTTCAATCCACATTAGTGCAGAGTTGATGATTGGTATTGTTGAACTCAATTAAACTAGTGATAATGGACTAAAGTCTAGTTTAAAGGGAGGGTTGATGATGTTAAGTTATCCTTCCCTAATAGGCTACTCAATATTCAGTTACATAAAATCACATACGATTTCAGCTATAAATCAAAAAGCATACTTTGTGGGCTAGTGAAGTTGAATGTTCGGTGCTAACCTTGCTGGTCAAATCGGGATGGTTTTGTGTGTAGTACAGTATATGTCACATTAGTTAAGTTGAGGTGAAACCCTCCTCCCGTTAGCATGTTTACCTCTCCTAATGACTTTACTATGGGAACTGTTCCTACAGCCACACCCACTTGGTCTCTGGTCCCATAGAGGTTGTTGTTACATAAACACTGACGGTCTGAGGTTGACCTGGTGTTACTGGGAGAAGCAGTAGCCCCAGGATACTGGTGCTATCACCTTCAGAGAACATTTCTTTGTGTCACTCTATGATAACTTTACATGTGTGTGAAAAGTCTCGTGACAACAGGCTTTTGTGGATCTCATTTCCTCTAAGCATTTCTACATAGCTCAAGTCATTTTACCCAATCAGCTCTAACCCAATCAGCTCTTACCAATCAGGTTTTCACAGTCCCTCCTTTTTGTACTGTTTATAATGTAATTTACACTGTGGCCTTTATAATACCAAAATAAAGCTCCATTTTCATCTCATTTGTAGAGTGTTGCCTTTTGGATTAAGTTGTTACATAGCTATTCAGTTGTGTCAATGGACCTTGTAATGTTGATATTTTTTTGGGTGCTTTAACAAGGGAAAGTTTAATATTATTGAAGGCCCTTTTTGTAGGCTGTGTATGGAGCTAAATTAATTTACCAGATGCTGCTCCATGTCAGCTTGCACTTCCCATTCTGGAGAGACTGTGTATTCTGTTGTAATGTTTCTCTCTGACTGGTCTTCAACAAACACACATGATAGGTGGAATTTCTGACTCTACAGACATCTCTGGGGTCAAGAAACAGGAGAAAAATGTCATTTTTGCACAGATTACAATGAGCCATTTGGGCCAGGAAGGAAATACACAGGACACCACTGATCAAAGGTTGTTGGAGTGCAGTCTGTGTTTTGATGCCTACCTCCATTCATTTTCTGGGAAGGGCTGCTTTTATCACAACTCTCAGCGATCACTTCGTCCACTGCATCCACCCCCAGTCTGGACACGTCCATGTTGTAATGTCACTCTGTGTGCACCCAGACAAACACACCTCTAATGGGGTTTCAATTGGCTGCCACAGAGAAAGACATGGGCTCGAAGAATTCTTCACTGAGGTACCTACTGTAAGTGTGGGGTTGCCGGTCTGAAATAATAACACGTTTGTGTGTGCGCGTGACTGTGCACGTGCTTGTGTGTCTGCGTGAGAAACAGTGAGTTGAGTGCAGTGTTTGGCCTTCGCAAGGCTGTAATTGCAGCAGATGTGTGAAGGGTGGTGAGCCAGAGAGCCTGTCAGGAGTGTAGCCTAAGCGCTCTCCTGCCTCAACAACTCTGTGTCAGAAACAGAAGAGTGTTGTGATGAGAAGCCCTGTTGCAGTCCCCTGTTCTGTTCATTAACCAGGCTGACAGGTTTAAAAAACAGCCCGGGGCTAGGGAGGAGAGGAGGGGAGCTGGTCAGAAGGAACACGTCCAGCTGCCTCCCTGCTGCTCCCATCAGCATCTGGTTCAATATACTCGTTGATTTACTCACTGCACTTATCGTGGCAGTTGTCTCCTATCTCAGCCAACTAAGATGCCAGTTTTACAGCAAATTCTGACATTGACAATATTGCTCAATGCCATAGAAAACTGTTGTTGTCAGATGGATGAACATCTCATCCTCAAGGTATCAAAAACGTGTTCTTCAGGATAATATAGGACTTAGATGGAGAGGAAAGAGTGGCTACTGATCTGCATTGTGTCTTACCCAGAACAAGACAGGATGGATTGGGCCTCGACACTGCGCCAACATATTTTATGGAAAATATGTTTTGTTTTCATGAATTCTTTTAAATATTACAGATGGATTGGTCTTTTGTCCAACTTCATTATGGTAATTCTTTACACATAAATCATAGGCTTCATATAGTCTCCAACGCTATTACAGATAATTGTACAGAGGTGAGTGGTTTTTCTCTGTCTAAAGATAACATCACGGCTAAAAAGGAGGTGAATCTGCATATTCAAGTCCCACTGTTGCCATGGAAAGCGTTGTCTGTCAATCACCCTTTCCATTTAACCAGTACAAAACAGGAGTTGGCTCTTCACAGAGAGGCCTCGCTCAATCTGCATTTCAGAAGAGCATGGAAAACATACAAGAAATCTGAGCAGGTCATACATTATAGAAACAGCATGACGTGTATGCAAATCTGTGTCTCCTTTCGTGGCTTCTTGATAAGGTTTGTTAGGGATGGTTTCTCGTGGTTAAATCCCAGACTTGGTATTGGTACTTATAGAGTTCTGGCCGTAAGCAGATCCTCAGACGCTTGGCTGTCCAGGTCCCGTGTGGGGAGCCGTAGACTGTCAAGAAGTCATGTGAATTCCTCGTCAAAGCTGGGAAACCAAGCGTCTGCTTAAGACATCTGAAGGCTCCCCTTAGGAGGGGGATTTTTGAAAAATGGTGGGAGGAGAGGGAGGGAAAGAAAGGAAAGGGATTCCATACGTGAGAGTGTGATGTCACTTTTGATGATGATACCAAAATAGTGCTCTCTCTCACTCTCTCACTGTGTGATGTGCCTAGGGAATGTTACATTAGTCACCTTTTAGCTTTCTCAAGGTGGTGTGAATGTACACAGTGCACGGGTGCATTAGCATGCTTGTAATTCTCAGACTTCCTATCACAGAGCTCATATGTTTTTGATGATAAAAGCTGGACTGGGCCCTTTATCCCAGATGGAACAGATTCTTTATTCAGATCTGTCAGGCAACTAGATCCGGTCTGAGCCGGCCCAGATGGGACAAAGCCTGGAATATGTATGCGTGGTGATGGTGGTGGTTCCGTCTCCCTCAGGCTCGCGCGGACCAACCTGTAATCTGCTGGTCTGAAGTTTGTGGAGAGTCGGGCTGATTGCAACGGAACCCCTGAATAACACATTAACCTCCGAGTTCTCCCCCATCACTGTGGTGGAGTGATGATTGGGAGGGAAAATATATCAATTAACTGTTCACAATGAGGTTGTGGGCTCCTCACTCACTTCCCAAGGCAATGCCACTCCATCAGCACCAGTCACCTCAGTCTCATCAAAGATTTGGAGTAAGGTGAAAGAAACATGGATAGTGTCACTAGTTGATATATAGTTATCATGACTAAATGGCTAAACCCTGGCATGCCTCACATTATTAATTAACAATATAAATACGTAATTTGTGGTTTTCACGTTGGTCGTACTCCGTCTGACTGAATGAGTTTGTTTGGGTTGATGAGGGTAGTATCATAACGACTTACTCTCTACCCACTCTACTGTAGGACTGCATGTTTATAGCTTATTTTAAGGTTGTCCTTGACCTGTCCCTCTTCCTCCTCCCTCTCTGCAGGCCCTGGCCCTCATAGCCTTCATTTGCATAGAGACCATCATGCTGTGCCTACCCTGCGGAGGGGTCTACTTCTTTGAGTTTGTCAGCTGCAGTGCCTTTGTAGTCACCGGCGTCCTCCTCCTCATCTTCAGCCTCAGTCTGCACACCAAAGTGCCCCACGTCAACTGGAGCATGACGGTGTGTATACCACCCACACACACTGACCAATCACATCCTCTTACTGGATGCAAGAGTCTGGTTCAGATGTCGATAAGCCAATAGACACGTCTTCTGGAGGTCTTAAAGGGTTGGTCTCTTTGCTTTGAGGCTAAAGTTGTGACTAGTTTATATACAGTGTTATTACATAGGTATAAGAGCAACTTCACATGAAGTATTAACATAATGTGATTGAATAAAAGTTGATTGGTTGAACTGAAGGGTAAACTGAATTTGCTGAATGTGCACTTGCCTATAAAATGTGGGTGAGAATGAGTCAAAAAAATGCAGTCATAGCAAATCTTAGTGGTGGGTATTCTCCAATCCAACATGGCCCCTTTGACTATTTGCCTACAAACACACATCGTTAGAGCGTTGGGCTCCGGTACTGGATGTGTTACAGATGGAAATGGAAACGCTGCTCTGTGCTTTATTTCCAGAACACACTGCATACCAGAAAGAGAAATAGATGGTGAGTTAAAGTGGTTTAAATCCAACCATAACTATCGTATTGCATGGTATACTTAGTACTATGTATTTTACCTCAAACAGGCATACGGGGGTGTGCCTTTGGCTTTTACTGTTGGCCAAGGGAAGCAAAATGAAGCAGGGTTTTTATATATTGTTTTAAATAGGCTTTGTGTGTTTTTCTCCTGAGGCCCACTGGTTTTGCGCTATGCAGGACCCTTCAAAGAGACACTGCACCATGTCAACACAACATATGGCTGTCTTTGTATCTCTATAATTCAGTACTTCCATATGAAATATATCAATGTCTGTGAATGTGATGTCATAACTTATTTGGGGGGTTTTATCGTCTTATGCACACCGTTTGTGTGAAGAAACAAAAGTCATTTGGTGTGTTTATGCCGTTGTGCCTTTGGGGGTGGGCAGTTGAAACGTCTGTTATCTGTATTTATTTGAGTCAGTTAGAGGCTGTTGCTTTGTGTGCATATGTGTGTTTGGTTGTGGCTTAAAGAGAGCTGTTGCCATCTCCAGGGCTCTTATTGGCTCTAGATTGGAGTAGCGGACTTGGCCTCAGCATAGTGGCCCGTTTTCCCCTCATTGTATTTATATCTGTGACATTCAAAGCTTCTCCAATGTGAGTGGGCTCCAGGAATTTTGACATTACACAGCAGTTTTGACTGAGTGTAAACCGAGAAAGTAATTCTCCAAACACTCCAGTGACACTGAAATGACCCCCTTGTGGAGCTGACTTTTAAATGTGGAAAACGTCTGAGGAGGGTCTGTTCTTCCAATTATGTGCTATTTGATACTGTCATGTCAAACCCGTGCTTGATTATATGTTTGGTAATGGTCTATTGCTGTCTTGGGAATACAGGGGAGCTATTCCCTCACCTAAGAAAATGAGAACAGCCATGGGCTTTATCATAAAGCTCTCTGAGGTAACTTTTACAAAAAGTTGTTGAGTGAAAGCTCCTGGAAATGTCACATTTGGTTAGAGGTCATTTGGTTATTCAGATACATTGTTGGCGCTAGCTAAGGGGAGTGAGTTCAGTATTATGAGTGTTATTTTTCTTTCCCTGCCCCTGGTGAACTGTGTGATGCCGTGTCTCTGGATTTGGGTGGCGTTGTGCTGTTGGTCTGTCTTGTGCTGGCAGAGACTGACTCTCTTTTTGTGGCGTGGCCACAACGATCAGACATTGTCTCAGAGCTGACTGTCTCTCTTGTCTCTCCACACAAAGGCTTTCAAATTAGCAACTGCCATGCCAGGGAGTGCCAGCACAGAGAAGGGTGACCACGCACACAGACACTGCCAGTTTTAAATGTGGGCGAGTGCTGGCCCAGTCAATGCTGGGAAAGTTTTTGCTCAAAAATGAGGAGGCTGGGAACATAAATCTCACTACATGCTTGACTGGAATGGCAGCCTGTGGAGGACCTGAAGTGGCCTCTTTACCTGGCACATTGTCAAAGATCCAGTGGTCTCCCCTCTGAGTGTGAGAGCATATGCCGACCTGGTTTGCAGGTTATCCCCTCTCACTTTACTGCAGATCCTGCTATGCCAGCTCCTTATCCTTTCTGAACATGGAAATCGGGCTTGAATGGAGCGAAGGTTTCGGTTTTGATAGATGAACCTGTGGCAAATCACAAGCAACATCTTATTTATTTACTTTGCTGGCTAATGATTAAACATGCGATACAGTGCATTCCTCTTGCAGATGTATCTGTGTGGTTTATTTTCTTTGGATCTTGACATCTGTTGAAATAGTGTGCAATGCCATCCTGTTTGTGTATGCATTATTAGCTTCTGCTGTTTGTTCCAAAGCAGGTCTCTGTCAGACCCCATGCTGTTTTACCTAGCAGGGTCCATTCCCTCCCCCTACACGTTTAATCCACCTGCAAATTATGGCTTGCTATTGTGATCCATCTGTTGTGCTCGCAGAGCCCTCCTCTCTTACATTATATCTCAGTTATCTCAGAGGGGAGTCCAGGAAAAGTTTTTCACTGCAGTTTTTTAAGCCCTGTATTTTGCCACCCAAGCAGAAGACATGCAGTAATTATGCTTCTCTTTTTATCGATTTCATCCCCCCCAAAAAGATTGTTGAACTGAATGTATTCTGCAATGTGATGTCTACTCGCACTTGAGAGAGTTTGTCTGGATATGCGTGTGTCCTGTTGCCTTGATCCTTGTCTAAATCAGCATAAACACGCAGCTGAAAACATTTGGTAGAACCATTTGAAGGGGATGAGCTTTGGAGCCTCGACAGCCCTTCTCGGTGAAAGACCACTCCTAACACACTCACACTTTCTGGCTTCCAGAGAGTCCCTGACTGCTCTGCCAAATGCTGAGCTTGCTGACATTTCCACCTCTCCCAGAGAAGCCAGTAAGTCTAAGCGGCCTGCCTGCCTCAGGGTGAAGGGTGAAGGAGGGGTTGGAGAAGTGTGTCACTCTGCAGAAAGCGCGAGAGAGAGGCAGCGGTTTGACTGGGGTATTTAAAGGCAGCCGCTCCATCTTTTGCTACTGCTTTACAAACCGCAGCTGTGCATGTGGGAATGGTTTCTCCCTGAGAGTAATGTGCTGGGATGAGCTGTACCTGGAACGAGCTGGATCTGGGGTGAGCTGGACCTAGGGTGAGCTGGATCTAGGGTGAGCTGGATCTAGGGTGAGCTGGATCTAGGGTGAGCTGGATCTGGGCTGAGCTGGACCTAGGGTGAGCTGGACCTAGGGTGAGCTGGATCTGGGCTGAGTTGGATCTGGGCTGAGCTGGACCTAGGCTGAGTTGGATCTAGGGTGTGTAGTAGAGGGAACGTGGCAGTATTGATGCTGAGAAATCAGTCCAGTAACACCAGTTGGACCAGTGTATGCTGTGCTATTACTAAGGGTGTTGGTGATGGTGTGTCCAGTGGGAGATCCAGCTCTAGAAGATAGCCTAGCGCTGCTGTAGGAATGCTTCCATCAAACACATTAGACAGATTAAACCCCAGGATAAACAGCACTTTTCACAGTTTTACATCCCACTGAGCACCGTTTGCCTTCTCTTCACACATCTTGCCAAACAGATCACACACAGACACGCTCTCTATACCTGCTAAACATAGACTGCAAATACAGGGAGTGAGGCATTAGAGTTTCTTTGCCCTACATCTGAAGCCAAGTGTGAGACTCAGGCTTGATTAGTTTCTGATAGATTCCAGAATTTGTGTGGTTTGGTGGTCTGAGCTGTACATGTGTTGGTGCAAAAAAGGGAGACTTGAGTCTGGTTTGGCCAGTGTTCTGGTTTTGAGGTTCTCGCTTGGCTAGTGTTCAGTCTTGAGTCTAGTTTGGCCAGTGAGTCTGTGGGGGATAGTTGGTGTCATGTGAGATGATGTGGGTTATGACTCCCATTATGCAGCTATTCACATAGGAGGGCATTGCCCCAGTCATGCTGAAACATTTATTAAGCGTACACTGAAGGACTGGTCAGCCAGAACAACACATCCTGAAAGCTCACGGAGACACAGTGTCCGATGTTCATGTAAATGATTCAGGTCCTTGTACTAGGACCTTCAGTGACTGCCTTCAGCGCCAATTACTATCAACAGAGAACAAGAGAACAGCACAAACAATTCCAAACATTCAGATAGCTGAAGGAGTGACAAGTATGACAGTCATGTTGGTTACAGAGACTCTAAATATGCAACTTTAAAATGACAGAAACTAAAATGATACCTTAATATGACAGAAACTTTAAATATGCTACTTTAATATGACAGAAACTCTAAATATGTTACTTAAATATTACAATTCTGAAATACAGCATGAGCATACAGTACCAGTCAAATGTTTGGACACACCTACTCATTTAAGGGTTTTTCTTTATTTTTACTATTTTCTACTTTGTAGAATAATAATGAAGACATCAAAACTATGAAATAACACATATGGAATCATGTACTAACCAAAAAAGTGTTTAAAAAATCTAAATATATTTTATATTTGCGATTCTTCAAAGTAGCCACCCTTTGCCTTGATGACAGCTTTGCACACTCTTGGCAAATATTACTCAACAGTGTCTCTGTACAACATGCTGAGAGAATCTAGTACTAACTCCTGGCTACTTACAATATGTACAGTAACTATCAGTCTAAACATGACCTGTTAATTAATATGCATGGTCTGTCTGTCTGTCCCTACAGGACCTGGTCAACACTGCAGCCAGCACCGTCTTCTTCTTCCTGGCTTCTGTGGTCCTGGCTGCTCTCAACCACAAGTCCGGAGCCGATATCGCAGCAGTGGTGAGTTCCCCCGTCCCGTCCCGCCCCACTGCATCCTCATCCTGGTCACTCCCTGTGACCCATGACCTGGGCCTTCTCAGAGTGACCACCCTGTTTATTAGTCTGTCTCAGATGTACACCACTGAAACATGGGCTGAGGTCTGGTCTTTCTCCTTTCACCCCCTCATCCTCCCTTCCCAACTCCCCCCTCTTTGTGAAAGGGTTCTTTGATCCATTATTGTGCTACGCAAAGAACAGTGGCTGGTGTTACATGACCCACTAGATTTATGTTGTTTGAAGAGTAGCCTATATGCATCTAAAATAAAGAGACCTTTACTGCAAAATGTTCAGAGATATGTTGAATATTCAAATCGAATCTGACATTTAGCTATTAATTAACTACAAGCCTCCCTGAAGTTTTTCTGTTGATTTTCTGTTTATCAGATTCTTTGTACACATTATACTGCATTTCCTGTTAACTCCTGCCTCCCTGTGGAAGATAGCCTGAACTGCATTTCACCAAGTCAATATGGCATTTTGTCCCCACCTACAGTATAATAAAGCCAAAATAGAATTGCTGCCACATCAAGCTGTCTGACAGTGTGAGAGGTTTGAGGATCAGTTGGCCAGGCAGTAATTGGCCAGCCCAGAGGCGAAGTGTTCATGTTCAGGGTGTGCTGAGAGCTTGATGATGTGTGAGCAGAGCCACAGTGAATGTTCATGGCTCCATTGGCCACCCTGCTGCTGCCACATCCACACCATTTACTGACTCAGTCCCTCCCTGGAGGTTATGAGCTGATTTCTGATTCCTGTCATGTCAGCTCTGAGCCGTGACATGAACGTCTGCTCTGGAGTTCAGCCCTAATTCCCTCGTTGGAGAGAGAGAGAGGTAACACCTCATTGGTTTCTCTCTCTGTCTCTCTCTCTCTGTTTCGCTTTCTCTTTGACTATCAACCCTCTTTGTAACCCTCAAACTCATTTTGATGTCTCTCCCTCTCGTTCTTTGTACCGCTTGCTCCATGATCTCTTGCAGATTGTATGCATTGTCTGGCAAAGCTTGCTTGTTTCCTTACACATAAGAAAGCATGCACGCCCTCGCACACACTGCTGCTCCTTTGATTCCTGTGGTTGTGCATGAGGCTGGATCAGCAGAACTGTGTACTACGGGCGCCCGGCCGGTGGCCTGAGGATTTGTGCTGAGTCGTTTATGGTACAGATGTTCTCAGCAGGAAGTTTCTATTAAACATCCTGGGCTCTTCAAGCCTGGAGGGGGCCAGTTAAATCCCTGGGCTCTCCTTCTGGGGAGGGATGGAGGGAGTCGTGGGCGGGGTGTATTTGTTGAATTCCACTCTGTCTATTTCTTTAGGGGCGTATACTGTATAAAGGGCTGCGATTTGGAGACAGATTAGACACTTTGTGTGTTACTGTTTAATCAGCTAAATGTCTTGCTGTAATTATACAGTAGTCCCTGCTTGAGATGTATTTACTACTGGAAATATTAGGAAGGACTAGAAGGAGGTGTCATTTCCTCCTGTACTACTTGGAAACCCACATTTATTTTAAGTTCATAGTAACAGGAATTCTGTTGTGTTGAATCATGTTTCTGTAACTTCCTGTGCAGATATTTGGCTTCCTGGTGACGTGTGTGTACGCTGTGAACACCTTCCTGGCTGTGAAGAGGTGGCGTATGGGTGACGGGCGCTCAGTGGCGGTCCAGACCAGTGAGTACATGCGAGCCCGCACTGCCTCCCGGGGAGAGATGGAGGCACGGCCTGACCTGGCCTGATGGAGGTGACATTCTGAGACCAAGACTGACATTTAGGGCTTCTATCCTACCATACCCTCTCTCGCACTACCCCCTAGTGACATAACCAATCACTGTACCCACTCCATGGATGAGCACGGCAGCCTCTTTACTTGGGGGTCTCCTTTGGCGAGAGTCCCTCAAAGCCTGGACCCAGAGCCCTAGCCCCCTGAGAGTACCAATACACAGACTGGGTCAGAGATCTTCTTCTGTCGACAGTCATCAAGAGAATTGACTTGATGTTAATTAAGTGTTTTTCTGGTTTTGAATTCAGCGTGGTTTGAAATCTTGCTCCAGTGTTTTGTAAATGCTCTTAACTGTGTGACTTGGTATGTATGGCCGCCAGCACGTACTGTACAGGGTTTGGTGGTTATGTTACTTGCAATACGTACAGGTAGCACTGTCTGTTTAGATATGGAATGGTTTTTTAACGTTACAGATCTGACACACAATGAGAACAACAATTTAATGAATTCAATTGATTTCTATATTTTTTAACATGAACTTGGAAAAAAAGGACCAAAGGCTTAGGCCTATTCGTTAAGGCAGGTCAACCGGTTATTAAGGTTATGAACTCAGATACTCCTGAAACACATTCCCAACACAGTTCAGTTCCATAATGTCATTACATTTCAGTTGTGTCTCCCTCTGTAGAAGATGTAAAGTAACCAACCTCAGTGTATCTCACTAATACACAACACCCAACCACATGGACTTTTGAATGAAAATTGAAGGTATTCGTTTTTGACTATTTTTATTGAAGGACTTGATTTAGTTTCTTCAGAAAGTATTCATACCCCTTGACTCATTCCACATTTTGTTGTTACAGCCTGAATTCAAAATGGATAAAATATATTTTTTTCTCACCCATCTACACAAAATACCCCATAATGACAAAATGAATACATGTTTTTAGAAATGTTTGATAATTTATTGAAATTCAGGCTGTAACAACTAAATGTGTGAATACCTTCTGAAGGCAATGTAGTTGGTATGGGTGCGGTTTGTAAATGGTTAAAGAGTATAAATGTGACGTTTATAGGTGTTGTACCTATAGTATATCTGGCCTAGTGAGTGACAGACAAATTGGACAGTGGTACGTTACTAACATGGTGGTACGTTTGGTAATTGAACTTAATACTGATAAACAGGTGCAGGTCGAGGTCAGCGTCCATAGCACATCTCAGGTATTGGCTGATTCATCATTTATTTTTTAAATTAAATGTGGCAACACATACATTTGTCAAAAGATGTTGCCTTCTTAATAATTGTGTCCATGGCATACTCATTCACAGAATGGCGCACCAATGTGGTTTTACTTTTTGCCATGAATGTATTTAGTTGAATGTGTGATCTTATTAATCTTATACAGCAAACATTATCACATACCTTATTTCATAAAACACCCTCGCAACTTCCTGTATTTTTTTGTTGATCACATTTATGGAGATGTAGCCTAAGTCTGTTCTTATGTGCAAGTTTGTACTGAATGTGTCTAGGATAAAGGACTTTTAGAAATGTTGACTTGTGTTCTGGTCATTGGATTTTCTGTTTGAAATAGTATTGTGTGTTTACATCTACACAACATTGTGATTCCAGGTGTTCTGTATTCCACTGACCCTGCTGGTAATACTGTATGTATATGTGGATTATGGTAAGGATACCATCAGAGGAACTGCTCATGGTGGATGCTTTATATGGACTGAAGTACACCTTGTGGGACATCTTACAAATGTTTTAAAATATGCCATCTTTGTCAAAATGATAATATTTTGTGTTTAAGAGTTGATGAACCAATATTCTTTGTGAGAACAATCTTAAGGCCTAACTAAATTAATGACTTTGTAGGCGAGGGCGGGAACATTGCAAATCTCAAATTGCACATTTCATTTTAATGAATTGACCGTAATAACTGTTGATTATGATTGAAATGTGTGATAGGGTGGGTTTGTGTGAAGAATAGACAATCAAATGTTTCCATTTATGTCTCTCTATTCAATGAAGGACTGGGTTGATTGTTTTAAGTGGTGTATTATGCATCGACTTCACAGTAGTGGATCCATCTCCTTTATCTAGCAATACATTATTCTCTAACATACAGTAATAGACCATGTGAGTGCATATGTAATCCTTGCTTTAACTAGTAGTGAAATGATGTGACTATAGTGGAACAATACAAGTTGATGCTTCATGAAGGCCTTAACAATCTAGAGCACTCTGTAAATATAACCTAAGATTTTGAACTGGGTGTATTTATATTACAATATCTTTTAACATGCTTAAAACAACTCTACCAACAGTGCTTCATGCATAGGTTTTGACTTGTGTCGAGGTTTTGAACTACTCAACACCCGAAATGGCTTATCTTAAAATGAAGACTTAACTGCTCTTATCTTTTTAAAGTTTGACCTTGATTTGTTTAAATGCTCTGTAACTGATACAGGTATTTATTGTACTCTAGGGGGCAGTCATAAAATCTGTATTGTTGTATTTAAAGAATTTTCTGTAGATTTAACAAAACTATCGTTTATGGTGACAATGTTGTTTCAAAATAAACGGGTTTGGAAATGTTGTCTTAATATTTTATTAAACAAAGTAAAGCTTACAATGGCTGAAAATCAACGGATTCCTTTCTTCTTTTCTTTACATGACCTGCAAATTGATAAATGTTTGATGTACAAACCTGGTAAGGTTTTAAATAGGAAAACATTTTGGTGTACCATTTATCAATGAATGCAGTCCTACCACATTTGCAGTTTACTTTTCAAACACAATCACAAAAGTCTCATAGTGCTTTTCCATTATCAAAAGTTTTTGGAATTGGTAGAAAAGAAAACATTCCGCTGACAAATCAAATTCAAACAGGAAGTGGCCATTTGGGCAGTCCGGTAAGAGTCGCTATGTGCCATGCACAGTAAGTCTTTTCAGCTCGGTGAACATGGATCTCTCACAAAATGATTTTAATGCAAGGATATCACATCAGATACAGGAACATTTTCAATAAAGGTTACCAGAAATTGAAAAATCAAGCAAAGCCAGTATGATGATTGGACAGATGGTGTAACCAGCCAACCAGCTGCCAATCTTTTCAATGATGTAAACCTCATACAAACATAGGGAATTTCTCCAGATTCTTCCATTTAAATGTAGTGTCATCTGCCTTTGTTCCCCATGCTCCTCTTGCCATTATGGAGGCTGAGCAACTGTAAACCAATAGCCATCACCAAAACTACCACAGTTCATTCACAGCTTCAGAAATGTATTTCAGAGTTTGGGCAATTTTAGCGCATTTGGAAAATAATACTGTATTACTGTACACATAATTGATCATTGTATGTGTCAGCATTCCAAAGCGCTAAAGACTGAGATTGGAAACCTGTTTTCACATCCGTTTCAAATGAAATGTGAATCCTTCAGGATGCCGTTGATGTCTGCAGTGTGGCTGTCTTCCTGCCAGGCATGGTAGATTGGACACACACACACGGTCCCTGGGGTAGAACCTCTTCAGTCTGAGTCAGAGTCTGAGTCGTTGTACTCTATAACACAAAACCAGAAGAAAAAAAACTTTTACAGTTAGGTTATGAGCTGTGCCTGTCTGTGTATGACACATCCTCTCTGCCTGTCCCTTCCAAAGAGGGAAGTGAAGTGAATACCTTGTCTTGCTGATGTCTCTGACCTCCTTATTCAATGATTAGGAATTCAAATTAGAAATGAATATAAAGCCTATATAATCCTACAAGCTATTCATGATAGGTAAAAACACATTTGCGGTCACCATGTGGACAGCATCGATGATTCAAGAGCTAATATAAATGTTAATAACATAGTAACAACTAGGTTGTGCTGAGATAGTTTCAGGGCAAATGAGAAATCAGAATTCAGATGTTACCATGTTTTGTTTATTGAATAGATTAGCTACTCAGCATGGTCAGAACTAAGCCAACAATCTGCACAGATTTTCACAGACGATGTGCTGACTCCACAAACACACTCCATGAGTATTCGATCCCCACTGACGTATGTGACCCTTGGCTGAGTAAACTTGAGCCATGTGGTCCACAATGTGGCTAAATATTTCTACCACGCGCTATCAGCAAACTGCAAGTTTGTTGTTTTCCGTAACTATCCAAACACATTTCCTTAGAACTGACAGAAACAAAAACCCTGAATGGAGAGTCAGCACCAAGTTTTAATTTCTATATTTCCTGTGTCCATTTTGTGAGAAGAAAAGAAAAGGACTGAATGTTTCTGAGGGGTACTGTAGCAGCTGTAGCATTAGGGACAAAATGTAGATTACGTTAATTAGATCATACTATATACTAGACATGATTTGAAAGAAAGCGTTACCCGAGGCTCTTGGTGGGTCGTCACCCGAGTCCCCTCCTTGTTTGAGGAAATTAGCCAGGTCATTAAAGATGAAGTAGAAATCGAGCGCAAAAACAATGGTGGCAATGAACCCGAACACCTGAAGGGGGTGGAGGGAAAGAAAACCTTTGATATCAATGTGAAACTGCTAGTGAATCCAGAAGGGGGTGAAGTGTCTGACAGAAGCTAGCTATAATATGATATCCAGACACAATGAAGTAATGCAGCGGAGTAACCAGACACGACTTCTGAGTTAAACGTTAACTTCAGAGTTTAATGTGTATACAGTAAATTAGGGGGGGATCAAAGTAATTCCATGGAGAGCCTAGTGTCTGCCGGTTTTTGTTTTTTCCTTTCAATTAAGTGGAGTTCCTTACTAATTAGTGACCTTAATTCATCAATCAAGGACAAGGGAGGAGCGAAAACCCGCAGACACTCGGCCCTCCTTGGAATGAGTTTGACATCTGTGCTGTAAATGGCGAGGGGACACAGCTCTGATCATGGCATAGGCTAGATTAGAGATGTGTGGATAGTGTCAAAGAGCATTTCTTACCCCTGCTGCTTTAGAGGCCCCGTCTGTGAACTTGGAAACTGATATTATGGAGATTATAAAAAAGATGATGGACGCACTGACACAGCGCAGAAAATCCTAAAAGAGAGAAATAATACAAATTAAAAAGTAGTTTTCGCATTTGTTTTATAATTGTCAGCAGTGGCTACCATCCCTACTGTACCCAAGTGGACTATAAATATACTGAGTGGACAAAACTTTATGAACACCTGTTTATGAACACCTGACATCTTTATGAACACCTGACTGACCAGGTTAAAGATATGATCCCTTATTGATGTCACTCGTTAAATCCACTTCAATCGGTGTAGATAAAGGGGAGGAGACAGGTTAAAGAATGATTTTTAAGCCTTGAGACAATTGACACATTGATTGTGTATGTGTGCCATTCAGAGGGTGAATGGGTAAGAAAAAATATTTAAGTGCCTTTGAACAGAGTGTAGTAGTAGGTGGTAGTAGTGGGTTTTTCACGCTCAACAGTCTCCTGTGCGTATCAAGAACGGTCCATCACCCAAAAGACATTCAGCCAACTTGACACAACTGTGGGAAACGTCAGAGTCAACATGGGCCAGCATCCATGTGGAATGTTTGACACCTTGTAGAGTTCATGCCTCGACGCATTGAGGCTGTTCTGAGGGAAAAGGGGGTGCAACTCAATATTAGGAAGGTGTTCTTAATGTTTTGTACACTGAGTGTATACTCACCATGAGGGGGAAGTGGAATCCCTTAAATCGCTCATTGAATTTGGTGGAATAGGCAAAAAGGAGGAAGAGGGCAGCCAGGAACTCAATCAGGGGTGCTGTGACAAAGGCTGCTGCCGTGGACGCAACAAAACAGATGAACGCGATGAGGGACAGAGCCTGGCGGAGAAGACAGAGGGAGGGAGAGATGGAGAAATTGACCAATAGAATGCAGTAAAGGCATTCTAAAGTTATTTTGGTCCAAAACCTCCCTTTCAAGAAATGTTGCAGTGCCCCGAAGCTATTACATTTCCTGTCTCAAGCTGTAAGGAGATGCAGCTGTTGAATGACAAACAATATACACAGACACTCACAGATACACTACAAGCCTATACTGTACATGAATTCAAAAGTTTTTGCTTGTTTATACACAAATGTGTTAACGTAATTGTTCACTTTAGCTAATCATGAAACATATTTGTCTGGTTGAGCACAAATCCTGAAAGATGCAACTGTCTTTGTGATTTCAAAGATCGGAATAAGTCTTTATTATCAGCATGCAGTCTCTCGACGAATCACAAGTTTGTGTTAACTTTGTAAAGCATTTCTGGTGATAGTGCTTGTTTCCCTACATCCCCTTGTCCTGAGTTCCCCCGGCCAACATCATTGGACAAGACAAGCCTAGGCACTGTTATTCTACACAGAGAACCATCTTGTCTTTGTTACACTGGGTCATCAAAACCACAGACATGGCTCGACTTGGGTAGGGAACTCCCCCAAATGCAACACAGACTGCTACTGCAGCTTTCATAGATACCAACCCTGAACACACTGTTCATCTTTCTTACACTTAGAATGTGTTTCGTCGTCGAATAACATTGAATAGCTTCACAAGGCACAGCAGAACTGTGCTTCTGCTTATCAGACATTTTGTCTGACCTTGACATGACTAACGCTTCTTCATCTCAGACACCCACTGCTATGTTTCTGCATAGCAGGAACAGTTCTTGACAAATATGTCCTTGGATAGATAGTAAAGCAACAAGGTCAATTCTCCAGGAATCTTGGAATCTAACATTTGCTTCTGAGTGCACGACACATTTCTCGTAAATTGAATATTACAAGCGACAAACTAAATTACTTAAGCAGCATTATTGTCATTCCAGGTATTACGATCAGGAAAATCTCTGCATATGTTTTCCAGCTGTCTTGAGCCACTACTAAAACCAGCATATTTCATATTTTATCATGAGTGTTTCCATTGTTTTCCAATGGTTAAAGTCATAGTAGCACCCGTGTGGTTTCTAGCGCAAACAGGGGAGAGGATCATATTCTAAGTGTGTGTAAAGAGGCTGCATTGTTCTTGGAGACTGATTTCTTTGCCTTATAGGGCCAGTCAGCCAGAGCCCTCTAAAGCCCTCTATTCTATACAGTATAGCTTTTGGGCTACATGCCCTCCAGCAGTGTCAGTTAAGTAGAGACTAAGAGGATTGATAATTGCTTTATGCAGCACATCCATGAACTGAATCTCACATGCCAGACATAGGAGCGTCCATGGTAACAACATATTTGAGTTCAATCGGTTCAAATCCTTGGTGATGACCCCTTTTACAGTAAAGATATCTAAGCAGACACACTCTTGTTTCACTTCCTGATATCTGAGTTTTGAAATAATCCATAATCATTGAAGAATTAATGCAGCTAATTTATTTGCAACCATTTGTAATTTTAGCAAACTATCTCTTTTAAATGTATTTTTACCATGAACATTTTTGTTTAATTGCATGTGCAAACGTGTCCCTACAATAGGCTACTGCACATCATGTCAAAACCTATTCGTAGATATCCAGTATTACAGTAATACACAGCAGAAGTGCGACAGTAGACTGACCACATGAAGTATAGAATACATTGCAGTTGTATGTAAGGCATATTGCTTGCTTGTGTAAACATGAATATGAATGATTGTTTACAGGCTATATGTCTCTAAAATGATTCATATTCATTGTCTTTCGTATAACTGGTATACATCTCACCTGAATTAAAAGGTAGTCAGTCGTAAACTTAAAACCTTCTTCCAAAGTAAAAAATATGTGGCTAACTCTAATTCATAAATCCTTTTTTAGCGCCTTTGACGAAAACAAAACGAGAACCGTGTGATGGACACATTGACCACAATAGAAATTAGCAGAATTCAATGGTTGTTTTCCATATAGTTTACCTAAACAGCTGGTATACAATAGCATAAATTAATCCTAACAAAAACCTACTTTTGAGCATTCAAATGTGTAACACTGAAAAGCACAAACACGTTAAATCGAGTGCACCCCGCCCCCGTCATCTAAACTTCTACGCATCTGCTTGTCTTGGCAGCGTTGAAGAAAAGTATTCGGAAGAAACAATGGAAATAAAGACACTAATGTCTTCTTTGAAATGCTACGTTACCACTTCTGCAATAAGAAGTTGTCCTTTCCGTGAAGAAGCGAATTCTTTGGCGATTGGGAGAATAGTTTGAAGGACACTTTGGCTCGGTCCAGTCGTATCAGGAGCTTCGATGTCCCCCATTGCAAAGATAAAGTTTGAGTTCAGTAATGGTTACAGATCCAGCGAGCTGGAAGAGTTGAGAGTGGAAAATGCAAAGCCTCGAAAAAGCGTGTTGCTTCTTGAAGTGGAAACGGAAATAATGACAGTGCGAAAACGTAGTTCACAAAAGCTCAACATCTGCATTCGAGAGATGTTAGAAGACCCTTATGCTGGGTGGACTGGGCTATGTGCATGCTAATATGCGTCAAAACTAAAATACTGTAATGTATTTGTTAAAATTGTTGTAAAATATCCCTCGAGTTTTATAAATAATATGTTTTAACTTTATAGGCCTATGGGCCAACTTTATGGGAACGTCATAAACAGCTAAAAATGCAATAGAAACATTACTTTAGAATAAAGTAGAAACATTATACAGGCCTAGATTTCAAAGGTGTATTTATTTTATATACATGATAATTGTGTTGTTGCATGGATTAAGCTATACAAACAAAGGGGAAATCTGCAGTTGATACATCCATTTTTTGATTTAGAAATGAATGATATATGTAGACATATATAAATGCCTCATGAGTTTAGTTCAACTGTCATACACCATCAGAACCCAAAATATAAGCTTGTTTTACTCCAATAATTGTAAACAAACAAAATGTAAACAAACACTATATAGCCTTGAAACATGGTTAAAACTATCATGTTGATATCATTGATGGTCAGTCCTTGCATACATTGCTCTGTCTATGAATTTGAGAGTGGTTACATTTCTCCAGGCTTATATCCTTCAGGTTTTTACCAAAACGGGCCGGGGCCAAGCTTTGTTATTGTTTCAACTGCTGATTGCCCCTTTAAACCTACACCTATAAATGCAAGGACTGACATATAAGAGAGTGAGCATGGGAGGAGACAATTGTGGTGTCTTCACTTCACAGTGCCAGTTGCTGCTGTTCTTGGTTGATTGAATGTGATCCTCTTGAAAAGCATGTAACCATCCACACACCACAGGCCTGTTGCTATGAAACCCACTATCTGGATAGGGAAAATTATACAAGACTTAGTGTTAATATCAGATATAGTCTACAAGATAGAATTGTAGCTGACATTTCTGTAATAGTTCATTCATTAGTTGTACTGGGTGCCAAATGTGGGATTACAGTATAGATGAATGTTAGTGGAAATGTTCACAAGGATTGTAATGCCTTTGGGCAGTTCATTATTGACAGGAGGGTGTGTAAGATGAGGCTTCACCCAGAAACACAGCTCTATAAGGCCCCCAATTAGAAGGTCAACAAGGAATACATTTGTTTTTATCTCACCCCTCCACCCAGGGTCCCTGTCACTGTGTAAGTGGACACTGCTATCAGACTCAGGATAAGTATGAAGACTGCTGCAAACAGTGAGTTGAACAAATCCTGAAGAAGAAAAGACAATGGAAGTTACTCAGAAAGCTTGACTGCCTGACATTTTCACAACAGTTAATCAATGTAAAAAAAACTACTGTAGACAATGTACTGTAATTAAATAGGTTCCTTACAACGAGAGGCCAAAAGAACAGAGTCAGCTTCTTGTTCAACTTCAGTGTGTACAGCAGAAGCAGGGAGAATGTGATCACAAACTCCATGCATGTAGCTGCAATGTATTTGGGCCTGGATGCTACCTCAAAACACACACATGCTACAAACATAGTCCCCTGAAACAGAGAGCATTGGCATTTAGGAAATGATAGGAAATGCTATTTGATTGTTTCCATCCAAAAGTATTTAAGAAAAGTCTAATCCTACAAATTGAAATGGTTGTTTCACACCAAAAGCTGTGAAAATGCCGGTAGTTTTCATTTATTCAAATGTAATGTCTACTAGAGGGCATGCAGTATCGTGTTTAACATCATCATCAACTACTGGGTTTAACGTTTGTACAGTTCACAGGAACTGTAGCTCTGATATTCACTTCCACTTCAGCTTTCTCATAGACAACATATTTAGGAAATAATGTATGTCAATATAATCTCTCTGTAAGTGTAAGCAAATGTAATATCCTATAATAATACTGTGCAATACATTCTTGCTGTTTTTATCAAGTTTACACCAGATATATGGCTTTATCTGCGGTGATAAGTCTTTCCAAAATCCCAGTGGTTTATCAAAGTATGAAAAATGCATATGAAAAATGTCTCACCATCTCTACTAATTTAAGGACACCCCTCAAGGATCGGAGAAAAGCAGTATCAAACTCCATGGTTAACGAAGGGATGTTACTGGTTGTTTTGGAACAGTCGTCTGTCATGTTGTTAAATTTCAAAGAACCAGCAAAGAGTTTGTGCTTCCTGAAAAAGCAATTTCCTTTCAGTTGCAGGAAATTACAGTCCGTTGCTCAGAATGTGTGCAGTGTTTTCACACCCATCAATCACTGTTAAACACACTAGGCCTTTTCATACTGCTTGCATGCCACTAAACAAATCAAATCATATTGTTCACATACACATGGTTAGCAGATGTTAATGCGAGTCTAGCGAAATGCTTGTGCTTCTAGTTTCCGACTATGCAGTAAAATCTAACAAGTAATCTAGCAAATTCACAACAACTACCTTATACACACAAATGTAAAGGGATGAATGTGTACATATAAATATATGGATGAGCTATGGCGTGCGGCATAGGCTAGATGGTGTATAATACAGTATATACATATGAGATGAGTAATGTAGGATATGTAAACATTATTAAAGTCGCGCTATTTAAAGTGACTAGTGATACCTCTATGTGAACATTATTAAAGCGGCGTTATTTAAAGTGACAAGTGATACCTTTATTAAGTCCGTTTATTTAAGTGGCCAGAGATTTGAGTCTGTATGTTAGCAGCAGCCTCTCTATGTTAGTGATGGCTGTTTAACAGTCTGATGGCCTTGAGATATACGCTGTTTTTCAGCCTCTCGGTCCCAGCTTTGATGCACCTGTACTGACCTCGCCCTCTGGATGATAGCGGGGTGAACAGGCAGTGGCTCGGGTGGTTGCTGCATGGCCACGCAGTTATGGGTGAACAGGGAGTACAGGAAAGGGCTGAGAACGCACCGTTGCGGGGCCCCAGTGATGAGGATCAGCGGGGTGGAGATGTTGTTTTCCACCTTCACCACCTGGGGGCGGCCCGTCAGAAAGTCCAGGACCCAGTTCCACAGGGCGCGGTCGAGACCCAAGATCTCGAGTTTAATGACGAGGGTTCTATGGTGTTAAATGCTGAGCTATAGCTGTAGTCAATGAACAGCATTCTTACATAGGTATTCCTCTTGTCCAAATGAATCATGCTCTGAAAATGTCAATCAATCTGCATAGAATATTACAATCAGAAAATATTTGATTGACTTTCTCATATAGGCCTATGCATTTTAATGATCCTCATCATTACTGTACTGATAATCTAGCATAAAAAACGATAACAGTAGTTATCTATACATGAGTCTCTCACTGAACGAGGATCAGTTTCTATCTTTTTTTGCCCTCAATGGTGATGGTGGTTGGTGGAGGGAACGCAGGTCTCAGAACAAATAAAGCGCTTCAACCAATAGAAAAATCTCCATATCATGAACCAGGAAGAGGTTATTTGATACACGGAACTGGAATGTCACGTGACAGTCGAGCCCTGTGCGTTTCAGATAATTATGCGAGATGTCGTTTAACTGTCTTTGTATTAACAATTTGTGGAGATCTGCTATACGACTATCTTCTAACGCCGCTGTCACGTCAACGCGATTAGTGGCTATTCGCTGCAAAATATTTGGTGATACGCGCGGTGAGCTCTGCCAGACGAGAGCCCATAGTAACAATACACAGCACGTCTCAAGTAGGTGCCCATTCATAAGATATATTTATTCGCTGGTCTGAAACATTGTTTCAATACAGAGCGGTACAATGATACAGGTTGTAGACTAATGTTACAATGTCATGTTACAAATGATGTGTTACAATGTTGCATCAGAACAACAGAATATAGTAACAACATAGGCCTACTCATACTTTTACCATAGGCCTACTCATACTTTTACAACTTGAATAGCCTAGTTTACAATATAATGTGACAAATGTTGTTTAGAAACAATACACTTATTCTGAGCTCACTTTAGCTACTACCAGTACATGCTGCAACATTTCTAAAATGCAGATTAGACATAGAACACATGCAACCGCAGTGAAACAGTAGGATACCAGTGCAACGTGTTCTGTGCAATGTTTTAGAGTACCTACCATTGTTGAGAGGTGTCGTCCAGCATGGTTAGCTGAACATAGGTCTGTAGAGTGATGCCCCATCGAGTAGGGTCCTGGTACAATTCCTGTCGAACCATCCATGAGCAGTGCTATTATCTACCACTACTGTCAGTGAGGCTACATGCTCATCAATTTGTTCAAACCAAACCTGGGAAGCAAGCTATCACCGATGCTTGCATCACCTATATTAACATCCTTATTAGTTTTGCTTTACCATAGCTACTGACTGAAGCTGAAACCAAGAAGTCAGGTTATCTCACAATGTCCTCTTACTTCTCCCAAGGAAAGCTGGTGCGGAATGAGAAGGAGAAGAAGTTAGTGGTATGTACTGATACGTTGTCATTTTGAATCCATGAAAATCTTTGAAATTGATACTAAGACATTTGCTGCCTATATACTTGAGGGAGAAGTCAACACATGTATCTTGTTCTTTTTCTTTAGATCTTTATAGAGGGGAATATTGCTAGTGGGAAGACAACATGCCTAGAGTATTTCAGCAAAACCAGTAACATTGAGGTAAAAAAACAATGCAACACGCTTGTTCAACATTTAGCAATCCTTCATTTTCCTTTTATCCTTATGCTGCACTGTGTGTAAAACAAAAGGTCAAATGAAATCACAATTTTACTTTTGATTTCTCAGGTGCTGACTGAGCCAGTTTCCAAATGGAGGAATGTTCGAGGGCACAACCCCCTGGTACATGACCATTATAAAGAAGATGGTTCATTTTGATAAATGACATATTGTATGCTGATGTTAGATCTCCTCCCCTCCTGCAGGGGTTGATGTACCAGGACCCTACTCGATGGGGCATCACTCTACAGACCTATGTTCAGCTAACCATGCTGGACCGACACCTCTCAACAATGGTAGGTACTCTAAAACATTGCACAGAACACGTTGCACCGGTATCCTACTGTTTCACTACTGTTGCATGTGTTCTATCAATAGTACAGATTTCTCTTTCACCAAGTACAAAGACTTGTATTTTACATTGCATAATTAACATGGTCTGTTTTGTGTTTGTTGATTCCAGTCAGCCCCAGTGAGAATGATGGAAAGGTCCATCTACAGTGCCAAGTACATCTTTGTGGAAAATCTTTTCAGAAGGTAATGCACATGGTATATTTCACACCACTTTATAGCTGGTTTTCATTTGTGTCCAATCTAGTTCATTTTTTGCACTATTTTGCTCTCTGCAGTGGGAAGATGCCCGAGGTGGACTTTGCTGTTCTTAGTGAGTGGTTTGAGTGGATCACACAGAACATTGCCATTCCTGTCGATCTTATCGGTAAGCTGTGTAGAAACACAAGCTTTCTACTTTATTCTGACGATGTTGAGTCATTGGTAGAACCTTGTTCACTTAGTTCCTCCTCTGTTTCAGTTTACCTCCAGTCGTCTCCACAGACCTGCCATGAGAGGCTGAAAGAGCGATGCAGGGAGGAGGAGAAGATCATTCCTTTGGTGAGGGTAGAAGAATGACAAACTCTCAATGCTGTTCTTGGTCTCACTTCAGAGGAGTTGTAAGAATCTCTCATCCTACTATCTTTCTCGCTTTTTTTTTTTTAAAGGAATATTTAGAGGCAATCCATCAGCTGTATGAAGACTGGCTGATAAAGAAGACGTCCTTCAATGTTCCTGCTCCAGTCCTTGTGAGTGATCAATCATTTTCAGACGTGCGTTTGGGTGACAATGGTCAATTAATGAGGAACATTGTTTATACGTCCTAGTGTCTCCTGTGATGAGCACCAGAGTATTGGTCATCGGTGTCAAGGAATCCTTGTTTTTCATTGTTGGGAAATAGTCAGTTGTTGATTAGCAAGGCAGGTAAATGATTGTTAAACAGCTCTGTTTTTGTTCACATTACTATAATCTGTAAAGGCAGTTTCACAACATTTAATGAGTATATACACTGAGTATACAAAACACCTGACGTGAGTCAGTAACGTGTACGCTGGGAGTCGGGAAGCAAGTTCAGGGAGTGACTTTTAATAATAAATAACACAAGGAACAAAACAAGAAACACGAGTAGCGTACAGACATGAAACAACAACGCCTAGGGAAAGAACCAAAGGGAGTGACATATATATATGGAAGGTAATCAGGCAGGTGATTGAGTCTGATGAGGCGCGTAACGATGGTGACAAGTGTGCTTAATAATGAGCAGCCTGACGACCTTGAGCGCCGGAGAAGGAGTATACGTGACACAGACTGACCAGGTGAAAGTTATGATCTCTTATTGATGTAACTTGTTAAATCCACTTCAGTGTATCTGAAGGAGAGGAAGGATTTTTAAGCCTTGAGATTTGAGACATGGATTGTGTATGTGTGTCATTCAGAGGGTGAATGGGCAAGACAAAACATTGAAGTGCCTTTGAACAGGGTATGGTAGTAGGTGCCAGGTACACCGGTTTGTCAAGAACTGCAATGCTGCTGCGTTTTTCACACTCAACAGTTTCCCGTGTGTATCAAGAATGGCTCACCACCCAAAGAACATCCAGCCAACGTGACACAATTGTGGGAAAGCATTGGAGTCAACATGGGCCGGCATCCCTGCTTTCAACACCTTGAAGAGTCCATGTGCCGAAAAATTGAGGCTGTTCTGAGGGCAAAGGGGAGGGGTGCAACTCAATATTAGGAAGGTGTTCATAATGTTTGGAATACTAAGTGTATTTATATATTTTCAGGTAATTCCAGCGGACGATGACTTGCAGAAGATGCTCCACCGGTATGAGGAGAACAGAGAGAAGATTTTAGCAGGGAGCAATGTGTGACTGCTAAAGCACAATACCCCATAATTGCAAAGCAAAAACAGCTTTTTAAAAATGTTTTCAAATTTATAAAAAATAAAACTGAAATATCACATTTTACGTAAGTATTCAGAACCTTCACTCAGTACTTTGTTGAAGCACCTTAGGCAGCGATTACAGCCTTAAGTCTTCTTGGGTATGACGCTACAAGCTTTGCACACCTGTATTTGGAGAGTTCATCCCATTCTTCTCTGCAGATCCTCTCAAGCTCTGTTAGGTTGGATGGGGAGCGTTGCTGCACAGCTATTTTCAGGTCTCCAGAGATGTTGGATCAGGTTAAAGTCTGGGCTCTGGCTGGGCCACTCAAGGACATTCAAAGACTTGTCCCAAAGCCACTCCTGCGTTGTCTTGGCTGTGTGCTTAGGGTCGTTGTCTTGTTGGAAGGAGAACCTTCGACCCAGTCTGAGGTCCTGAGTGCTCTGGAGCAGGTTTTCATCAAGGATCTCTCTGTACTTTGCTTTGTTCATTTTCCCCTCAAACCTGACTAGTCTCCCTGTTCGTGCCGCTAAAAAACATCCCATAGCATAATGCTGCCACCACCGTGCTTCACCGTAGGGATAGTGTCAGGTTTCTTCCAGAAGTGACGCTTTGTATTCATGCCAAAGAGTTCAATCTTGGTTTCATCAGACCAGAGAATCTTGTTTCTCATGGTCTGAGTCTTTAATTGCCTTTTGGCAAACTCCAGGCGGGCTGTCATGTGCCTTTTACTGATGAGTGGCTTCCGTCTGGCCACTCTACCATAAAGGCCTGATTGGTGGAGTGCTACAGAGATGTCTGTCCTTCTGGAAAGTTCTCCCATCTCCACAGAAGAACTCTAGAGCTCTGTCAGAGTGAGGATTGGATTCTTGGTCACCTCCCTGACCAAGACCCTTCTCCCCCGATTGCTCAGTTTGGCTGGGCGGCCAGCTGTAGGAAGAGTCTTGGTGGTTCCAAACTTCTTCCATTTACGAATGCTCTGGATAAGAGCGTCTGCTAAATGACTTAAATGTAAATGTAAATGAATGATGGAGGCCACTGTGTTCTTGGGGACCTTTCAATGCTGCATAAATGTTTTGGTACCCCTCCCCAGATCTGTGCCTTGACACAATCCTGTCTCGGAGCTCTACGGACAATTCCTTCGTCCTCATGCCTTGGTTTTTGCTCTGACATGCACTGTCAACTGTGGGACCTTATATAGGCAGGAGTGTGCCTTTCCAAATCTTGTCCAATCAATTGAATTTACAACAGGTGGACTCCAATCAAGTTGTAGAAACATCTCAAGTATGATCAATGGAAACAGGAGGCACCTGAGCTCAATTTCGAGTTTCATAGTAAAGGGTCTGAATACTTATGTAAATAAGGTATTTGTTATTTTGTATAAATTTGCAAACATTTCTTAACCTGTTTTTATTTCGCTTTGTCATTATGGGGCATTGTGTGTAGGTTGCTGAGGATTTTGTATTTATTTAATCCATTTTAGAATAAGGCTGTAACGTAACAAAATGTGGAAATGTCAAGGGGTATGAATACTTTCCGAAGGCAATGTATATATGCTGCACCAACAATGGCAGTAGATATGTTTCTTGTCTGTAAGCAGGTTATTATAGTCCAAGAGAGAACACCAGAATCAGCTAGTGGAGTTTCTTGTCCACTGTTACACACTGTCTTAGAACAACTCTCTGACCGGTACATTTTTAGACATTTTCAGTTTTTGTTTGTTTCACTGACCATGATGGATTCTCTCTATACGGGAACATGATGCATTGTTGGTTTCGTAATGTTGATCACGTGGTGACAGCCCTAAAATAATACCTACATTTTACAACTGCTGGGACATAGCGGTACCACCTCTGTAATACAAAGCATATATTTTAGGTTGCTGCTGACTAACATAGCTATGTGTTTTGTTATTTTATTTACTGCTAATATATAGAGGAACATGTTGTCAGGCTGGAATTGCACTTAGTTGTAAACAGTTATCGGGTTTAAATATTGTACTCTTTCGCTGAGTTAGTTTTAATAAATGCCTAAAAGTGATTTTTGTACAATAACATGTTAATTTATGCTATATTGCTGAATAAAGTTAGTGTAACTGTCTTTTGTATGATCCACTTGAACTTCTGAAGACCATGAAAGTTTTTCACATTTTTATGAGTTAAAGGTCATAACATTCTGAATAGAATTGGACTAACATTTTCATAAACATTACAAAGCATTCAGTAGTCTCAATGACATTGAGCAAGGAAAGTAAGTGCAGGATTGGCATAGAATACATTTCAGTAAGGCACTGTCACTGTAAGAGGACACAGTGGAAACATTACCTCCACCTCATAAATTAGGTCAAGCATAATTAACATTGTATTAAAAGTCGATCACCTGAGAAACAGTACAAAGCAAATGCCAGAAAATACAGAAGACGCATTAAATTCAATGAGGTCATTCTTGTCACCTTCATACATTGAATCCACAGGAGGTTGGTTGCACCTTAATTGGGGAGGACGGGCTTGTGGTAATGGCTGGAGCAGAAAGAGTGGAATGGTATCAAATACATCAAACATGGTTTGATGCCATTCCATTTACTCAATTCCAGACATTTATGAGCCATTTCACCTCAGCAGCCTCCACTGATTGAATCGCCCCAGACCAAAACAACTTAGTGGCAAGTGATGTTTCAGACCTGTCAATCAATTTCCCTCTGTGTGTTCTGATGGTCCAGGAGCACCAACATTCAATCATGACCTTACTTCCTCTAAGGCTCGTCCACCATGACATAGGTCTGAAGCAGCTCGTCCTCTGTGGGCTGAGGGATGGGGCCCTCCATGTCCTGGTGCTGAGGGCCTGTGGAGGGCTGGTGGTCCGCAGCAGTAGGGTCCAACACTGAGGGGTCCAGGTGGCTGGTTGGGACATAGATGGAGTGAGGTGGCTCTTTGATGGTGTCCCTACTAAGAATGTGTTTGTGGGGACCGTCTGCTACTTCACAGGTGCTACAGCCTGGGATGTTACAAACCGGCACCAGAGAGGGATGGCACATTAGGGGCTGGCTCTGGTCCCCTGCAGAATCCTGGTGAGGGGACCCATCATGGTCATTGCAACAGGCATGTGGTGGTGCTGTCTCTTCTACAGGGTATTTCAGGTTCTCCTCCATCTTGTGCTCATGGACATGCAGTTGGCCAATCCTCTCAGCCAGCTTGGTCAGCTCATCTGCATCATCGGCCTCCTGACCCTCTTTGGTCACTTCTACCTGTGGAGGAGTTGGTCCGTGGAGCATGGCAGTAGTCTTGTAGGCCTTATCTTCTGGAGGCTGGAGTTTTGGGACTGCTTCTGTGAGATGGGGTTTTGGTGCTGCTGTGGTGTGAATGGAGATGGACTGGGGACCACTTACATCACTGCCAGCTAAATTGGCTGCACTGCTACCTTCCTCGGGTGTGTTCTCTTTGATAAGTCGCCTTCGCGATACAGGAGGTCCACCCAGTGGCTTACTGAATATTGGCTTCTGCCTTATGGCAAGGTCTGGGTAATTCTGCTGAATCTCCAGGATAGACCTGTCATCGTTCAAGAATGCCCTGGGTGGTCTGATTCCTGGAGAGTGTGTCGTCTCAATGGACTGAACCTCCAGGTTGAGGGGTATCTGTCCATCATCCTGTTGCCTGCCTGGTGTGCTAGAGGTGACAGGGTTCTCCTCGGTTAAGTCTCCCTCATCTGTCTCCACTGGTCCTGGGTCTACCAGGGAACAACCATTTGATAGACCCTTATCCTCATTCTCCTCTTCTTTCTGCATTTGTAAGGGCTCTGTTTCAGACTCCTTTGCTGTCTCCTCAGCAGCCCTCTGGGTGTGAGGTAGTCGTGCAGCTCTCCTCTGTAGAATCTCCAGACACTCAGGCTGTGACCGCTGACCCATGAGCTCCAACAGGTACTCACACTCTGTTCGCGCCAGGAAAAGCTCAAAACCCATTTTCATGGCTGTTTCAGGGTCTGCATTGTTTGTGAGTCGGTACTCTGTGTCAGTTTCCAGATGATATCCTATTGTTTCAAGGATACTTTTCGTGGCACTCTTTGTCAGGACCGGCTGGATGCAGTAGACAAAGGGGCCAGTGAAAGTCTGAGTGGGAGATAAGTGTTAATTATCACATCATTTCACAAGCCTGGCAAATAATATAGCCTCATACAGTTTACTTTCACTTCCTGATATGTGACAGCTGCACCTTTGAATATGTTGCTTGTGATTAGAGATGGCATTTCAATGTAAAATCATAGTCATATATTATCCCTCTAATTACTTCTTACTCTGATAATAATAATTTGTACATGTGCATTAGGCTAGCCTAGCCTAAATCTAGACATCTCCCCTGCACCCCATTTTCTTGGGTGCATTGCGCAAGACAAAATAAGCCTAATTGTCGAAATATGAACACCATACTATTTATATTTTTACCTTGACAATCTTGATTTCCTTCTTCCACGGGTAAAGAAACAGATTTACACAGAACATCTCCAACACCTCTGTGGCTTTAATGAGCGCACTGAAGAATGTTCGACAATCTTTAAAGCCTTGTTTAACGCATTCGGATGCAGTAAGGTAGAAGTCAAAATTAGAAAATCTTTCTCCGGGGTCTGTTTCTAACAGCAAAAATCGTCTAGCTTCCCCGGTAACCTGTTTCTCTTGGCATAGTTTCAGGTTACCCTTCTTCCAAATCTGATCATAGTAATTTAGGTAATCGTCGAAAGCCTCTTTACGTGCTATATATTGGTCACCGTCACCACCCTGCATGTTTTTGTTGTTGTTGAAAAAGACTGTTTAGACGCTTCTTATCGGATTTAGAAATAACATAGGAACAAGGAAGTATGACAAGAGTGAAAGAGGCAGCACACTTTTGATCTGAAACGCTAGTCAAATAGGTAAAAAAATGGACAAAATGCGGAAGCATGACTGTTTCGCTACAGTTACGGTGACATTAGATTTGCCCATGTATCAATTAAGTTTCTTCTTCAGTATCGGCTTTGTGTTGCATAGTACGACTGACATCTAGAGGATAACATATAACATATCCGTTCTAGACTGAAGGCATGAGTCTTCCAACAGATGGTGCTACAGGAAAGAAAAATATATAATATTCTAGTCATGCCACAAACCTGAGATGATGCTGAAAAGTCTGTATCAGTTCTTCTCTGTAATGTTAATGAATCAACTTCCAGTTTATCTCTCTCCATCGGGTTGTTTTTCTGTGCTTCTACAGGTGATAGATGTTACATGTCCTACCAAAAACAATGAGATAAAGAATGATGATAAACCCTTGAATTATGAATGCATAGCGGCATCTCCTCCCTACCTTGGAACAGCCTGTTTTAGAGAATATTTCCGTTGAATAGTGATAATGTTAAAACTATTTTGCAATGGCACGGCGATTGTTCAGGCATTTAGATGATTGGATACCTTGGAAGCATCACTGTAAAACACATCAATGAGGTTCTATAACAGATTATGTCCGCCTGACCAATGGTAACCTCTCTGACCTCTAACTCGCTACAGAGACCAGAGCTGCTCCAGAGAGCTCTCTTCTGCTTTGTCAGTCTCACCAGGAAGGAAAACACAGTTTAAATGATTCCCCTCCTAAGTCAATAAGATCTGGGTGAGGGCAGTATTCACAAAGCCTCATAATGGACGCTGTGGACTTATTATCTCGAGTGCAGTGGCACTAGATGAAATTAGCTTTCTGCTGGCACGCCCTAATAGGTGCCTTGCACTGGGCAACGAGGGTAATTAGGAGCAGAGCAACGGCACAGACCATCTGCTCAGTCTGATTTACATTAGCTAGCTAGCCCACCACCCAAACACAACAGTCAGAGCAGATCAGAGGGGAATGAATGGCTGTCAACAGACAGGATGTCACAACATATTCCCATGCATTATACATAGCAGGATTCGATTTGGAAAAACGTTTAGGGAAACATTTTGCCAATGTAGATAATTGCGCTACACTGTTTCTGCACTTTTGGATGCTATACAAATACTCATCCCCAGCTCCCTCCTCTATCAACCCTATGTTTATTAATAATAATGTTCTTCCTCCTATTTATATTACAGCTACTACTCCTAGGTGTAGCCTACATGTAAAACAGGAAGGCGATTTCAATGCCCAGAGTAGCAAAACCAGAACGAACAGTCACACCGACTCAAATCATAGAGGTCAAATTTATTTACTTTCCCCAATATAAGAAATTAATAAAAGCTCTAATACAAAACATGGATTTACGTTGATGACTGTGATTATAGGAAACAAGAATCTTTGTCACACAGGACAGTTGTGCACAACAGTGGGACTTAAAGGGAAACTATACATTGGAAGTGTACATATACAGTATTACACATTATTTCACATTTATGTTGAACATGTACTTATTGTGCTACCAAAAGGAAGTAAACAACAAAGACAAAACAGCATGTAAGACCAGAGTGAACCGCATTGCAGTTTTACCTCAACAGGTATTGGACTAGGTCTTCCAACACAGTTACAGTGCATTTCTACTGACTTGTAAAGGCAGGTAAAGTTGCATTTCTAGATGCCTCTGTGTGTGTCACAATGCACACAATCTAATACGTTGTACTATTCACTGCATTGCACTTTTAGATTTCACTTGATGAAACACAAGTCCATCATTATTATTGTATAGCATCGCTAGATTTGCAGTAGCTACATAATAATAAGCACAAATGCTCATTGTCAAGTTATTAACACATCATTTTTAGCCCAAACATTGCTTTATTTATAGGGCTTGACATGACAATTCTGACCACAAATAGACTATGTATTAACAAGTGATGATGAACAGCATTTGGTTTTTAAAAGCCATTTAACAAACTCTCTCAAAGTCAAATCCATTCGATGACGATTGGCACAAGAATGTAACGCAAGAAAAATAACCTGTTGATCTTTAATCTTTAGACGTTTCTGTCTAGTGCGAAGCATCTGTGTTGTAGTACATCTACATTCTGGTGAATCTCACAACAACTATTTAATAGTAGTCTTTCCACAGTTATACACATTATTGTTAAAGCTATTCTAAATAAATACTCATCTCTTTATAACTTTTATCCACAATGCCAGCAATGCAATCATGCGACTAATTTATATATAAAATATTCTTTAAGGGTTCATCAGTGAGGATATCACTTCACAATAAGGGATTTGGTAAGATAAATGAGGGAGACTATGAGAAAGAGAGGGGGGCTGGAACAGAGATACCAAGTTCTGGGGCCAAATGCAAAGGTGACGGGGTCATTGACTCCACAAATACGGTTTTATACACAAAATATGGACATTATGTCACATTTTCCGCTGAGTGTGCTTTTTCTGGGGTTTCAATGATGAACATAGACTTATCTGAATAACTTAACAAAGTAACACAAGCCTTGAAAAATAACAAGCTATTTGGAAAAGTTAAGCTCTTGATTTGTTAATCAGTTGCAAGTTATTGTGGCTACAATGTTAAGCAGTCTAACAGTCTTAGACTTAGTGCTTGGCAGGCACAGTCATTTTTATACCATTTATACATGGATGACAGACATGTAAAAACAGTTCAACTGAAGACAGTTTATCTGTACAATGAATACTCACAACCAAAAACGAAATACTGAATAATAATTTGGAAGCATTAAAAATATTCCAGCATATTGAAAAATACAATGTGTTTAGGCTGAATAATATTTTGAAAAAATGAATTGTTTATTTATTATCATATCAAAAATGTCAGTACTAAAGTATATTAAATCCCTCATCACAGTAAACTGTGTGCAAATATAATTTTTTCTTCCCACCAATTGTCAAATACCATTGTATCTCTGCTACAAGCTATATTGTACTTTGATGTTAGCTGGCGAATGGGTCACGTTCATAGTAATTTCGCTTGTGAACACCCAAAAAGCTCTTCACAAAAGAGGTGTAGTGAGAGAGAGAAGAGGAATGTGTGGCAGTGCACGTTTGGAGACTGAAACAGAGCAGTTGGGATCTAAATGGACCTCAGCCCCCAGAGGGGAAACCTAATTATAGAGAATAGACAGTATTTCCAGCTCATATGAACGTGTTTATATCCAGAAACCATATAAAACCGTATACCACAAAAATAATTTATTTAAAAAATACCAATACTCTTAGAAAAAAGGGTTCCAAAAGGTTTCTTTGGCTGTCCCCATAGGCAAATCCTTCTTGGTTCTAGGTAGAACCCTTTTGGGTTCCAGGTAGAACCCTCTGTGGAAAGGGTTCGACATGGAGCCAAAAGTGTTCTACTGGGAACCAAAAAGGGTTCTTCAAATGGTTCTCCTATGGGAACAGCCAAAGAACCCTTTTAGGTTCTAGATAGCACCTTTTTTTCTAAGAGTGTATAACACTGGGGTATATTTATCAGTTGAAATTACTGGACATTTTACAGACTGTGGGAGTCCTAAAGTCAGCTAAATATAAATCAAATATTATTTTCATGTAGAAAATATTAATAAAACCATATGGATATGTGATGGAATGTGAAATTAGTCATTCTTTCTATGGTGTTTTTTATCAAGAGCAATTCCATTACAACACAACAAAATCCAACAGTACATACAGAATATCTATGTGAAACCACTTCAGGTTACCTCTAGTGTTTTTTGTGTACTAAAAACAGACTTTGATAATGCTTCCTAAATGCTTGAATGCCTCCTAACCTGAGACCAATTTACAGTATGAAGTGAATTCCCTCTGGACAGAAAGACCATACTCCCAGCCCCAGTTTACCAGTAGTAGCCCTGTGATTTCATGGCAGTGCCCCAGTAGTAAAGGGAGATAGAGTGAGGAGTGGTGCGGGTAACATCTTAGAGTTGGGGGACACAGCTTATCCAAGAGGTAGGGGAAGGAGAGGAAGGCGCCGACTGAGTTTAGGTTCAACCCAAACGTTCAGCTTCGGTCCAGAAAGTAATTCTCTTTTGATACTGCCTGTCATGCACAAAGGGACACTGGAAGAAGCAGAAGAGAGTTAGGCTGTCCTACTCAGACTGGGAGGTGCGTGCGTGTGTGCGTGTGTGTGTGTGTGTATGTGTGTGTGTGTGTGTGTGTGTGTGTGTGTGGCTGTCTGCACAAAGAGCATTGGAGAGGACTAGCCCAGTCAACTCTACAGGATCCTGTGTGCGACAGCCCGGGCTCTCTGGGGACTATGGCTGTCTTCTGAGGGGTGTTTGAGCAGCTCCATGGGCATCAGAGGGATGGGCTGGTTCTGCCTGCTCACCACCACCTCGTACGGGGGCGCCTCCTCCAGGGGGAACGCTGACAGGGAGATGGAGGATATTGGCTGCTGCCTGAGCTCGTGCAGTCCGATTGGGTAGTGGGAGGCGGCGGCGCTGCTGGCGGACACCCAAGAGGCTCCAGCAGACGGCTCCTCCATCTCCAGGCTGGTGTAGGTGGCCTGCTGGTGGCCCCGCTGACAGGGGTCCGTGAGGGAATACGGAGGGGGGTCGTCTGTGGGGACGTATATCTGTGTCGCACCTGGTCCCACACATTCATCATAGCTGGAATAAAGAAGAGTATATCAGGTAAATAGGTATAACGTTTTAAAAGAGGATATCTCCAACCTTCAAACAATGGTTGGCAAAGTGTTCAATTAGCCTATGCTGATGGACCTGGATTCTATGTTTGTAGTTAGCAACATGAACACAAATGAAATGTTTAGCATAAGAAGACTAAACATAATATAAATCTGAATGGTGAAACAGGCCTGTTAGAGGAGATTCTTGTCATCTACTGTGAGCTCTTTTCCTGTGTGGCGGCTGCTAGTCTTGGTTTGGTGCTTTCCATGGGAGAGCCTGCCAATGGACAGTTATTTCAGCTCTCACATAACCCACAATCCCACAGTGCACTGGAAGTCTGTCTAGCACATACAACCACCCTACTAGAGCTGCTGGGCTTTATAGAGGCCCTGTAACACAAAGACAATAACAACACATCCGCCACGCTGATCCTCAACACGGGGGCCCCTCAGGTGTGCGTGCTCAGTCCCCTCCTGTACTCCTTGTTCACTCATGACTGCATGGCCAGGCACGACTCCAACACCATCATCAAGTTTGCAGATGAGCCTCCCGGGTGGCGCAGTGGTCTAGAGCACTGCATCGCAGTGCTATGCTGCGCCACCAGAGTCTGGGTTCGCGCCCAGGCTCTGTCGCAGCCGGCCGCGACCGGGAGGTCCGTGGGGCGACGCACAATTGGCTTAGCGTCGTCCGGGTTAGGGAGGGTTTGGCCGGTAGGGATATCCTTGTCTCATCGCGCTCCAGCGACTCCTGTGGCGGGCCGGGCGCAGTGCGCGCTAACCGAGGGGGCGGGTGCACGGTGTTTCCTCCGACACATTGGTGCGGCTGGCTTCCGGGTTGGAGGCGCGCTGTGTTAAGAAGCAGTGCGGCTAGGTTGGGTTGTGCTTCGGAGGACGCATGACTTTCGACCTTCGTCTCTCCCGAGCCCGTACGGGAGTTGTAGCGATGAGACAAGATAGTAATTACTAGCGATTGGATACCACAAAAAATTGGGGAGAAAAGGGGATAAAATTAAAATAAAAAAAAAATAAAAATAAAAAGTTTGCAGATGACACAACAGTGTCATTACAACACAACATTACAGTTCAGTGTCCCTATATAGCCTCGCTATTGTTATTTTACTGCTGCTGTTTAATTATTTGTTACTTTTATTTTCTATGTTTTTATTTATCAATTTTTTACTCAACACCTTTTTTCCTTAACATCTTAAAGCATTGTTGGTTAAGGGCTTGTAAGTAAGCATTTCACAGTAAGGTCTACACCGATTGTATTTGGCGCATGTGACAAATAACTTTTGATTTGATAAGCAGAGAGAGAAAGAGAGAAAGAGTTTGACATGGTGTCAGTCAGGCCGACTGGCTTGTATAACATTATGTGAGATACGTTTGCCACGGCCCATCATCATATGTGTAGACTAACCGCTAAATCGCCCTCTACCACCACGACACTGACCCCAGGGGATATCTGGGAATAGAGAAAATACAGTGGGATAATTGAATCTGTGGAATTGTAAACAGTATCACCCTCTCAGAGAGCGGGTGTGGGGAAGCAAGGCAAATGGCACTGTGGCTGTGGATTACTTAAGCCTGTCACCTCCGGGTTGGGCCGGGTGATACACAGAGATTTAATGATGAGAGAAGGTATTGGGAGCCGGAGTAAATGAGATCTTTATTAATGATAGACTGGATGAGAGTTCTACTTCCTCTACACAGGGCTTCCAGTAAAAAGTTTAGCTAAGCTGAACAGTAGGAACATTCACAATTGACCTCATATCAGTCCAGCTATAAAGTGTATTAGATATACACTGAGTATACAAAACATAAGGAATAACAGCTCTTTCCATGACAGACATAGACTGACCAGGTGAATCTAGGTGAAAGCTATGATCCCTTATTGATGTCACCTGTTAAATCCACTTCAATCGGTGTAGATGAAGGGGAGGAGACAGGTTAAAGAAGGATTTTTAAACCGTGAGATAATTAAGACATGGATTGTGTATGTGTGCCATTCAGAGGGTGAATGGGGAAGACAAAAACTGTAAGTGTCTTTGAACGGGGTATGGTAGTAGGTGCCAGGTGCACCAGTTTGAGTGTGTCAAGAACTGCAATGCTGCTGGGTTTTTAACGCTCAACAGTTTCCCAAGTGTATCAAGAATGGTCCACCACCCAAAGGATATCCAGCCAACTTGACACAACTGTCAAAAGCATTGGAGTCAACATGGGCCAGCATCCCTGTGGAACACTTTCGACACCTTGTAGAGTCCATGCCCTGATGAATTGCGGCTGTTCTGAGGGCAAAAGGAGGTGCAACTCAATATTAGGAAGGTGTTCCTAATGTTTTGTACACTCAGTGTATATTTTCTGCCACCACATTGCCCCATTCTGTTCTAAACGTTATTCTGGATGGTTTCAAATGGGTTTGAGGTAAATGAAAGTATGTGAGCTACTCTTTATACAGAGACTCATACAGTCAGGTATCTGCTCCTCATAGAGACTCATACAGTCAGGTATCTGCTCCTCATAGAGACTCATACAGTCAAGTATCTGCTCCTCATAGAGACTCATACAGTCAGGTATCTGCTCCTCATAGAGTCTCATACAGTCAGGTATCTGCTCCTCATAGAGACTCATACAGTCAAGTATCTGCTCCTCATAGAGACTCATACAGTCAGGTATCTGCTCCTCATAGAGACTCATACAGTCAGGTATCTGCTCCTCATAGAGACTCATACAGTCAGGTATCTGCTCCTCATAGAGACTCATACAGTCAGGTATCTGCTCCTCATAGAGACATACAGTCAGGTATCTGCTCCTCATAGAGACTCATACAGTCAGGTATCTGCTTCTCATAGAGACTCATACAGTCAGGTATCTGCTCCTCATAGAGACTCATACAGTCAGGTATCTGCTCCTCATAGAGACATACAGTCAGGTATCTGCTCCTCATAGAGACTCATACAGTCAGGTATCTGCTCCTCATAGAGACTCATACAGTCAGGTATCTGCTCCTCATAGAGACATACAGCCAGGTATTTGCTCCTCATAGAGACTCATACAGTCAGGTATCTGCTCCTCATAGAGACATACAGTCAGGTATCTGCTCCTCATAGAGACTCATACAGAGTCAGGTAGCGGGTCCTCTCCTCTGCTGGTGCTCTGTGCTCAGTGGGACAGTAAAAGGTGCTGTTCAGGAGCCTCAGTAATGACTGCTTGATTTCAAATGAGTCGCGTAGCTGACTAACTCCCCGGCCACTGCTCCCTCCACCCTCCATCACTGTGCTGCAGAGTGCTGCCTGTCTGCCTGCGTGCAGAGCTATTTTAGACTCCGGCCGCGCTCCGGCTCATTCAGACAGACTTAATGTCCCCAGAACACAGCAGGACAGAAACATTTCACATGATCCGGGGTTACAGACAAAAACAGGACTTGCCATTAGCCAGTGCTATAGTACAAAAATGGTTTATAAGGCCATTTTCTATGCAAGACTACAGTGGGCCATTAATTTGCCATATAGCAGTACAAATCCAGAGTGAAACCTGACAGACAACATTGACTTTATTCTAAAACTTTTCACCTTTTTTTCCTATTCTACTTGGATCGACACATTGAAAGAGATTGGTTAACGATTTTGAGTAAAAAGGTGAGAGTGATCTTAGATACTTTGTAAAAAAGGTGAGAGCATTTGAGATACTTTGTTGTAACCAAAGCAACAACAAAAAATCCTCCTTCTGGTTCTGCATGTGTAACATGCTCTGTTATGTAATGACTGCATAACACAACAATGTTAAAGCAGTGGGCACAGAAACGCCAACTTACTATTGAGAGGTGATGACACAAATGGCAGTCAGTGGTGATGCATACAGTATCTCTCAATTACTTTATTTTCTTATCTCAAATACTTTCTTCTAAGAGTTGAAGAGGAGGATGATGCCCCACTTCTTATTAGTAAATATTGCATTATCTTATTAGTTCAAATTCTCTCTGGTAACTTTCTGTTATCGAGTAGATTGTATTCCATACTCTTATGCATCATTGGTTACAGCTGTGCAGACAACTGGGCAGTATCAGAACAAACTGACCAGGTGTCATCTGACTACTTGAAGTATCCTGATGTTGTGGGTAGAGAAGGATTTGTTTTGCTAGTAATCACTGTTGAGCACTGGGGCCCTTCAAAAGCACTAAATCAGGAGTTCCCAAACATTTTGGGGCCGCGACCCTATTTTGACATAAAAATGTTTTGCAACACCACCATGTAAAAAACGTGATGGAATCAACAGCCAATGTTTACCTTTTTATTTAGGACTATGACAGTCTATTACATATCAGTGACACTATTTATGACAGTATTTCAATCTGAAGGAAGTATGGTTTGAAGTGACATCAAAAACATATTGAGAAATTCAGAAGATCATCAGGCAGTAATGTTGTTTGATCGTCTGTGTAGAAAAGAACATAATCATTGATAATGTTTTTTCCAGCCCAGTCTGATTTAGTGCCTGGTCTTGTCCACCCTGTTCTAATGAGACCAGCGTAGCTTGTGGGCATCGAAGAGGGAAACAGAAAACCCATACGTGTTCTGGATAGTCTTATCGTTCAGTGATGGGGTCATAATATTTTGTAGTTTAAACCGTTCTAAAGATAGAACGACATTTGTAGGAAGAAAACAGAAATCGCTGCTTATTACAACCGCATATAACGGCTACTGGAGGTTACTTACTTAACCGTGGTTCTATGAACCAAGCGCTTTTCCCCCCCAGTAAATCTCGCAACCCCATTTTCAAATCAGGTGACCCCACATGAGGTTGCGACCCCTAGTTTGGGAAACGCTGTACTAAAAACTGTACATAATTCTGTAACGCTCGTCGGAAGGATGAGACCAAGGTGCAGCGTTGTACGTGTTCATGCTTCTTTATTAAATCCGAACACCAAACAAAACAACAAAAGAACATGAACGTCACGTTCTGAAGGCTACACAGAGCTAACAAAAAACAACATCCCACAACCTAAGGTGGCAAAACAGGCTGCCTAAGTATGATTCCCAATCAGAGACAACGATAGACAGCTGTCCCTGATTGAGAACCATAACCATAACATAGAAACACAAAACCTAGAAATAAAGAACATAGAACGCCCACCCAAATCACACCCTGACCAAACCAAATAGAGACATAAAAAGTCTCTCTAAGGTCAGGGCGTGACAGTACCCCCACCCAAAGGTGCGGAATCCGGCCGCAAAAGCTGAACCTATAGGGGAGGGTCTGAGTGGGCATCTATCCGCGGTGGCGGCTGTGGTGCGGGACGTAGACCCCGCTCCACCTCTGGCTCACCCCACTTTGGTGGCGCCTCTGGTGCGGGGACCCTCGTCGCCGACCCCGGACTGGGGATCCTCGTCGCGGGCCCCGGACTGGGGACCCTCGTCGCGGGCCCCGGACTGGGGACCGTCGCTGGAGGCTCCGGACTGGAGGCCGTCGTTGGAGGCTTCGTGCCATGACTCATCACTGGAGGCTTCGTGCCATGGATCATCACTGGAGGCTTCGTGCCATGGATCATCACTGGAGGCTTCGTGCCATGGATCATCACTGGAGGCTTCGTGGCACGGATCACCACTGGAGGCTTCGTGCCACGGATCATCACTGGAGGCTTCGTGCCATGGATCATCACTGGAGGCTTCGTGCCACGGATCACCACTGGAGGCTTCGTGCCACGGATCACCACTGGAGGCTTCGTGCCATGGATCATCACCGGAGGCTTCGTGCCATGGATCATCACTGGAGGCTTCGTGCCATGGATCATCACTGGACCGTGGAGACACACTGGAGGTCTGGAGAGCAGAGCTGGCACAACCTGTCCTGGCTGGATGCTCATCCTAGCCCGGCAACTGCGGGGCGTTGGCACAGGACGCACTGGGCTGTGATAGCGTACCGGAGACACTGTGCGTAGAGCCGGCGCAGGATATACTGGGCCGAGGAGGCGCACTGGAGGTCTGGAGCGTAGAGCTGGCACCACCCTTCCTGGCTGGATGCTCACCCTAGCCCGGCAACAGCGGGGTACTGGCACAGGACGTACTGGGCTGTGGACACGCACCGGAGACACAGTGCGCAGAGCTGGCGCTGGATATCCTGGACCGAAGAGACGCACTGGAGGCCAGATGCGCTGAGCCGGCACCATCCGTCCTGGCTGGATGCCCACTCTAGCCCGGCCAATGCGGGGAGCTGGAATATAGCGCACCGGGCTATGAGTGCGCACTGGAGACACACTGCGCAGAGCCGCATAACATGGGGCCTGACTAGTCACACTCTCCCCACGGTAAGCATGAGGAGTTGGCTCAGGTCTCCAACCTGACTCAGCCAATCTCCTCATGTGACCCCCCCATCTTTTTGGGAGTGGCTTCTCGGGCTTCCGTGCTAGCCGTGTCCCCTCGTAACGCTGGGCCCCCTTTCTAGCTGCCTCCGCCTTCCTAGCTGCTTCCACCTGTTCCCATGGGAGGCGATCCCTTCCGGCCAGGATCTCCTCCCACGTCCAGGATCCTTTGCCGTCCAGGATGTCCTCCCATGTCCAGTCCTCCTTACCACGCTGCTTGGTCCGTTTGTGGTGGGATGTTCTGTCACGCTCGTCGGAAGGATGAGACCAAGGTGCAGCGTGGTACGTGTTCATGCTTCTTTATTAAATCCGAACACCAAAAAAACAAACAAAAGAACAACGAACGTCACGTCTGAAGGCTACGCAGAGCTAACAAAAAACAACATCCCACAACCTAAGGTGGCAAAACAGGCTGCCTAAGTATGATTCCCAATCAGAGACAACGATAGACAGCTGTCCCTGATTGAGAACCAAAACATAGAAACACAAAACCTAGAAATAAAGAACATAGAATACCCACCCAAATCACACCCTGACCAAACCAAATAGAGACATAAAAAGGCTCTCTAAGGTCAGGGCGTGACAAATACCCACATATCTCTTAACTTTTCTAACCCATATTGTTAGTCAGCTCTAGTCAGAAGGCATATAAAGTTATCAGCTGTTGCCCTGGATACTTTCAGAGGTTTTTTTTCCTACTCGTTTTTATGAATAAATGATGATCATGCTGATCCAGGAAAGAGGGTGAGAGTCTCAGCTTGCAGAAGTGTGTGTGTGTGTGTGTGTTTGTTTACGTGTGTCTGATATTCATCACACAGCTCAGCAATGTTATTAATCCCTTCAGGGTGCAATAAACTACCAGCACCACATAAACATTGAAAATAGGGCTTTTCGCTCTAAATCAACACGCTGATACAGACGTTTGTCGAGAGACTCCAGAATTTCTTTGCCAGGTATGGTAGCGTTGTGGACACCTGAGGGCCTAGCTGTTTTCATGCCAGGGTTTCATGAGTGTTACACTAAGCTGAGAATCCCCTCTCTGATTCGGGTGAGAATACTTTGCACGTTGCAGTCGCCCCCCGTATGGGAACTATAAGTCCCCTAGGATGCTAACACAAGGTGTTGCATTCTAAAAAATAATGAATTATTAGCTAGCAAAATAAGATATAACACCGCTACAGCCTAGCCCTGTTTAGATTGTCTAATCAATCCTGCCTGCAGTCTACTGCTGTTTTCAATAATCTACATGCTGTATGTGGTGGTAGGTAGCCTAGCGGATATGAGCATTGGCCCAGTAATCGAAAGGTTACTGGTTTGAATCCCTGAGCTGACTAGGTGAAAATCTGTTGATGTGCCCTTCAGCAAGGCACTTAATCGTAATTGCTCCTGTAAATCGCTCTGCTAAATTAGGTAAATGTATGTTTGCATACACATTCATTTCCCTGAGCACAGTTGTATAATTGGGCATAATTTTTCATAGGATGAAACTACAGTATGGAGAACCATGGGACTTCTCCAGAAACACCTGTGGTGCATATGACACAGAATGTGTTACATTCCAACGCCTAGAGAGGCGTTCACAACTATGATACATGAATGCAGGTGCGTTAGGCTGTCAAAAAGTTGGACGTAAAGCGCTATATACATCTTTATAGGTATACAATGTACTCCAAAGCCCAAGGAGAGGTGTGGGTCACTAGAGGGAGGACCTCTGGCTTCCGGCCTATAGCTCTAGAGAGATGACAGCACTGACTGGAGCATATGGCCCGGTCTGTCCACTGCACTGCGGGGCTGGCACAGGGAGCTCACTCTTTCAGCTCCCTGGCTCTGTCAGAGGCCCATGCCTGTAGAGCTACGTACAAGAGCAACAGTGTGTGGTTATGAATGTGCTGTGCATACCTTATTGTGCATATACCTGTAGATGTTAGTGTGAGTTTGTGCGTGTGTGTGAATGCATGCATGTGTGTTTACATTAGAATACACTCAGTGTACAAAACATTAAGAACACCTGCTCTTTCCATGACATAGACTGACCAGGTGAAAGCTATGATCCCTTATTGATGTTACTTGTTAAATCCACTTCAATCAGTGTAGATGAAGGGGAGGAGACAGGTTGAGACATGGATTGTGTATGTGTGCCATTCAGAGGGTGAATGGGCCAGACAAAAGATTTAAGAACCTTTCAACGGGGTATGGTAGTAGGTGCACCGGTTTGTGCCAAGAACTTCAACGCTGCTGGGGTTTTTCACTCTCAACAGTTTCCCGTGTGTATCAAGAATGGTCCACCATCCAAAGGACATCCAGCCATCTTGACACAACTGTGGGAAGCATTAGAGTCAACATCCGCCAGCATCCCTGTGGAACGCTTTCGACCCCTTGTAGAGTCCACGAATTGAGGCTGTTCTGAGGGCAAAAGGGAGTGTGGGGTGCAAGTCAATATTAGGAAGGTGTTCTTAATGTTTTATACACTCAGTGTATACACTACCAGTCCAAAGTTTGGACACACCTACTCATTCAAGGGTTTTTCTTTATTTTTACTATTTTCTACATTGTAGAATAATAGTGAAGACATCAAAACTATGAATTAACACATATGGAATCTTGTAGTAACCAAAAAAGTGTTAAATATTTGAGATTCTTTAAAGTAGCCACCCTTTGCCTTGATGACAGCTTTAAACACCCTTGGCATTCACTCAACCAGCTTCACCTGGAATGCTTTTCCAACAGTCTTGAAGGAGTTCCCACATACGCTGAGCACTTGTTGGCTGCTTTTCCTTCACTCTGCCGTCCAACTCATCCTAAACCATCTCAATTGGGTTGAGGTCAGGTGATTGTGGAGGCCAGGTCATCTGATGCAGCACTCACTCCATCACTCTCCTTCTTAGTCAAATAGCCCTTACACAGCCTGGAGGTGTGTTTTTGGTTATTGTCCTGTTGAAAAAGCCATGCTGGTTAATTGTGCCTTGAATACTAAATAAATCACTAACACTGTCACCAGCAAAGCACCCGGAAACATCACACCTCCTCCTCCATGCTTCACGGTGGGAACCACACATGTGGAGATCATCCGTTCACCTACTCTGCGTCTCACAAAGACACTGCGGTTGGAACCTAAAATCTCAAATTTGGACTCATCAGACCAAAGGACAGATTTCCACCGGTCTTATGTCCATTGCTCGTGCTTCTTGGCCCAAGCAAGTCTCTTCTTATTATTGGGGTCCTTTAGTAGTGGTTTCTTTGCAGCAATTTGACCATGAAGGACTGAGTTCTTTAAATTTTCCGTATTGACTGACCTTCATGTCTTACAGTAATGATGGATTGTATTTCTCTTTGCTTATTTGAGCTGTTCTTGCCATAATATGGACTTGGTCTTTTACCAAATAGGGCTATCTTCTGTATACCAGCCCAACCTTGTCACAACACAACTGATTGGCTCAAATACATTAAGATGGAAAGACATTCCACAAATTAACTTTTAACAAGGCTCACCTGTTAATTGAAATGCATTCCAGGTGACTTCCTCATGAAGCTGGTTGAGTGTGCAAAGCTGTCATCAAGGCAAAGGGTGGCTACTTTGAAGAATCTCAAATATAAAATATATTGTGATTTGTTTAACACTTTTTTGGTTACTACATGATTCCATGTGTTATTTCATAGTTTTGATGTCTTTACTATTATTCTACAATGTAGAAAATAGTAAAAAACTAAGAAAAACCCTGGAATGAGTAGGTGTGTCCAAACTTTTGACTGTTACTGTATGTAAATAATATAACAGTGTGGTGTGTGTGTGTGTGGGTATTTGTGCTGGGATGTGCCCAGTTCTCTCTCTGCGGAAGCAAGTTCCTTCACGGGCTCCACAGGTGAGCTGCTGATCTAGGTGGTGTAAGCTCTGTAGTTTCCCTCAGCCATCTGTGGCAATGGCAGCACTGCCCAGCATCACATGCCTTTCCCTTCATCCATCCACTCCACCCCGCTGCCTCCTATCCCTGACTATGCACACAATGTACACTACAAAACACACTCTCTCTTTTATCCTCTCCAATGCACTGGTCCTCAGCCCACATATTTAGATATTTCTATTTTCAACTGGATATTCTTCATGATCTAAATCTACCTCAATCTTTGACACATCTTAGCCTAAATTCAGACATAAGAAAACATTCCTGTGGTGTGGTTGATGTTTCCCACGTTAATTGGAACAGCAATGAAGAATATGTAGCTTGAGAAGATGTAGTTTGGGAGTGATAAAAGCACATTAGGCCTCAGACAGGAATCATGCCTCTGTTAATATGAGGAGTGATTTCCCTCCCTCCACAGCATAGCAGAGATGGATGGAGGCTATGAGAGGCAGAGGCATTGACAGAGTGGCTTGTTCAGCACCAACAACCAAGCCCACCACCACCACCACCACCACCACTAAACCCATCTAACAGTGGAGCCTAACATACAAACCAATAATAACACAAGCTCTCTAAAGGCTTGAAAGCACTACTTGACAATTTGCCAAGAAGAAGCTAGTAATCCTGTCTGGTCTTATCATCAAATACGTTGTGTTAGCATAGGACTTTCTTAGATGTAGCTGTGACACATGCAAAGATAAACACCGTTTTTGACAATCTGTTGATCATTAGCATATCTGTCTCATTAAATGACAAGCTATCAACAACCAGGTGTTGGCATTTAGCGCAGAACAAAGACTTGTGTTTTTCATGTGAAGAGACACGATTGGCTAAACCTCCTCTTCCTCTTCCTCTCACCCGTGCCCACTCAATCTCTCTCTTGTAAGCCTTGTTTATACCTGGCGGTAACATGCATCCTGTGTGCTGATCTTGTCCACATTCTGACTGTGCCCACATTTTCAGATATACATCTACACATGGTATTTAAATGTCTCTTATCCATCCACTGTGTCCAAATTCTGACCAGATTTCTGCTCCAAGACGCATGTTAGAACCAGTTATAGATGGGGCTTTAGCCTACGTTTACATACTGTATGTAACCTACAGGTTTATCTGATGGAAAAGGCCAGTGAATAAATGAGGCAGGACATTACTATCTATACAGAAATTGAGTAGATTGATATAACGCCAAACTGACTTACACACTATTCAGTGACATTAATAGCCCTGTCTATGGTTATATTCCATATTTTTCATAATTTTTTGTTGAACAGGAAAGGGCCTGATGTTTCAGATGGCTCCTCTGGAGGGAGAGGTAATTTCACCCTCTTTAGAGGCCCCTCACAGGGCCGTACACAGGGGCCGCCGCACTAATGGAACTGTCATATAAATGCAAATAACATTGTGACTCTGTGAAACAAACCTTGAAGGGCAAGCAGGCAGAATTGAGCCGGATAAACAAACCGCGCACACACACACACACACACACACACACACACACACACACACACACACACACACACACACACACACACACACACACACACACACACACACACACACACACACACACACACACACACACACACACCTGGAGTCCTGAGCGGCAGGTAGCCTAGCGTTTAGGAGTGTTGGGCCAGTAACCGACAAGGTAAAAAATCTATCTATGTGTCCTTGAGCAAGGCACTTAACCCTAATTGTTTCAGGGTCCCGGTCAATAATGACTGACCTGTGCTCTGACCCCACTCCCCGAGGGTGTTTAAGTGTGATATGCAAAAAATGTATTTCCAATTCACATATGTGAAATAGTACAAATGTAAGCACCCACCTAATTATCTTATCTCATCTTTATACCTGAGGGAGGGGAGGGAAAGGTGGGTGGCTTCAAACCAAACCCACAGAGTAGTCTGTCCATCTACAATAGTTACAGAAAGGTTGAATTTCCTCTCAGGTTTGTTTTCTATCTTCATTCTGAAATACATGGGGTCATTCCAAGATAGTGAAATCATCAGGAGCAGTTTAGGATGTAATCACAGCCCAGTAGTCAGTAAGCAGGTGTAGTGTCAGCCAGAGATCAGAGTGGAGATGATGTGGTGGAGGCTGGCAGGATGTCTAGACCTGCAGATTGAGCATGTGGAGGTTTAGAGGACTGCCAGGATTAAGCCTCCTCCTCCTATGTAATCCAACCACAGTCAGGAAAGAGTGCATTAACTAGACTCTAGCACACTGAACCTAAACAGGGAATAAAGAACTGCTTCGTAGCCTAACCTCTCTCTGTGAGGAAACAACCTTTTGTTTATTTTATTTTTATTTGATCTTTATTTGATCAGGGAGTCATACTGAGACCAAGGTCTCTTTTACAAATGAGCTCTGAATTACAGAAATGACAGAAAATACACACATCAAAATATAAATACAAAATGCAAGCAGAAAGAAAAACACATTAATCAGTAGTACAGTCCTCAATCAGCTTTCTGAATTGCCCTAGAGGCACCAAAACATCAAATTTAAGAACATTTGGTAGATTGTTACACCTATAAGGTGCAAGAAAACTAAAAGCTGATTTATCTAACTCAGTAGAGACCAAAGGAATTTCCAGAGTTAGCCATCCCTGAGACTGGGTGTCTAAAGTTTAGTAATCATGTTAGGTACAGTGGGAGTTTTTGTAAAAGGGCTTTATATATGAAAACATAGCAATGTATCAACCTACGGGACATCAAAGAGCCAACCGTTTTCTGGTTAGAGAATGCAGTGATGAGTACTTCAACTGTACGTGGTTGCAAAGGGCATAAGTGTCTTAACAGCGCGATTTGCCAAGGCAGGATACTCTGAGCACAGCCCAATACAGAAATCTGGCAGTGGCTTCTGATTAAATTAAATTTTCACGGAACCGCTTGTTGCAATTTCGATGAGACTCTCTTGTTCAGATATCGGTAAGTGGACTGAAGGCAGGGCATGAAAGGGATAACGAATCCAGTTGTTTGTGTCATCCGTTTCGGGAAAGTACCTGCGTAATTGCGCACCCAACTCACTCAGGTGCCTCGCTATATCACATTTGACATTGTCCGTAAGCTTGAGCTCATTTGCACACAACAAAATCATACAATGATGGAAAGACCTGTGTGTTGTCCTTGTTAATACAGACAGAGAAGAGCTCCAACTTCTTAATCATAGCCTCAAGTCCCGCACATTGAATATAGTTGAAAAAGCCAATTTTTATTCTCAGTTTCTTAACTAAGTCATCAATATGCTTTTTAAAAGACAGCTTTTCATCTATCAAGATGCCCAGATATTTGTAAGCAGGGACACGATCAATATGTACACCATCCAAAGTACATCATCAGAATTGTTTTTATGCACCCTAGAGAACAACATTTACTTAGTTTTACCTGCATTCAATACTCATTTCATAAAGTTATTGTAATACAATGAAGGTAGTGTCATGTTTTGTCATTGATTATCATGTCTTGTCCCTGTGCTTCCCTTCTATTCGTTTCCCTCTGCTGGTCTTATTAGGTTCTTTCCCTCTTTCTATCCCTCTCTCTCCCCCTCCCTCTCTCGCTCTCTCTCTCTATCGTTCCGTTCCTGCTCCCAGCTGTTCCTCATTCTCCTAACTACCTCATTTACTCTTTCACACCTGTCCCCTATTTTGCCCTCTGATTAGAGTCCCTATTTCTCCCTCTGTTTTCCGCTTCTGTCCTTGTCGGATCCTTGTTTGATGTTTGCTGTTCTGTGTCCTTGTTCCGCCCTGTCGTGTTTTTGCCTTCTTCAGATGCTGCGTGTGAGCAGGTGTCTATGTCAGCTACGGCCTGTGCCTTCCCGAAGCGACCTGCAGTCTGTGGCCGCGTCTCCAGTCGTTCCTCTCTACTGACGAGAGGATTTCAGTTTTCCTGTTTTGGATTTACCTAAGATAATATCCAGGAGTATCGGTTTTTTGTTTAAGACTGGAATAAAGACTCTGTTTCTATTAAGTCGCTTTTGGGTCCTCATTCACCAGCATAACAGAAGGATCCGACCAAGAATGGACCCAGCGACTACGGATTCTCGCAACACTGCCGTCGAGTTCCAGGGAGCAATGCTCGGCAGACACGAGCAGGAATTGTCTGCTGCTCGTCATGCCGTTGAGACCCTGGCCGCTCAGGTCTCCGACCTCTCAGGACAGTTTCAGAGTCTTCGTCTCGTGCCACCAGCTACTTCCTGGTCTTCCGAGTCTCCGGAACCTAGGGTTAATAACCCACCATGTTACTCTGGGCAGCCCACTGAGTGTCGCTCCTTTCTAACCCAGTGTGATATTGTGTTCTCTCTCCAGCCCAACACATACTCTAGAGAGAGAGCTCGGATCGCTTACGTCATATCACTCCTTACTGGTCGGGCTCGGAAGTGGGGCACAGCTATCTGGGAGGCAAGGGCTGAGTGTTCTAACGATTATCAGAACTTTAAAGAGGAGATGATACGGGTTTTTGATCGTTCAGTTTTTGGGAAGGAGGCTTCCAGGGCCCTGGCTTCCCTATGTCAAGGTGATCGATCCATAACGGATTACTCTATAGAGTTTCGCACTCTTGCTGCCTCCAGTGACTGGAACGAGCCGGCGTTGCTCGCTCGTTTTCTGGAGGGACTCCACGCTGAGGTTAAGGATGAGATTCTCTCCCGGGAGGTTCCTTCCAGCGTGGACTCTTTGATTGCACTCGCCATCCGCATAGAACGACAGGTAGATCTTCGTCACCGAGCTCGTGGAAGAGAGCTCGCGTTAACGGTGTTCCCCCTCTCCGCATCTCAACCATCTCCTCCCACCGGCTCAGAGACTGAGCCCATGCAGCTGGGAGGTATTCGCATCTCGACTAAGGAGAGGGAACGGAGAATCACCAACCGCCTTTGCCTCTATTGCGGTTCTGCTGGACATTTTGTCATGTCATGTCCAGTAAAAGCCAGAGCTCATCAGTAAGCGGAGGGCTACTGGTGAGCGCTACTACTCAGGTCTCTCCATCAAGATCCTGTACTACCTTGTCGGTCCATCTACGCTGGACCGGTTCGGCTGCTTCCTGCAGTGCCTTGATAGACTCTGGGGCTGAGGGTTGTTTTATGGACGAAGCATGGGCTCGGAAACATGACATTCCTCTCAGACAGTTAGGGAAGCCCACGCCCATGTTCGCCTTAGATGGTAGTCTTCTCCCCAGTATAAGATGTGAGACACTACCTTTAACCCTCACAGTATCTGGTAACCACAGTGAGACCATTTCCTTTTTGATTTTTCGTTCACCTTTTACACCTGTTGTTTTGGGTCATCCCTGGCTAGTATGTCATAATCCTTCTATTAATTGGTCTAGTAATTCTATCCTATCCTGGAACGTTTCTTGTCATGTGAAGTGTTTAATGTCTGCTATCCCTCCTGTTTCTTCTGTCCCCTCTTCTCAGGAGGAACCTGGTGATTTGACAGGAGTGCCGGAGGAATATCATGATCTGCGCACGGTCTTCAGTCGGTCCAGAGCCAACTCTCTTCCTCCTCACCGGTCGTATGATTGTATTGATCTCCTTCCGGGGACCACTCCCCCTCGGGGTAGACTATACTCTCTGTCGGCTCCCGAACGTAAGGCTCTCGAGGATTATCTGTCTGTTTCTCTCGACGCCGGTACCGTGGTGCCTTCTTCCTCTCCCGCCGGAGCGGGGTTTTTTTTTGTTAAGAAGAAGGACGGTACTCTGCGCCCCTGCGTGGATTATCGAGGGCTGAATGACATAACGGTTAAGAATCGTTATCCGCTTCCCCTTATGTCGTCAGCCTTCGAGATTCTGCAGGGAGCCAGGTTCTTTACTAAGTTGGACCTTCGTAACGCTTACCATCTCGTGCGCATCAGAGAGGGGGACGAGTGGAAAACGGCGTTTAACACTCCGTTAGGGCATTTTGAATACCGGGTTCTGCCGTTCGGTCTCGCTAATGCTCCAGCTGTCTTTCAGGCATTAGTTAATGATGTACTGAGAGACATGCTGAACATCTTTGTTTTCGTTTACCTTGACGATATCCTGATTTTTTCACCGTCACTCAAGATTCATGTTCAGCACGTTCGACGTGTACTCCAGCGCCTTTTAGAGAATTGTCTCTACGTGAAGGCTGAGAAGTGCGCCTTTCATGTCTCCTCTGTCACATTTCTCGGTTCTGTTATTTCCGCTGAGGGCATTCAGATGGATCCCGCTAAGGTCCAGGCTGTCAGCGATTGGCCCGTTCCTAAGTCACGTGTCGAGTTGCAGCGCTTTCTCGGTTTCGCTAATTTCTATCGGCGTTTCATTCGTAATTTCGGTCAAGTGGCTGCCCCTCTCACAGCTCTGACTTCTGTCAAGACGTGCTTTAAGTGGTCCGGTTCCGCCCAGGGAGCTTTTGATCTCCTCAAGAAGCGTTTTACATCCGCTCCTATCCTTGTTACTCCTGACGTCACTAAACAATTCATTGTCGAGGTTGACGCTTCAGAGGTGGGCGTGGGAGCCATTCTGTCCCAGCGCTTCCATTCTGACGATAAGGTCCATCCTTGCGCTTATTTTTCTCATCGCCTGTCGCCATCGGAACGCAACTATGATGTGGGTAACCGCGAACTGCTCGCCATCCGCTTAGCCATAGGCGAATGGCGACAGTGGTTGGAGGGGGCGACCGTTCCTTTTGTCGTTTGGACTGACCATAAGAACCTTGAGTACATCCGTTCTGCCAAACGACTTAATGCACGTCAAGCTCGTTGGGCGTTGTTTTTCGCTCGTTTCGAGTTCGTGATTTCTTATCGCCCGGGAAATAAGAACACCAAGCCTGATGCCTTATCCCGTCTCTTTAGTTCTTCTGTGGCTTCTACCGACCCCGAGGGGATTCTCCCTGAAGGGCGTGTTGTCGGGTTGACTGTCTGGGGAATTGAGAGACAGGTAAAGCAAGCACTCACTCACACTGCGTCGCCGCGCGCTTGTCCTAGTAACCTTCTGTTCGTTCCTGTCTCTACTCGTCTGGCTGTTCTTCAGTGGGCTCACTCTGCCAAGTTAGCTGGCCACCCCGGCGTTCGGGGTACGCTTGCTTCTATTCGCCAGCGGTTTTGGTGGCCTACTCAGGAGCGTGACACGCGCCGTTTCGTGGCTGCTTGTTCGGACTGCGCGCAGACTAAGTCAGGTAACTCTCCTCCTGCCGGTCGTCTCAGACCGCTTCCCATTCCTTCTCGACCATGGTCTCACATCGCCTTAGACTTTATTACCGGTCTGCCTTCGTCTGCGGGGAAGACTGTGATTCTTACGGTTGTCGATAGGTTCTCTAAGGCGGCACATTTCATTCCCCTCGCTAAGCTTCCTTCCGCTAAGGAGACGGCACAAATCATCATTGAGAATGTGTTCAGAATTCATGGCCTCCCGTTAGACGCCGTTTCAGACAGAGGCCCGCAATTCACGTCACAGTTTTGGAGGGAGTTCTGTCGTTTGATTGGTGCTTCCGTCAGTCTCTCTTCCGGGTTTCATCCCCAGTCTAACGGTCAAGCAGAAAGGGCCAATCAGTCGATTGGTCGCATATTACGCAGCCTTTCTTTTCGAAACCCTGCGTCTTGGGCAGAACAGCTCCCCTGGGCAGAATACGCTCACAACTCGCTTCCTTCGTCTGCTACCGGGCTATCTCCGTTTCAGAGTAGTCTTGGGTACCAGCCTCCTCTGTTCTCGTCCCAGCTCGCCGAGTCCAGCGTTCCCTCCGCTCAGGCTTTTGTCCAACGTTGTGAGCGCACCTGGAGGAGGGTCAGGTCTGCACTTTGCCGTTACAGGGCGCAGACTGTGAGAGCCGCCAATAAACGTAGGATTAAGAGTCCTAGGTATTGTCGCGGTCAGAGAGTGTGGCTTTCCACTCGTAACCTTCCCCTTACGACAGCTTCTCGCAAGTTGACTCCGCGGTTCATTGGTCCGTTCCGTGTCTCTCAGGTCGTCAATCCTGTCGCTGTGCGACTGCTTCTTCCGCGACATCTTCGTCGCGTCCACCCTGTGTTCCATGTCTCCTGTGTCAAACCTTTTCTTCGCGCCCCCGTTCGTCTTCCCTCCCCCCCCCCCGTCCTTGTCGAGGGCGCACCTATTTACAAGGTACGGAAGATCATGGACATGCGTTCTCGGGGACGTGGTCACCAGTACTTAGTGGATTGGGAGGGTTACGGTCCTGAGGAGAGGAGTTGGGTTCCATCTCGGGACGTGCTGGACCGTTCGTTGATTGATGATTTCCTCCGTTGCCGCCAGGGTTCCTCCTCGAGTGCGCCAGGAGGCGCTCGGTGAGTGGGGGGATACTGTCATGTTTTGTCATTGATTATCATGTCTTGTCCCTGTGCTTCCCTTCTATTCGTTTCCCTCTGCTGGTCTTATTAGGTTCTTTCCCTCTTTCTATCCCTCTCTCCCCCTCCCTCTCTCGCTCTCTCTCTCTATCGTTCCGTTCCTGCTCCCAGCTGTTCCTCATTCTCCTAACTACCTCATTTACTCTTTCACACCTGTCCCCTATTTTGCCCTCTGATTAGAGTCCCTATTTCTCCCTCTGTTTTCCGCTTCTGTCCTTGTCGGATCCTTGTTTGATGTTTGCTGTTCTGTGTCCCTGTTCCGCCCTGTCGTGTTTTTGCCTTCTTCAGATGCTGCGTGTGAGCAGGTGTCTATGTCAGCTACGGCCTGTGCCTTCCCGAAGCGACCTGCAGTCTGTGGCCGCGTCTCCAGTCGTTCCTCTCTACTGACGAGAGGATTTCAGTTTTCCTGTTTTGGATTTACCTAAGATAATATCCAGGAGTATCGGTTTTTTGTTTAAGACTGGAATAAAGACTCTGTTTCTATTAAGTCGCTTTTGGGTCCTCATTCACCAGCATAACAGGTAGACTGTAGTTCAGATAGAGCCTGGTCAACCGTGGGGCAATAGCATACACAACAGTATCATTGGCATACAAGTGCAGGTTACAATTTTTTACAGACAAGGTAATATTATTAATGTAAACAGTAAAAAGTACAGGACCCAGAATTGACCCCTGCGGGACACCTTTCGTATGTCAAGAAAACCTGATTTAACACCATCAGTACCCCCGACACATTGAGTTCTATCTGTCAAGTAATTTTTAAACCAACTGTCAAGACTGGTTCTCAGGTTGAGCTTGCTTCCATTTTGTTACACTAACCTAAGGCGATCCTCTCCTCATTGAGAGAGGTAGTGAGAAACAGTGTTTATTGTGCCATGTATTCCAATCAATGTATTCTAGACTCTCATTTCTTTCACCTTCTTTTATCAGCTGGCATCATCACAAGTGTCTTTAGAAAGGATGGCAGACCAAACTGCAAGAGAGAGGAATACGGCTGAATTATTAAAGACGCCAATTAGCTGGGCTGCCATTTAGATCAAACACACCGGGCGTCTTTCACCGCAAAGCAGTGGCATTTACCAGCAGCACCAGAAGCTTGCTCAGGGAGCGAAGCAGGCTGTGCGCCGGGCGGTGAGTTTAGAGTAGAGGCGGAGCACCCAGCCATGAAAGAGTTGAGCTGTGCAACAGTGCTCTAATGAACGACTTGACACAACAGCATGGTTCAACTCAACCTCAGAGAGGTTACCGAGGCCTGACCTAACTCAGCAAGCATGCAGGAGAACTGAATTGTAAGGCTGGTGTGTAAATGGAGTCTTCTTTCTTTCTCTTTCTCTTCCTCTCTTTCTCATATCTCTCCTACTCTTTCTGTCTTCTTACTGTATGTCTTCAAAGACTACACTAGGAGGGTAGAGGACAGCCATCTTGGCAAATTGAAACTAAAAAGGCTTTCAAAAAAATCTTCAAGCACAATCCCCACAACTGTTTGCTTCTGATAAGGTGAGCATGGCTTACAGCACAGTTATGATACATACATTATGATTTAGCAGACACTTTTATCCAAAGTGACTGAGTCATGCGTGCATACATTTTACATACGGGTGGTCCCAGGAATTGAACCCACTATCCTGGCTTTGCAAGCACTGTGCTCTACTAATTGAGCTAGAGAACCACAGCTATCGCATGGAAACTGGAATGCAAATGAAATACATATTTGATATATTCCAAAACCCTTTACATTTCAATCATATAACCATAAGAGTGCACTAAGTACAGAAAGCCCATAATAGCAACTATGGCTCTCCACTATGGTGGATGATAATGTGATCTTCAGATTGATTAGAGAGCTCTTAACCACTTCTCACATCTACTCCTTACTACAGCTCTCCATTCCTCAGCCCATCCCTCCATTCCATTACCTTGTCCCTTCACAATGGTCCTGCTTCATTATCAGTCAGATCCTAACACACACACACACACACGCACACACACCCTGGGGATCACCCAGAGGTAACCCTCCATAGTGGTGATTATGATCATTACTCATCCATCATTTATCACAATGTATGAAGATAACAGCAAATACACCATCAAAAAACTCCCTTTATCTAGCCATGATGGTGACCAAAGGAATGAATAGGATCGTAATGCCATTTGGGTGGTAATACAGTAGAGTTAAATGACTTACTGAGGCGGGGAGTCTGGATACATCACATTGACTTGTGATAGAGTCTCCACATAGGAGTCAAAGTCAAACGCTGGAGGGAACTCCTCGATACACGTTGACCTCAGCTCCCCGATGGAGCCGCCGTACGAAAAGCCATCCGGAGCTGTGGAGAGGCAGGGCAGTCTAATACAACACAATAGCTTTTTTCTCAGTGAACTATAGCACAGTCAGGATTGTAAATATGCTCTGTGCTCAGTTCAACTGAATTATGTATCTCATGGTTTAGGGATCCTACATTGAACTGAATAAGCAGATTTACAGTAAATATTTATTTTTGCAGTCTATCTGTACTGTTTTTACACTGGAGCAGTCAGAATATTTTATGAAACATAAGGCTAAGGGCATGTGGCTCCTTGAAGATAGAGGGGCTGTGATTGAAGCCAGTGTGATATAATCTGGGTATATCAGCCTTTGGCCAGGCAGAGGGAGAATGGGGCCGCGTCCTCACACAAAGGATGCTCTTTGAGCTTTTTGTGCTGTCTCTGTGTGGACTGACAATGGGACCCAGTCCATTGGGCCAAGTGGCCTTCCACAGACATGGCTTTGGCTGTGTGTGCGATTCAGTTTGGTGCAATATTTTGTTATTTTCCCATTCCGTTATCAACCCCACAGGCAGAGTATGGTCCCTTTAGATGAGATTTCAGGAGAAGAGCACTGGTTGGTTTAAATGCCAGCTCTGGAGAATGCCAAATGTGGCATATTAATGCCATGAGGGTGAAATGTGTTCATTGGAAGACTGAACTGGATATCTTCTACTGATTCAGCTCTGGGAAAAGTAGCATAGAAAATTCATGGCCATACATTTTGTCCCAGGGATTTGTAAATAAGACCTATGAAACCACTTGCAACTGAAAACGGATAAACTAAAGCTTATAAATGAACGGGCCTCTAACACACCTACTGGCCTCATCGATGGACAACTCTCTGTAACTCACCATAGCTGGCCCGCAGGTGGGGGTTGCGCAGACGGCTGTCTTTGCGCAGGCTGCCCACGATGATGGTAACGCAGGACAGGAAGAGCACCAGGCCGATGACGATGCCAGCCACCACCAGCGGTGACACCAGCAGGCTGGCCTCGCTGCCCCCATCACGGCAGTCTGGGTACTCATGGGCACTGCTCTGGTTCGAGCTCACTGCACAGTTCACAGACCACAGGTGGGGCCCAGCCACAGAAAAGAGAAAGCAGGGAAGAACGGAATAAAAGAGGGACAGTGTGGAGAGAAGGAAGAGGGGGGAAGAGGGAGGTGATAGAGAGAAGAGAGTGGTGAGAGAATTAGAGAAAGTAGAGATAAAAAACACATTCAAACCCTTTGTGGCAATGTCAATGTGAGACATTGCCTCCATGACCCTATGGAGAGAAACATGTAAGCTGATATTTCTCATCATACACATACCTCTCTGTGGACCGCAGGTCAGGAACACTCCCAAGATTTTCATTCCTCAGCGGAGGAATAGATTCTCAAGTCTGCAGTGTTTAATATTTAATCCTCAACCCGTTAGAATTTTTAAATACACGGGGTGGAACTCTTTCATGTCAGCTCAGGAGGCAGAAACCCAACTTCAGCCATTAGTGGCTCTTCTCAAATCCCCTTCACCCTTTTCATCAGAACTAGAGGGAAACCAAAATAAGCGCACACAACATAAATAAAATGTACTCAAATAACACCACACAGATAGTGACACAGACAGATTCAATATCCAAGTGCAAGCCGAGATAATACAAGCTGCAGTGTTATCTTGCCACATTTGGCATCTGAAAATCTTTTTGGGGACCATCAACAGGAGACAAGAAATCTAATCAATTTATTTATGAGGAGGCCGTTGTCTAAATGCTAATCATATTAGTCTCTATTCATCTCTTCCCTGCTGAGGAATTCCTGCCATAATTGAGGTTATAAAATATTTGTGTTGATCACAATCAATGTTCATCTTTTAATCCACAGTGAGCATTGTGTGTTGATTTGAAGATCTAGCAGAGTAGTCTACTGCGTAACGCTGTTTATGTGTGCCTTCGGAAAGTATTCAGATACGTTGACTTTTTCCACATTTGTTAGGTTACAGCCTTATTCTAAAATTGATTAAATTGTTTTCCCCCTCATCAAGCTACACACAATATCCCATAATGACAAAGCAAAAACTGTTTTAATTTTTTTTGTTGCTCATTTATAAAAAAACAAAAAAAACTGAAATGTCACATTTACATAAGTATTCAGACCCTTTACTCAGTACTTTGTTTAAGCACCTTTGGCAGCGATTACAGCCGTGAGTCTTCTTGGGTATGACGCTACAAGCTTGGCACACCTGTATTTGGGGAGTTTCTCCCATTCTTCTCTGCAGATCCTCTCAAGCTCTGTCAGGTTGGATGGGGAGAGTTGCTGCACAGCTATTTTCAGGTCCCTTCAGAGATGTTCAATCGGGTTCAAGTCCGGGCTCTGGCTGGGCCACTCAAGGTCATTCAGAGACTTGTCCCGAAGCCACTCCTGCGCTGTCTTGGCTGTGTGCTTAGGGTCGTTGCCCTGGTGGAAGGTGAACCTTCGCCCCAGTCTGAGGTCCTGAGCGCTCTGGAGCAGGTTTTCATCAAGGATCTCTCTGTATTTTGCTCCGTTCATCTTTGCCTAGATCCTGACTAGTCTCCCAGTCCCTGCCGCTGAAAAACATCTGCATAGCATGAGCATGATGCTGCCACCACCATGCTTCACCGTAGGGATGGTGCCAGGTTTCTTCCAGACGTGACGCTTTACATTCAGGCCAAAGAGTTCAATCTTGATTTCATCAGACCAGAGAATCTTGTTTCTCATGGTCTGAGTCTTTAGGTGTCTTCTGGCAAACTCCAAGCGGGCTGTCATGTGCCTTTTTTCTGAGGAGTGGCATCCGTCTGGCCACTCTACCATAAAGGCCTGATTGGTGGAGTGCTGCAGAGATCTGCAGAGATGGTTGTTCTTCTGGAGGGTTCTCCCATCTCTACAGAGGAACTATAGAGCTCTGTCAGAGTGACCATTGGGTTCTTGGTCACCTCCCTGACCAAGGCCCTTCTCCCCTGACTGCTCAGTTTGGCTAGGTGGCCAGCTCTAGGAAGAGTCTTGGTGGTTCCAAACTTCTTCCATTTAAGAATGATGGAGGCCACTGTGTTCTTGGGGACCTTCAATGCTGCAGACATTGTTTGGTACCCTTCCCCAGATCTGTGCCTAGACACAATCCTGTTTCGGAGCTCTACGGACAATTCCTTCGACCTCATGGCTTGGTTTTTGCTCTGGCATACACTGTCAACTGTGGGACCTTATATAGACAGGCGTGTGCCTTTCCAAATCATGTCCAATCAAATGAATTTACCACAGGTGGACTCTAATCAAGTTGTAGAAACATCTCAAGGATGATCAATGGAAAAAGGATGCACCTGAGCTCAATTTCGAGTCTGATAACAAAGGGTCTGAATACTTATGTAAATAAGGTATTTCTGTTTTTGCTTTGTCATTATCGGGTATGGTGTGTAGATTGCTGAGGATTTGTATTTTATTTAATCCATTTTCGAATAAGGCTGTAACATAACAAAATGTGGAGAAAGTCAAGGGGTCTGAATACTTTCCAAAGGCACTGTAGTTGCCTGCATCCCTGCAGTGGCCACACAGCAAACCAGGAACATTCCCACAACATTATATTTCCATTAAGTTCTAACATTAGGAAGATAACATCCCAAAAACATTCAAATAATGTTTATGATATCAAAATGTTTTTTTTTAATGTTTTATGAAATATCCTTGGAATGTTCTAACATTCACTAAAATATTGTGCACAACATCTGTAACAGCCACCACAGAACTTTACCCTAAGTTTCTTATTAGGTTTCCAGGTTATGTAATAACAACATTTTGTTTTGGGAACATTCTTGCAACATCAGGTGAATGTTTTATACAAACATTGTATAATCATCAGCACAACTGGACAGTTTTTGTGTTATTATAACGTTTGGGGAAACCTATTGAATGTTCTGGGTACATTCACAGAACCAATTTTGGTTTGCTGGGCATCCTGATTGGCTAGTGGGCACATTGACATCATTGCAACAACGATGTTATCAAAACAAGGGACTACTTGCTGCTCCTCTCCTGTTGCTCTGGGAGTGAACTAGCTATGCAAATATAATGATTCCACAGGCTGTGTCTTACACTACAGAACCATAAATGAACAGATTTCTTAAATTGATGAATACATTGATAGATTGGTTTGGGGGAAATTCCATCCGAGGGTTTCTCCTCCTAATTGAAAGGAGAGGTGAAGTTATCCTAAAGGTAATTGATATACAGTGACTGTGGTGTGTCAAAATAAAGTCCAGTCTTCCATTAATACTGATCTGGAACAAGTCTGAGGTCAGTGTTAATGCAGAGAAAGGTCTGAGGGCAATAAAGGGCGATATCACAGTGTAGGTTAATAGGATTATTCTACAGGGCAACTCATTATGGTTATATATGATTCACGGGACTGCTTACACAATGCTTTCTCAGCACTCTTTTCCCCGAGCTGATGCTTTATAAAGATTGGTTTAATCTAAAAGAAGGCGGCCGGGAAAATAAATGAGCAGAGTAGAGACATCAAAATCAATCACTAGATCAGTGATGCATTGAAATCACACACTATTGAATAATAACTGTATTATTTGATATGATATCTGATTGAGAGAGAGGGTGAGAAAGAGAGAGAGAGAGAGAGATACATATATATACAGCGTGTGATTCTTCACTGCCCAAAACAGTGGTGCTAATTAGCCTTTGCTCTGTCATTAAGAGGCCTTTAAGAAACATAATTTGAGCAAACTTCCGCTGTTGCTCTTCATGAATCTCACACACTGGAGAGGGCCATGACTGCCCAAATAGTTAAGAGTCGGATTATAGTTTGTTGTTTAAGTAATTCACCTGCTAAACTCCTAGTTGACACCATGTACCTACCGATTGGTAGTAGTGATTGGTAGTCCTGATACAGTATGTGCTGAATTCAGCAGTATGGGTTCAGTCCTACTATCCAGTAAGTGATGCATTTTGCAGTGCTGTGCCTGTAAAGACATCTCTGAGAGCACCAGCAGCAGCAGAGTGCCACATGGCCATGTTTCCAGGGCCCAGTGCTGTAGCCAATGCGCCATGGATGCCTTGGGTCATCCAGCTGGCTGTGCTTCACATTGGGAGACACATGTCTGGGACGTCATATTGCCCATGTGCATGATACAGGATGTGCTGTGGAGGATTCTCCAGAGAATGTCTTAGGTGAAGCTGGGTTTGTTTGTATGTGTGAGTGAGTGAGTGAGTGAGTGAGTGAGTGAGTGAGTGAGTGAGTGAGAGAGAGAGTGAGAGAGAGTGAGAGAGGGCAAGACAGAAAGAGAGCAAGTGTGTACGTAAGCGCGCGTGTCTGCTGTTGAGCTGAGTGAATGGCGTATTGTCAGGGCCTGGGTCTACGGAGCACTTTGATTGTGTTTGATTGCTGCTCCTCCATGCAGCAGTACGTCTTGTTGACCTTCTCCAAACCTGCCCTTGGGCCCCTGACACAGGACCTCACAGAGAGCACACAGCCAGCCCGCTCGACGCAGAGGGTCACACCAGTCCAGAACACCAGGACTACGTACCGTATATAATCAATGTACCCTCTCTCCCTGACTCTCTTAATCTCTTTCTCAATTTCTCATATTTTTATGAAAAAACATATCCTTCCCTTTTCTCGATCACTCCCGTTTCATCCTTATTTCTTCAACTTTGCATTGGTGTTGAACACACCGTTCCCTTTCCATTCTCTTTCTCATCCACCCTCCCTTTCTCCCACAGGACTCATTCCAGTTTTGTACCACAGATTACAATAATTATAGCCCACATTTAGTCCAAATGTCCTTTCCTCATGCTCAGATAATACTGCCAACAGTGGTAGTCTGTCCCCTTGTGCCTTTGTGTTTATATGACAGCTGTGTACTCCCTGGTCAAGATTCATAAGATTAGAAAGCATTTCTCACTGTCTTTATGTTTGGTCCCATAAGACTCCACTCCTATCCTGCCACCCCTGCACTGTCTTTCTGTTGAACATTAAACAGACCCATCGATAAAGTGATTTAAATTCACAATATCATTCCGTTCCTCCTCAAGTGCTTTGTAATCCAGACAAAGCCAAGTAGTACACACTATATATTTCTCAGAGGACTTTGGTGTTCTCAAACAGTGGAACTGTCTACTGTACGATGGTATCAACCTCAATATGATAACTCCGGGAATATGAACGGTAGTGCGTGAGTGTGATTGTGTGAGAGAGAGGAACAGACAGAAAAAGGGAGAGAGAGAGAGCGAGAGAGAACGAGAGAGTGCGTGTGTGTGAGGAGAGGCACAGGGAGCGAGAGAGAGCGGGAGAGGTGATTGTTATAAATTGTGTCTGTGTGATGTTTGTGCGCCCTGTGGGGTTAGCAGGCCTGGCCCCAGCTGCAGAGAGAGTGGGAGAAGAAAACCGAGCGAGGGCATCTTTCCTGGCACATTATTCTGGTTAGACAGAGGAACTCAGAGGCTTTACTCTCAGGAGATGCTAGGATAAAGAAGTGTTGAACAGCATCACTGCTATAGGAGCGTAATATAAAACAGTGGGATACGAACCAAACAATATTAAATGACATGTAACCAGCATCTCTATCTCTCTCAGAGGATAGATCGGATAACACATATAAACAAGTCTATAAAATCTTATGAAGTTCATTTTCCCCCTCGACTGACAGATTTAAGATATGATAACCACAACTTCGGTGTGAATTCAGTGTGATTTTTTATGTTTTAACACAGAAGACGAACCATAGCTAATTAACACATCTTCAGCACCAACCCAAGCAGGTGCTGCTCATTTTTGAACACATGGCAATTGGTCAATTCTTTATAAGCCAATTCACACTTTACCGGGTAGCCATTTGAACATATTTATCACATATCACATTGGTATGTACAACCTTGTGAGAAGAAGTCCACTGCAGTTCCTCGTGTTCAATATGTTGACACTAGGCTGATTCAGTGGGACACGACAAACATACAGTACTGCAGTAACAGCGAAGTTATTCAGTACACACAGCAAGTTCCTGTATGACCTCAATACAAGACAATCACTCTAATGCCTGTGTTGTCCTGACATGTACGGCACACACCAAGGCCACATCCGGTGCATCAGTTGGCCACATGCGTGTCTACCCACGTGAAACCTTGCTGGATCTAAGGTGACTATTATGATACTGATAGACGATGACAGGGCCTGCTTTAAATAGTCTATAGACTCTATACAAGCTAGAGGGACCATAACATTAAGATGTCAGTCTGATCCTGAGAGGATGTCTGGATGTGTTTTGGCAACTGTTAAATAAAGGTTAACTAAAATAAATAATATATATAAAATTGTACTGAAGATGACTGCACTATGATTATGTATAAGGGACATCCATCACTGAGTACATTGTGCAGGTGACAACCTGTGTGATCTATGGTGATGGTCACTGGGCCAGTAGGGAATGCAGAGTGAGGAGAAGATGAAGGCTGTCGTATTACATGTGTATTACCCAGTACGAGAGGTACATGGCTATGTGGAGAGAGTGTAAAACATGTTGATATGGCCCTATAGAAGGAGGGGTGATAAGGACTCCTCTCCCTGCGTTCAACGATAACAGTCCTCCCTGACGTCGTGGGCATTCTCTCAAGGTGACGAGGACAACAAATGTCACCTTGCATGCCTCTAGAAGATGAACCTATTGTATGCCAGAGAAGAGCAGAGATATTTTGCAGATGCCTGATTTCTGCTCTGACCTCAAGGATATCGATATTTATTTATTTCAATTCTGAAATATAACAACATTAAAAAGAAGAAAATATCTAGCTCTACATCCACCTTTAACAATATGTATTGGTATTATGAATGAAAAGGACTATTTTTGACTTAAATCAGCAATCCCCATAGGCTTCAATAACAACAAAATCCCAACTTCATCTCCAAAGACGAAGGTATCCTCTGAGCAGGAAATAAACAACTCTGGGACTGGAAGACAGGCTGATATCCCAGGCCAGAACAATGACTACCACTAGGTGGCAGTTCCGTGTCTTACGTCACACAAGCCTTGCTACCTCCTACAAGCAACAGATCTACCAGGGGACTCCCACTCACACAGATTTGTCACTTGATTTAATAGGTGACACAACTCTTTGCTTATTTCCCTGAGTGTGTCCCATGTGGCACGGGTAGGGTTGTGAAGATAGTGGTAGTTTACCAAAGCTACCAGAATCTTCAGTAATTTCGGTAATTAACAGAAAATCTATGACAATCTATCGGAACTTTGGTAATTTATAGTTCAATAACTTCAAAAATGTTTTTATTCATATTTAGTATACGTTTTTATAGTCCCATATTGTCCATGAGTTTCTAGTTGATAGACCACATGGTCCAAGAGAAAATAGCTCGAAAATAACTCATGAAAAAAGCATTGAATCAAAAATGGCATTATTTTACAGACACCTGTACAAATCTGAAGTACCAAAAAGGGCCACTAGATGTCTTGCGATAGATTACATAAAATCATTGAAAGATACAACAATTCTGGTAGTTTACTTGTAAAATTAGAAGGTTTGCAGTAATATAACTTCCCGTTGCATCACTAAGCATGGGGATAACAGAAGCGACAGGCAGGGACACACACACCATTTCCCTCTTCTAGTAACAAGAAAACATGTCAGATGTCCACAGCGCTTACCAAAAGACTGCAACATATGAGAAGAAGAAGAGGAGAAAAAAAGAGAGGCAAATAAAGAAGAGTGAGAGAAGAGGAGAGGACTGTGGAGGGGACGAGCGAAAGGACTGCCCTGTCTCTGCCCGGGTGACAGCTTTTCTCCTCTCATCACAAATGTGTTCCTTCAATGCCATGAGAGGGTGAGCGGAAGTCTTATGAAGACAGACACTGGGAAGAAATGGCCCTGTATGACGAGTCTGGGGGATGGACAGCACTGCGTGGAAAAGCACCACAGACTGTTAGAAATGCTTTCCCCGCAATCCATTCTTCTAATGTAAGGTAGAGCCTGCTTCATTGAGCAGAAATCGATCTTAGCCACACTACAAAGCACACACTGCAGTAGCTCGCGCTTCAAAAAGCCAAAATGTACAACTGGTACACCTTGAAGTGTTGCTAAGTGGCACCAGGGATAATTGGAAACACAATGCAGGTGTACTGGTAACATTCCATGCCCTTTTTTGAAAAGTACAAACTAGACCAAAGACATAGCAGTTCACTCATGGTGCATTTCCAAAAAGGATTTTACCTCAATGTTTTACACAAAAAGGCTCAGACTTCTCTGTTTCCGTCTATGCGGGCCGGCACCCGTGTCTCACTGGGCCATGGCTCCGGCGGACCTGCTCTCACTTGGGGCCAAAGTCAGGCCACTGGTACTTTTCTGCTGGCATTTACTTAACAATGGCTTACTGTGAACTTTAACACCTTCTCACAAAGCAACTGTTTGGATGATGCAGAGGTTGTTGATTCTGCTCTTCCTACTGTCAGCCCTAGCTATGGTAACACAATGTCCATAATATAACATAATAGGGCTGGTATTGCCAGAGACCTCACGATACGATATTATCACGATACTTAAGTGCTGATACGATATTTATTGCGATACTGTGATTTTATTGCCATTCGATGTTCCAAACATATTGCTCACCATATGTCTGCTGCAGACGGACAAGAGAGAAACATGGGAAAACAAGTTTTGATCAGTCATGGGGTGTTGAAAACAAATTGGCTCCCTATTTAAAAAGAAGATGAAGAACAAGCTATGAAGGAAAAATACTAGAGTTTTTGCGCAGCCAACTAGAGCAAAAATAATATTGCGATATTGTCAAAAAGATACGATATATCTTAAAAAATAATATCTCCAAACATGTAACTGTACAGATCCCTCCCTCCCTCATCACTATAACATAAGGGTGTATGACTAGTGTAACACTGGGGTTACAGTCAAAAATCAGATGCATTGCATCTCAGTGCTTGAGGCGTCACTACACACATCCTGGTTTGATTCCAGGCTCTATCACAACTGGATGTGATTGTGAGTCCCATAGGCTGGTGCACAATTGGCCCAGCGTTGTCTGGATTTAGCTGGTGTAGGCCATCATTGTTAATAAGAATTTGTTCTTAACTGACTTGCCTAGTTAAATAAAGGTAAATATATCAAATTAAGGAAAAAAATCTTGTCTGCTTCTCCCCACAAAGTGTTTTTCTTCAGGATGTGGTTTTGTTGATGACAAAGGAAGGGCTGTACATGTAGTCTCTGTCTCTCTGGTCTGTTTGTGAGTTAGCAGCAGCAGATCAGTTCAGTCGGCAGGCGCTAAGTAGAGCGGCTTCCGGTTGTATTGAGCAAACGTCAGGTCTGATTCTGGGCCCTTGGTTGAAGTAGTCATTAAGCAGTCATGTCAAATCACCAGTGGAGTGAGGAAGGATGTCCGGATCGCAGGCCTGGCACGAAGCCTCTCGCTCCTCTACCGGTCACCTACTGCCAGACCAGGCAGCGGGTATGATACTCACACAGGGGCTCATGGGTAATTGATGAGCAGGGCACTGCAGGCTTTGACACATGAAAGCAGGAATTCAGGAGCCTCAACTCAATTTACATCAACAACATAGCTCAGGCAGTAGGAAGCTTTCTCATCCATTTATATGCAGATGATACAGTCTTATACTCAGCTGGCCCCTCCCCGGATTTTGTGTTAAACGCTCTACAACAAAGCGTTCTTAGTGTCCAACAAGCTTTCTCTGCCCTTAACCTTGTTCTGAACACCTCCAAAACAAAGGTCATGTGGTTTGGTAAGAAGAATGACCCTCTCCCCACAGGTGTGATTACTACCCCTGAGGGTTTAGAGCTCATACAAGTACTTGGGAGTATGGCTAGATGGTACACTGTCCTTCTCTCAGCAAATATCAAAGCTGCAGGCTAAGGTTAAAATGTGGTTTCCTCTATTGTAATCACTCCTCTTTCACCCCAGCTGCCAAACTAACCCTGATTCAGATGACCATCCTACCCATGCTAGATTATGGAGACGTAATTTATAGATCGGCAGCTAAGGGTGCACTCGAGCGGCTAGAGGTTCTTTACCATTCGGCCAACAGATTTGCCACCAATGCGCCAAGACCCACTGGTTGATGCTTATTTATAAAACCCTCTTAGTCCTCACTCCTCCCTATCTGAGATATCTACTGCAGCCCTCATTCTCCACATACAACACCCATTCTGCCAGTCACATTCTGTTAAAGGTCCCCAAAGCACACACATCCCTAGGTCACTCCTATTTTCAGTTTGCTGCAGCTAGCGACTGGAACGAGCTGGACAGTTTTATCTACATCTCTTCATTCAAAGACTCAATCATGGACACTTACTGAGAGTTGTGGCTGCTTCGTGTAATGTATTGTTGTCTCTACCTTCTTGCCCTTGTGCTGTTGTCTGTGTCCAATAATGTTTGTACCATGTTTTTTGCTGCTACCATGTTGTGGTGCTGCCATGTTGTTGCCATGTTGTGTTTCTACCATGCTGTGTTGTTGTATTAGGTCTCTCTTTATGTAGTGTTTATCTTGTCGTGATAATTTATATTCTGAAACACAGAGAGAGAGAGAAAAATAAATAAAATACAAACAAACGTAAAGTTCTGCAGGGCTATACAGAGACTGTGCAAAAACAAGATCCCACAAACTAGGGTGGAAAACAGGCTGCCTAAGTATGATTCCCAATCAGAGATAACGATAGACAGCTGCCTCTGATTGGGAACCATACCCGGCCAACAAAGAAATAGAAAACTAGAATGCCCACCCAAATCACACCCTGACCAAACCAAATAGAGAAATAAAAAGGCTCTCTAAGGTCAGGGTGTGACAGTTATTATTAAGTTACACTGAACAAAAATATGAACGCAACATGTAAAGTGTTGGTTCCATGTTTCATGAGCTGAAATAAAAGACTCCAGAAATGTTCTATTCACACAAAAAGCTTATTTCTCTCAAATTCTGTGCACAAATTTGTTTACGTCCCTGTTAGTGAGCATTTCTCCTTTGCCAAGATAATCGATTCACCTGACAGGTGTAGCATATCAAGAACCTTGTGCTGGGGACAATAAAAGGCCACTCTAAAATGTGCAGTTTTGTCACACAACATAATGCCACAGATGTCTGAAGTTTTGAGGGCGTGTGCAATTGGCATGCTGACTGCGGGAATGTCCCCAAGAGCTGTTGCCAGATAATTAAATGTTCATTTCTCTACTATAAGCCACCTCCAACGTCATTTTAGAGAATTTGACAGTACGTCCAACCGGGCCTCACAACCGCAGACCACGTGTATGGCGTCATGTGGGCGAGCGGTTTGCTAATGTCAACGTTGTGAACAGAGTGCCCTATGGTTGCGGTGGGGTTATGGTACGGGCAGGCCTAAGTTACAGACAACGAACACAATTTCATTTTATCGATGGCAATTTGAATGCACGGAGATGCCGTGACAAGATCCCGAGGCCCATTGTCGTGCCATTCATCTGCCGCCATCACCTCATGTTTCAGCATGATAATGAACGGCCCCATGTCAGAAGGATCTGTACACAATTCCTGGAAGCTGAAAATGTCCCAGTTCTTCCATGGCCTGCATACTCACCAGACATGTCACCCATTGAGCAAGTTTGGGATGCTCTGGATCGACGTGTACAACTGCATGTTCCAGATCCCGCCAATATCCAGCAACTTCGCAGAGCTATTGAAGAGGAGTGGGACAACATTCTGGTCACACCAGATACAGTACTGGCTGGTTTTCTGATCCAAGACCCTAACTTATTTTTAAGGTATCTGTGACCAACAGATATGCATCTGTATTCACAGTTATGTGAAATCCATAGATTAGGGCCTAATTCATTTATTTCAATTGACTGATTTCCTTATATGAGCTCAGTAAAATCATTGAAATTGTTGTATGTTGCGTCTTTTTGTTCAGGATATATAAAACTATGGTTGTTGATGTATATGGCCGAATTTCAGATACATTTTTGTACATTTGAATGTCGCAGTAGCAGGACCTACAGTAGTAGGGCATTTATTCTGTCTGGTGCGTTTGAGCGAGTGAGAAAGAAAGAGAACTGCTGGTTTTCTGTGAATGTATTTATCACAAGGCTCATTTGAATTTCCTGAGGTGCAAGAAAACACTCAGCCACAACAGAGTGATCAAATTAAGATACTATATCTTGACTACACCTGTTTATACATACTATAGTAAGAACATACCACACATACTAGCCAAGCCATGCCGGGTCCATATAACAGCTTCTGTGTGTGATAATATCTTAGAATTTCACCCGTTGCCTGCATGTTACTAGTGGGTGGTAAGAAGTCATTCGCACACCCTGTGGTAGACAGACTCAGTTGGCTGGCTGGCTGGTTGATGGATGGGTTATAATGGATCTGATAGTCGCAGTGATGTTCCCTCCTTTCACATTCAGTGTTAAAAGGAGCCTCCAGGGCTGAGATGTCACTGTTGCTCCCTGACTGTGACTTGGGATGGGACTGCTGTTACTGGGCAGTCTGTCAGCCATGCAACCATCTCCACAGCAACCCTCCCAAATCAATTTAGCATGAGACTGATTCAGCGGCTCAAGGTCATCCTGCAGCACAGCCATCAGAATCAGGCTGGAGTCTGGATGACACGACAGCTGCTGACCAGGCCAGGGCACACTGTGACTGCACAGAGCAACAGCTCCAGGGGGACAAATACTAACACACTCTTTCCCACACGCTCTCTTTCTCTTTCTCCCTCTCCCTATCCCCCTCCTTTACACTCTCTTTCTCATCTCTCTCCCTCCCCCATCTCGCTCTCTCTTTCATCTCTCTTTCTCATCTCTCTCTTTTTCATCTCTCTCTCTCTCTCTCTATTTTTCTCTCGCTCACACACAAACTCAATCAAATACGACCCACAGACAAATTGACAGTACACAAAAACAGAGCGATGAAGAAATAGGAACAAACACACGTGTACCCAGCTCTGTTATCGTCAGCCCCTGTATTCAATATGACAAAGACAGCAAACCACAGTGTGCTTTATGTTTTACACAATACATGGTGTGACCCATTTCCTGCCTACTGCATGGTCTTGGCTGTTTTTCTGGCCGTAAGACAAAGCACCAGAGATCTGATTCTAAAACCCAGAGGCTGGCGAAAAAAGGAGAGCAAGCAATCCACAGAACAGCACAAGCACAATAGACATCAGTCTCTTCCACAACGGCCCTGTCACACCTTCAATCATACGATATCCCAACCACAGGAGGTCGGTGGCACCTTAATTGGACAGGATGGGCTCATAGAAATGGCTGGAACGGAATCAATGGAATGGTATTGAACATATCAGACACGTGGTTTCCATGTGTTTGATACCATTCCATTCATTCCATTCCAGCCATTATTATGAGTCGTCCTCCCGTCAGCAGCCTCCTGTGATCCCAACTGATATGCATGAAAGAGATAGATAGCAGTGGCCCCTATTTTGCAAAGACACATTAACTATTCAGTTTATTCTATTGAAACAGTTCATTGAGATTACAGGTGATACAAAACAGTAACATCTGCATGGAACAACAAATGAACTGTATCTGTCTCAGAGATGCGACCCAATACTGTATCTGGGCACAATGCCCTTTATAAGACAGCTACCTTCACAGCATAACACCATCCACAATATTATACATGAAGGGAAGTTGGATATGACTGGATGTGGGTCACAGAGCCGTAGAGGGGGAATGAATATCTGGGTCAAACTGGATCATAGAGGATATAAGTCTCTGTGCATTCTGGCTCACCTATTAATACACCACAGAAGGGTTGGCACAGATGATCACTATTATACCAGTGTTCTACCACATCCAACCCTACTCCTTTACAAGGAGGTCCGTTGTTGTTGTGTGCGCGTGCATGCGTGCGTATGTGTGTGATGTCGCGGCATCACCATAGTTCACTATTCTAGATCCATTAACCCAATCCCATCAGTCAACATCACTGCAACAGAATTAGAGTCAGAGGAATTAGGTCTTTGCATATTTCACATTAGATACATGATGAATCCTAAAATAGATATTTTTGCTCATCTGCCTGGCAGCAGTTTGAAATTACTCAAAATCCCTACCCCATTTCTGCTGGACTGGACACTTTTCAGAAGAGTAGCGTTTGAAAAGGGGAAAATCCCCCTTAACAGACAATAACACATAGAGCCATCACAGATACATGTTGAGCACTGAGCCATTGAAACAGTGGAGCCCTGTAGCTCTGCCATTGATTCACCAATTCAGACATTAACGGTGTGGAAAATAAAGCGTCTGACCATTCCCTTGAGGCTGCCATGGTGAAAACAAGAAAATGAAATGTGATTAGTTTGTCTCCCATTGAGGTGGAGGTGTGACAGTGCTCCTATCCCAGAAGTCCAGACACCATCAGTCTAAAGTGGCTTAATGGGGTTAGGTATGAATGAGTCATTTCCTGTACAAATCTAGGGCCAAACCTGGGTGGGACTGTCTGTCCCTCATGCAACAGTAACATCACAGGAGCAGCAGCATGACACAACAGCTACAGGAAATGATTATATCTCAAAGTAGGAGAAGAGCTAGGTCATGTCATAAAATGGAAGACTTCAATTCAGAATAAATTGTTATCATTACAAGTGGGTTATCTAACAGTGGCAGGTATTGGCTCACCAAAACACAGCGACCAGGGAAGAACTTGCAGAATGAAAGTTGATGCCTTTTGATTCTATTAATTCAATAGAAGATCACAAGATTAAATCATTGACTGGCTGTGCCTCCCTCCAGCGTGCCTGGCTTTACAAGAACAAGGAGATATTGAAGAAGAAAATGCACTGTCCTCTTGAGTTTGGTTAGCCTCTGACTTTATTTCCATTCATATTGTGGAGTATTCAGCCTCTGTGGATTTAGGTAAAGGAAGCTGCTTCACTCCAAGCTGTTGTGGAAACTGTCAGGAAGATATGAAATGGTGAAAAGTGCATACGTCTGTCAAAACAGACATCCGCTACGCCATAATTGGCTGCGACTTAGAGGTGTCTGAGAGCACAGGCATCCTGTCCTTATCCAGCTCTGCCAGAGGCTCCAGCCGGTGGGAAACTTCATACGGAGATCCTTCTAAGGGGGATCCATGGAAAGACGAATTAGACAACCGAACCCCGAAAGGGAGTGAGTGAATAATTGAGCTGCACTCATTCTGGATCAAACCAGTTTGGATTGCCCGTGGCGGCCAGCAAGCTACACATCTACAGAGTTCCTCAGGGGACCAGGTTTACTGTGATGCCATGCTAGAGACAGAAAGGGGCGGGGCGGGGGACAGGTTTTGGTTATCATGATTATCCATGTGATTCAAGTGAGCTCTGAAGAACAGTTGATTACTCCAGGCACACAAAGCCTCTGAAAGGTTTAGTGCTCAAGGTCATACGACATTCAACATTGCATTAGCCGATTAGATACAACTTCGCTTCTTGATCAGAACTACAGTATATTTCAAATTCATTGTTATTAAACTATGTGTGTATAGTCAGCTTTTTCCAAAATTCGACAACCACGGTCCTAAAACACTGTCAAGGACAGTAAACAGCCCATGACTTCACTGCACTTTATCCCTCTAAGATAATTATACACTTTGGGAGGAGGGGCGGCCATTTAAAGAGAGCTCTCCCCATGTCAGTTAACCCAGATTAGAGGAGTACCAGGGATAAACCTGCATGTATGGGCCATGGCTGCTGCCCCTCCCAAACAAACAGACAGCCAGGGTATGGGGCGGCAGGTAGCCTAGTGGTTAGAGCGTTGGGCCAGTAACCGAAAGGCTGCTAGATCGAATCCCTAATCAGACAAGGTAAAAATCTGACGTTCTGCCCCTGAACAAGGCAGTTAACCCACTGTTCCTAGGCCGTCATTGTAAATAAGAATATGTTCTTAACTGACTTGCCTAGATAAACAAAGGTTAAATATAAATAAATGAGGCCTGGTCCTGCATTATCCAGACCTCTGAGTTTAGTGGGTCAGGAGGGCCCATTTCAGTGGGATTTGGCTGTTTTGATTCCACTCACTGTCATGGCTGGCACACTGAGCCCACGGGATGAAGCTGCACTGCAGCCTCTTAATCTGGTTAAAGCGGCTCCAATAACCCCAGCTTCTAGTTGATGTAATAACCCCTGATCCCTCCTACTGTATCTGCCCTGACTTTTCAACTGACGGGAAGACGGATGTCCATACCTAACATACTGTACACTACAGGCCTTCATCTGAAACCCTGGGGAACTTAAAACATACATGGGTGACACAATACAAGGGTAAATTATAACCTGGGCCCTAGGGTACAGCTGGGTATAGGGAGAAGCAGGCTTGCCATAGGGCACTACTGACCTATGCGTATTGTATCCACAGCTGTGAATTGGGTATGGCATGTGTAAGCACATTTCCCGCTTTGAGAAATCCCATTGCTTTTGCAATGTGTGGAGGAACAGATGCTTGGGGTGTTAGACCAGAACACAATAATGTTTCTTCTGCCGACAGTGTTCTGGAGCCATTTTCCAGGCATCGTATTCACAGACACATTCATTCTCATCATGTTTGCTGTAAATGGTGTGGCATAGACAAGGCATAGACAAAGTGATCGATTAAAGGAACATGTCTAAAGCAATTAATGTGAATAAAGGCACTCATAAAGGACCAATTCTCTCCATCCTCCTCCTATCTCACTCACTCCACCCCACAGCAGTTTGCCATTGCAATTATTAGATGCTATTAAGAAAGCTTGGCCCCTAATTGCAAAGAAAATAGCTTCCTTCCAAAAGGCACAGGGAGAATTCACCTGACATCTGCCACCACTATCTGGCCACCTGCAATGCCTTTAATAGATGTTTTTTTCTACTGTGACAAGGAGACTGAAGCAGAACCATCTTGGTATTTTATCCCCACCCTCAATATTCTAAAATCTCATCACATCTCCTAATATGCATATAGATGGTCATACTTGGACCAAGTGAAAATGCAACAGAAATGTGCAAATTTCTGATATTTTCATAATTCATAAAATATGGGGTTCTTTCTGATGGATAAGCAAAGGATCATGGGTACCATTGTACTCGTAGATCATGTGCACTGAACTGGAACAGACCGTTTCAAATCCGGTCCCGTTTTTTACTGACACAGGTGCTTCTTTCTGAGGACATGATTTGCTAGGATAAACAATCATACTTATTAAGATGCAAAGGGTGCAAAAGGATTGGCTCTTTGATCAAAAGATAAAAAGGAAATACACTGAGTATATCAAATATTAGGAACCCCCCATTCTTGATACACATGTGAAACTGTTGAGCGTGAAAAACCCAGCAGCGTTGCAGGTCTTGACACCTACTACCATACCCCGTTCAAAGGCACTTACTATTTTGTTTTGCCAATTCACCCTCTGAATGACACACATACACAATCCATGTCTCAATTGTCTCAATACTTAAAAATCCTTATTTAACCTGTCTCCTCCCCTTCATCTACACTGATTGAAGTGGATTTAACAGGTGACATCAATAAGGGATCATAGCTTTCACCTGGATTCACCTGGTCAGTCTATGTCATGGAAAGAGCAGGTGTTCTTAATATTTTGTACACTCAGTGTACATCATTGAATACATTCTGACGTACAGATAATTGAAAGTGTTTAAAGAGAGAACAACTCAAGTGGCCATAGAAATAAGGTTTGGAAAGACGACGTGCCTCAACTTTTGTCTGTGAAAAGGCTTCATAATAGGTGTTGCTCAAATGTATGTTTACATAGCATTACATCCTGTGGTCAAACACATTATAATTAGAGCGTAGGTATGATATGATTGGTGTGATTGCACATTGACGTTTGGATGTTGTACGTTGACATTTACATGCATTGTCTTTCCAAACAAACTCAAACTGATTGTGTTGAAACCTTCCCTCAGCATAGAATCATCATCCCAGCTAGTACATCTCAGAAATTGTACAAGTTGCAAACAGGTATTCACACACCAACAAATGACAGTACACACAGACCAGATAACACAGATTACAAGATCAGGGGCCTGTTGCACAAAAGTAGAATTAAGACATCCGGGATAAATGACTCAGCTGAGCTCAATGAAGCCAAAACATGTGCGTCCAGGCTTAATTGGTTGCACAAAGACCAAGCCAGGATGAGCAGACACGGATTCATTAAGCCAGGTGAAACCAATCCTGGATAGGTGCGCGCTCACGGCTCACTCAAATAGACCCCGCCACAGATCACAGATTAACTGATTTACCATGGCAACTAGAGCCGCGTACTTTTCCCCGTCGGAAGCACAAATCCTCATGGAGGCATACGAGGAGGTAAAAGATATAATTAAGAAGAAAGGCAACACCGCCACAGTGATAAAGCAAAGAGAAAAAGCGTGGCAAAGTATTGCAGACCGCCTGAATGCGTAAGTAGTGCACAATTACACACTCACCGCTCCGCTGAAACATCACAATTACAATTCAAATATTTAATTCACATCTCCAAAAATGCAGTTGTACTGTAATTATGAAACGGTTAAATTTTTAATTGAAATGCACTGCAGATATGAGTGAAATTGTGTAAAGTAACTCCATCACACTGTATAAAGCTATGATAAATTTTTTGATATTTTTACTGAAAACAAGACAAAAATACCAAGTAATTTTTTGCAGTGTGACTCCATTAAATGTGTGTGTGTGTGTGTGTGTGTGTGTGTGTGTGTGTGTGTGTGTGTGTGTGTGTGTGTGTGTGTGTGTGTGTGTGTGTGTGTGTGTGTGTGTGTGTGTGTGTGTGTAGATTAAACATGAACGGGCCAAAACGGACATGGCAGCAGGTCAAAATCAAATACAAGAACATTCTGCAGAATGGTATGGTCCCTGACTAATATTTAACAAAGCACAAGCATATACTGTACCCAGAAGGTGCCTGCTCACACATTGTCTGTACTGTTTTAGCAGTGAAAAAGAATACCCACAGACAAGGCACGGGTGGTGGGTCACCAAAGGCTGACCTTACCCCAGCAGAGGACATGGCCTTGGAGCTAAATAAAGGCAGGCCCGTCTTAGAGGGGATCCCTGGGGGGAAAGAGACGAGCATAGGTTCCTCCCAAGATGCCACCCGCTTCATTCAAGGTATGTCCTTCCATCTCTACATGGGATACAACCACATTCATATTGAATCAATTTGGACTGTCTGACTTTGGTTTACCTATTGCCTTGCAGTGTCTGGCAGCACTGTGTTCCTGTTAGAGCCACCAGCACAAGCACCAGACGATGCTGATCCAGTGAGTACTCCATCAAAGGCATACTGTAGGCCTGGCATGTCTTGTCTACTAGCTTCAATATGAATCCGATTAAATGTGATAGGGTGAAGGCCCCAGTGCAGCAGCAACAGCACATGATGGAGACGATGATGAGGAGGAGACCATCTCTCTGGATTCCAGAAGGCATGAGGTATCATGTTAAGACTGTGAAAGTACTATTTACTCTACAATGGTGAGGAGTCCTCATCAAAATCAAAAAATCTAATTTCTTTTACAGGACCCAGATGCTATACAGTGGGAAAACCAGCCTGGCAACATAGTGCGTATTAATAAAAGGACACCACATCCTGCCAAATTCCAGCTGCGCTAATTGTATTGTGTTCACAGAGCTCACAAGCTATCAGAAAGTTGTATGGCAACCACCTCCGGCGCCAAATAGAACTGGCAGACATAGACATTCAGTACAAGAAGAAAAAGATGGAAAATCTTGCACTGGAGTCCGAAATAAAAAAGAGGACAATTAGGAAACTGGACCTTGAAATAAAAAAACTTGAGAGGGAGGTGAGATATGCCTTCAATGTACACTGTATGCTAACTGTAACACAAATGTATTAATCATTATTTTTCTTTCCTCCCCCAGCTCCAAGAAGATGACACAGCTCAAAATAAAAATTAGGTATATTCTCGTAAAGTCAAGTGAGCCATGACATATGAGCTCTTATTGTGAGCACACAGGACGGTGGCATCTTTCTAAGGTTTTTTTTATTTTCCCAGCAATCAGTACAACCAAGTCATCGTTATAAGGCATCGCCCTCTTTTGCCCACCCCCCCAGCACCAGGTGTGGCCACTAGCCTATATGAAGGCCCAAAATTGTGTGTTCCTTTCTGCTCTGACAATGGCATGCCCATTCGTGCGAGATGTGGTGGATGAAGAAGCACTTGTGCTGAGGAGAGCCTTCAGGCGAGAAAGGGTCTTCAGGGACCGGTTGGACCCACTGGCCTTCCCTGATGACCATCTATATGAAAGATACAGGTTTTCTGCAGATGGCATCAGTTATCTATGCAGACTACTGGGTCCCAGGATTAAGCACCGCACTGCACGGAGCCATGCACTGAGTGTGGAGCAAATGGTTTGTGTGGCCTTGCGCTTTTTTGCTAGTGGAGCCTTCCTGTACTCAGTGGGGGATGCAGAACAGCTGAACAAGGCCACAATTTGCCGCACAATAAGGAGTGTGTGTCTGGCTATCAAAGCATTAGCAGATGTCTTCATCTCCTTCCCTGGCCACAGAAGACTCTGTGACATCAAAGAGGAGTTCTATAGGATTGCAGGTAAGAGGATCTACAAATTACAGGACAACTGTTAACACATAGTAGGATACTCATTACTTTGTGTGACAGGTTTCCCCAATGTCATTGGTGCAGTGGACTGCACACACATAAGGATAAAAGCCCCCTCAGGTGCCCATGAGACCGATTTTGTGAATAGGAAATCCTTTCACAGCATTAATGTTCAGGTGAACATAACTTTTTGATATTGTCCATTGACGAACACTCTGCATTGCCAGTGATGTGCATTGATTGGTGTAATATTCCTCATCTTATGATTTCAGATGGTCTGCAATGCTGACTGTGTGATCAGCAATGTTGTGGCAAAATGGCCTGGCTCAGTCCATGACTCCAGAATCTTTCGGGCCTCTGAAATCTATCAGTGCCTATCACAAGGTAAGCCACACAACCCCTATTTATAACCATCATGGCTGTGTCAAGAATATCACTGTGTTTATGAGGTAGTAATGATGAGATTTTGTGTTGACAGGTGAATTCTCTGGGAGACAGGGGGTATGGCTGCCAGCCTTTTCTCCTGACACCTTTCACAGACCCCCAGGAAGCACAGCAGGCCTACAACCATGCCCATGCCAGGACCAGGGCCAGAGTTGAAATGACCTTTGGCCTCCTGAAGGCACGCTTTCACTGCCTTCACAAATTAAGGGTCAGCCCTGTTAGGGCATGTGATATTACTGTGGCTTGTGCTGTCCTCCACAATGTGGCCTGCCTGAGGAAGGAGAGGGCCCCCAGAGTGCCACCAGCCATGGACTGGGACAATCCGGCAATCTTCCCTGATGACGACAGTGGTCGGCTGCTGAGGGACCAATACGTGTTGAATTATTTTAGTTAGTATGTGTGCTTTCAATTTTGGTTAAATATGTCCTGCGGTGGCAGAGGAATTTGGGTTTTTTTGGGTTCGTTTTTTGACGAATTTGGCCTCTTATGATGTTTGTGCGGTATACTGTGTGTAATACAAGGCTGCAGGGAGGCTACTGCATCCATTCATTTGTCTGTTCAGTTGATGTGTATGGATTTGTCCTGCATTTATTTTAGTGTGCAGACATGCAGGGTGTGTTATATACAGACCTTTGAATGTGTATGTATCATTTTGTATAATATGCTTGGATTCTGTGCTTTCCATCTTGTAGAGTCACTGTGACTTCAGTTTCGAAAGGAGCTGATGGTTTACCTGCTTTGTTTTGTCCTTATTCAATAAAGGAACATAATGTTACACATTGTGTTTTTATATTCATATGGAATGTGTATTTGTTTATATGACAGAGTACTAGGGCCACACTGAAGAAAAAGGATAAAGTCATAAATTTATGAGGCTGGTTCTTTCTGCAGAAAAGCTACATATTGTTTTTACAGTTTTGATACTTATGACAATGTGATACTTAATATTCTGGCACATCAGCATGTCTTTGTTTATGAAACCATACTGAAGTACAATTTCACGAAATGCCCCACATCTGTCATTTTAACAACTGTCCTCCTTTAAAACAACTGGTTACAATATTATGACTTGTGTTTTTTTCCCCTCTGTGGCCCTAATATTCTATCATTTTATATATAGCCTTATAGTCTATGGGAAACTGTAAATTATCTAATGATAGCAACATCATCTAAAAATCATTTTTTATCCAAAATCATTGAAATTAATGATCACAAACGTTTAAATAATAACAGTGGGTCTAGTTATATGTGATAACAATGTATAGTGAGCAGTGAAATAACTATTGGTTTCCATTTGTGGTGACTGCTGACTGACATTAGGGATGAGATTAAATAGATCCTGGAATTTAGCCTGGTCTGGAGCAGGCTAGCTCCACAGAATAAATCTCCATGGTAATTTATACCATAACATATCCTCCTGCCCCCTATCCATCTTTAGTGCAACCGGATTACGGATCAATTGAGCCAGGATCACCAAGATATCCTGGCTTAATCCCTTATCCTAGTTTTGTGCAACAGGCCCCTGGTGTTTTCCTGGTAGAGAGGAGCGGCGGTTGTTGTGGATGTTGAGGAACTGTACATTACAGTGGTGATGGATGTGGTCTGGGGAGTGCAGCCACAGCGTCGAGCCTGTCTGTTCCTGTATGTCCCTACTCTGACAGACAGCCAGCAGGGCATGAGCAGGGTGAGCAGGATCACTCCAGGGGGATCCAGAGCCATCGTCACAGTCATAGGTCTGCCTTGGCAGCGGTGAGGAGAAGGTCAAATCAGGAAAGGGGCATGATGGGAAAGTGGCAGCATTAGTCAGCCACTTGCTACTCTTTACATTATTTATTTACCTACTCAACAGATGCCCTGATCCACCGGGAGATGGATGGATTTACATATCATCCACTTCTACAGCTGGATATTTAGACAAACAATTTGGGCTAAGTGTCCTTCTCAAGGATAGAGCCCCGATGTCCCATCTGTATCCTTTATCCTTCAGCGAGCTATCCTTCACTGAAGCCCCTTTTCTCAATCAGAACGCTGAAATAAAATAACAACTTAATACAGTGTCGCTGCCACACTAGTATGGGGTGAAGATACTTCTTGGAAGTGAATGACTATGACAAAGAATACACAGAACAAAGTGAAGAGGTTAGTGCTGTATCCATGAAAACCACTCCACTATTTAATTTGACATGGGAGCACAGAGCCAGTGCTTTCATTTGAGAGCTGAAGCAGATATCTGCACTGTGACTAATGAAAGGTTAACAGGAGATTCAGGATGCTGGAGGTTATCTATTCACTGCAAACAATGCAAATTGTATGCTTGGGCATACAGCATGAAGCAGGTAATATCTGAATTAATACATTATACAATTAATACACATATATTTGATCAAGATGAGAGGATTCATCCATTGAATGTATTTAAATGTAAAAGTATATCAAATTGTAATATTAACACATGTATTATATTATAGGTCCTCAAAAGGAAATGCATTAAGAAATAAAGATAGTATCTGCTATCATGACATTCAGATTACAAAGACATTTTTAAGATGGCAAATTCATTTCTCAAAGACATTCTCAGTGATCTGTTTGTGGAAAGTGAAGTTCTACACCTAACACTGAGGTACTGAAATAGTAGCAACACACTTGGCCAGCCACATGTTGATGGGTGATCCCCAACAGAATATCAAAGAAAGTCCTCAGCTACAGTGTCAACATAGAGGACTGTGCTGGGCATAGTGGCATGTCCATAGAGGAACCTAAAAAGATCCTGCTTTTCCATTCTCTTTATCTATTTATTTTCTCTATTCATTTTTTACAGCTTGCCCGAGAGCGGGGAGTCCGTCCACCGAAAGTCATTCCACTGCCTAGGGTGCTGGTGACATTTCAGGTGTGAGGGGGATGAGCTGTGAATTATAGATTAGAAGGAGAGCAGGGATTGGTGAGTATTACTTTGAGAGGAGCTATGATTGTCAGAGCAGCCAGCAAGGCTGTATATGTTTAGCCACCCTTCATCACTGGGAAAACTCCCATTACAGCTTAGTTTATTGATACCAACACAACAGTCTGTGTGCAGTCTAAACATGCTAAATACTTTGAAGAGAGTTTAAACATTTCCTCTCATCTTGATATTACTTCATTCAAATGTCAATGGTTATGTATGTAGAATACGGATGCCATAAAATCACACAAGGGCCAGCTTTAACGGGAACAATTTCCTCCCTGATCCCAGCCCTCTCCCAATAGTCAGTCAGGAGATAGATGTTGTGGCTGGTTGAGGAGCCCTCGGTGGCTCATTAGAGCTCTTCTGAAGAGTGCCAGGGACCACATGACGTATCGAGGTTCCACTGACTGACTGCAGCCGTTTGTGGGCACAATTTTCTCTCTCTGCAAACAGTTTAGTGAAAGGTCAGGCTGCATTAGTGGCGGGTGTAAACACACCGTGGCCGAGGGGACAAGCTGTTCACTGGAAAGGTACTTATAAAGGACCGAGGCTACCTAGCAGCCAATAGATCATATTTCAGAGATGGTGTTATATAAAAGGCAAAATGGCACAGTCTTTCCCTGAGGCCGATGTTTAACACAAAAAGGCAACACGTGGTCACTACTGAAGTACAAACCATGTTTGTGTCACTGTATTAGGCCTGGAACATCACATTTTGAGGATGGATGACAACCCGTGTTGGTAATATCAATGTATCTGTTTATTTTTTTTAGCAGGAACAGGCATTTTGTGTCATTTTGACAGCATGGGATGTGTATTCCCATAACGCTGTACGTACAGTGATATAATAAAATCATGTCAATAAAATCATGTCAATCAACACTGCTAACACTAACGGCTACCACCTCAGGAAGTCACTATAGATTTGAGACACCTGAGGTTGTTATTTAAGTGGTTCAGTTCTCTGGACATTGGCCTTGGGGTCTGCATTTCTGTCAGGGAAATTGATGATCTGAAGAGGAGTGCCAGAGGCAGCTTACAACTACACTATTTAATCAACTAAAGACAGAAACAGATGTTCTCAATCACATCCCAGACATATGTTGCCATGGTTATTATTGTCTCTCTAAAGAGGCAGAGTTACATGTTCTTAGTCTTTACACACATAATATTATGTGGATAATCAGTCTAGTATACACCGTGACAAGTACCATTAAGACAATTCACGTACAAGATGTGCAGTAAACATGCAAGGATATGTCCCTTACCTGAGCAGATTAGTTTCATCAACATGTACTCCCTTCCACAGTCCTTCTTATAGTAACATTACAGCCGGTTAATGAGGCAGGTGCCGAACTTGAGCTCCTCTCTTCTGCACAGAAGGGCGATGTCCTCATCTGCAAGGGCAGGCAGAAGGGAGGGAGATTGTGAGGGGGGAGGGAGACAGAGAGAGAGAGACAGAGAGAGAGAGGGGGGGGGGGGAGTGATGTGAGTGACAGGCTCCCTGTTGTTTATAACGCCTGAGGCACATGCATGTGTGTGCGTGTGTATTTGTGTGTGGTGTGCAGCCAAGGGGCCACCCACACTGCCCTGTGTTCATTAGTTTTTCTGATACATGACCACAGGGTCTGAGTGATCCGATCAATACCAGGACCCCTCTACATGCGATATTAAAGGGATACTTCAGAATTTTGGCAATGAATCTATCTACTTCCCCAGAGTCCTATGAACTCGTGGATACAATTTTTATGTCTCTGCGTGCAGTTTGAAGGAAGTTACTAACTAGAGCTAGCGCAATTGCTAACTAGTGTGTAGTGCAATGATTGGAAGTCTATGGATTGCGCTAATGCTAATTAGCATTGGCCCCCAAAAAGACCTCTAACTTTCCTCATACTAGAGACAGAGGCATTAAAAATGGTATCCACGAGTTCATCTGACTCTGGGGAAGTAGAAAAATGGCCTCATTGCCAAAATCCCAAAGTATCCCGTTAAGGCGTTTAGAGACTGGATTTGTAACTTGGTGGAAATTATTAACACTGAAATCTGCTTCAGATTGGTTATCTTGAAATGTACATGTCATTTTCTTGTTTAGAATAAATCAATATGTAAATGAATCAAGCACTGTATTATACGTGTGTTATTACTTACAGTATTGGGCATGTGTTGTGTTTATTATTAAATGAGGTGAGTCATATATGAAGACTTTACTCTGTGCACACTGTATGAAGGATGACTGTACTGCCTGCCATCACAAAGCCCTGCCATTCATGTCCTGTTTAAAGCAGAGTATATAATGTCACGCTAACCAAAGGTGCATAGTGCTCTTACATAACGCTGCATCTTCCAGGCAGCAACTAAAATCTCTTAGATTCTAGTACACTCCGTTCACGGACCATGAGTCCTGTATTATACATTAGACACACCATACATTCATATACCAACACTCATGTATGATATAACCTGTGCATTCCTTGTATAAGAAGCCATGCTTAAATACTGTACTGAGCATTGGAACATCATGTAAAACACAGGGAAAACTCACAGGCTTTGGAGTAGTTCCTGACAACTTCAATGGCGTTTGAGGTGCCACAGACAAGGGGAGTGTGCAGTGCTAGAGCTGTCGAGGTACAGGGCAATAATGAAACAGAGAGAGAAGAAGCATTAATCTCATTTTGTAGTCCTGTCAACTTTGTTTTATGATGACTGAGGTGTTATTCCCTCTTGGCTGACTCTGACATCACATCATGCCTCTTTGGCATTTCTGCCCAGGCCCGATGAGGCTAATGCAGAGATTGGACAAGCCATGGCTTGGCTTGGTATTTCAGGTCCAGGAGAATGTGGGACAAAGACAGTAATGCATATTGGCTTTGGTCAACAAGCTGCCATGACCATTACAGTCTGAGGCAAAACTACATCAGAGCTGACTACAGATCAGATATTCAGACAGTCATGGCAGTTATCTCACAACATCAAAGCCCAACCTTTATGGTGATGTGACAGTATTATTGACAAGCTAAAATGTGAAGATCAAGATAAGACTTTAATATCCCCCACAGAAAAATCTATAGTTCTTTATTCATTCATTTTGCACTGTCAGCTCCGTCTTTTTTCTATTTATCAAAGGCAGAAATTAAGTTGATTGGTTGTGTAACCAACTCGGTATCAGACAGTTTCTGGATACCCAGATCAATATGTTGAAAAAGAACCCAAAAAGGATTATGGAAATGAGGACAATCAATGGAATTGTAATAACTTCTCATGAACATTATGTAACATAGTCAGTGGGTTGGCATCATCCTCTACAGCTACTAATAGAGCACTAGGAAAGATACTTACATTTTATATGAAACCAGATGGGCCTCTAAACTGGCTGTCCTACTGTACAGTAACATGGACATTTCAAATGCAGATAGTCCCTTTAAATTGGACAAGTATAGTTCCACGCAGAGCTGTTTCCATGTACTGTACCATATAGATTCTGGGGATGTTTGGAAGATAAATGCAATGCTCTCTAGCTAGATTCTACATACTCCTCAGGGGCAGGTGCATAGCACTTGGTGCCTGTATACACTATGCTCATCAATCTTGGGCGAGCCCTATGTGACAGCCCAATTTGGCCTATTTTGGGTCAGTCATCAATTCATGGCCTTCCTTGGACAAGAACCAAACTAATAACGTAATAATGAGAAAATATGAATGACTTCAATACATTTTTTGGAAACATTCTATGAAAGCCCAAGCATGGCGCATGGATGCCATGATCTCAATGGTGAAACATCTTTAAAGGTGTACCCACAACACAGAATAACTAAAAAAGCAACTGCTCAACCTGGAATAGTCTACGCAGATCACAGGTCTACAAACCAAAATTCAACAGTTTATCGGACAAGAGGAAAGAGTGATACAGTACGTACCCACCAACCGGTATAAAAATATCCCCATGTGATGCAGGTGTTTTCTTGTCCTTCGATTTCGGATAGCCTCCCTACCCAATGCCAGCAGAAATATTACTTGTTTAATTCGAAGAAAACATCGTGATTAAAAGGGTTACGATATCTTACGGTGCCACTAATATCTGGTGTGAAAACCCTCAGAACACCTTTCCCTGGTCCAAATTCAAACTCAAACACGCGTGCCGTCGACCGGAGACATTGTCCACCTGGGCAAAATAGCATGTATATCACTCATTAAACTTCCGGTAGATACTCGATAATACTAGAGTTTTTCTAAAATTCACAGTGTAACCATCGAGCATGTAAACAAAATGCCTTTAAAAGCCGTCAAATCAAACACTCTGCAGCAAGAAGCATCTTCTATGTCCCGCCATGGCTGCGAACGTAGTAGCTCGTTTGCAGCGCTCAGTTATCCAACATACAGTATTATAATGCCATGATATTTAATTTAGATGACAAGCGGGTAGCGGCAGTCATGTGCCAACACTGGCGTTTGTTTACAAATGACATAAGGGTAGTTGGATGGATACCATATTGCAGATTACCGGGCAAATACAATATGAATGTCCCAGGATGTAAGAGCACCAAAATTGTCTGTTTTAATGTTAAGTTTACAGTATTTTTATTAATTTTATTTCTTCCGTTTTCTCAAGCAGACAAAGGCTATTATGTTGTGAACTGTCTTCTGACATCCACACATTTCGACTGTTATCCACTTTATTCACTGTTTATTCATTTATTGCTACATAGGAGGATACTGAAAAAGAGAAGATTGGAGTCAATACCATTTCAGTTGAATCAATTAAGGAAATTCCAATTCAAGAATTTAAGAAATTTCATTGAATATAACGGACATATTTAGCTGAAATAATAACTTCAGAAAAGGCACCAGACCAACACTGAGTATACAAAACATCAAGAGCACCTGCTCTTTCCATGACATAGACTGACCAAGTGAACCCAGGTGAAAGCTATGATCCCTTATTGATGTCACTTATTAAATCCACTTCAATGAGTGTAGATGAAGGGGAGGAGACACGTTAAAGAAGGATTTTTAAACCTTGAGACAATTGAGACATGGGGTTGTGTATGTGTGCCATTCAGAGGGTGAATGGGCAAGACAAAAAATATTAGGAATGTGTTACATTTGTGAGTGGTACAGCGGTCTAAGGCACTACATCTCAGTGGCAGAGGCGTCACTACAGACCCTGGTTCGATTCCAGGCTGTATCACAACCGGCCGTGAGATCCATAGGGAGGCGCACAATTGGCCCAGTGTCGTCCGGATTAGGGTTTGGCTGGGGAAGGACGTCATTGTAAATAAGAATTTGTTCTTAACTGACTTGCCTAATTAAATAAAAAAATTATATAAAAAAAAACAATTCATAAAGTTGATGTGTGGTATTACAAATATTCCATGATAGGTGTGTTGGCCCCCCCTACTGGCGATATAATGCATTGCCAGAAAGGCTTGCTGATGATGTATATTATGATACGTTCTTCCCATTATGTGTGTCTGCTGAAGGAAATTGTAATTATGTGTACATCATAAGGACAATGTATCCATACCCATAAACTTGATAGCATTTGGATTTGTAAATTAATGCACTGTAAACCCAAAGGCATTTTTGACTCAAATATTTATAGTCAGCGGTACTCAGTCAATGAAAATGTGGCATTGACTCAAAAGTAAATGAGAAGTCACATATATATATTTTTTATTGATATGATAACAAATTAACTTTTTTTCCCCAGCATGCTCCAGGTAGATTCTTTAGAATTGTTTTGAATATCTCTGGTTTTGCATGTATATTAATTAGTCCAATAATTTAGTTAGATTTTTTTTGCACCTGTTACTGAAATTGTTGTTCCAGATTAGATAGCTTAGGTCTCCTCACACTGTTTCTGACCCTGGCAGTTATTATGAATGCAGGTTGCGGGTGAATAAAAATGTCAACTGTTGGATATAACTGTGGCTGGATTCCAATAGGAATTACACATCACTTTGCAAGCCAGCATAATATGACTTGCAAGCAGGGTTGCAAAATTCTAGTAAATTTCCCAGGTTTTCCCTGACACCCAAAAGTACTGGTTACATTTTGAATGCTTAGCAGGACAGGAAAATGGTTCAATTCATAATGAATGTGAAATGATTTATACTTTTACTTTTGATATTAAGTATATTTTAGGTAATCCATTTACTTTAGATACTTATATAAGTATATTTAAAACCAAATACTTTTAGACTTTTTCTTAAGTAGTATTTTACTGGGTGACTTTTAATTTTACTAGTTTTCTATTGCGTAATCTTTACTGTTACTCAAGTATGACAATTGGGTACTTTTCCACCACTGGGCAGAGGTAGTCTGATAGAGGAGAACATATCCGTTGTGTTACCATATAACGGGATCTGCCAGTCCAGTTAGGAGGGTTCGAGAACACAGAGAAGCCAGAGAATACAGATATGGTGCAAATACAGCCAGTTTCATTTAGAGTGCAGCCCGGTGATGATAGGTCTAGTGCAAAAAGTGATTTACCAAAATGTTCAATGATATTTACAAGAAGCTAAATACAATACAAACCAATCTACTGAACTCAAAAAGGCTAAATGCTTAATAGCCTTAAACAGGCCTGCCACTCACTCACCTGAGCAATGAGTATAACAAGCGTTCTAGCAGATAAGAGCGTTGGGTCAGTAACCAAAAGGGTTCGAATCTGGTTCGAATCCCCAAGCCAACTAGGTGAACTATCTGTCGAAATGCCCTTGAGCAAGGCACTTAACCCCATTTTCTCCTTTAAGTCACTCTGGATAAGAGCATCTGCTAAATGACTAAAATGTAAATAATGACTAGAGGATGGTATATAGCCTGAAAAGACACTCCCAAAACGGGCTAAACCATAAACACAGAAAGAGTTAGGTTTTTCAAAGACCGATCAAAATGGGCACAATAAAGAAGCCTAAAAAAACAGGTTTACAGTACATCCAACTTTTTATGCAAGTAAAGTACATGCCCAATAAAAAAAAATGTCATGACAGGCCGGTAAACTTTCCAAATGTAGACAAAACAAAATATGCTAGACAAGGTGGGATCTTTTTGTGTCTGTAAAATAAATTATGGAAGTAGAAACACCTTTATGCACATATATTGATATGATAACAATCATATCTAAGTAAACTAGGAGTCACACAATGATATGTCCACTACAACTCAGGAAAGCATGCAGTTTATTAGAGATGGGTGAAACTGGGGCTCCCATGTGGCACAGCAGTATTTTTATTTAGGCAAGTAAGTTAAGGACAAATTATTATTTACATTACAGCCTACCCTGGCAACACTTGGCCAATTGTGCACCACCCAATCACAGCCAGATGTGATGCAACCTGGATTTGAACCAGGTACTGTGGTGACACCTCGTTTCCTGAGATGCAGTGTCTTAGACCACTGCACCACCTTTTAGTATAAGGCAACTCCCTGTCGTGCACTGTTTTCCCACAGTTCTGTTAAAAAAACTAAGATAATACTTTTATTTCCCTTTTGACTGACATTCAAAAGTGTCACACAAGCATGAAGATGTGTGCTCAAGGGGGAGAGGAGAGGAAGTGGCGGTGTTCATGAAAGAACCAATGCTCAAGAGAGGGCGTTCCTGCACCCACATGCAGAAACGCCCCGAGTTGTGGGCTGCAGTTGCATTGGTTTATTACGCTATAGATGAAATCAATTATGAGGAACTTCACAGGGTGGTGAAAGTGCACCTGATAAGCTTGTGCACCTTTCCAATTCCTATCGAAGGTCTTATTCTGGTGACATGATGATCAATGCTTGGTTTTGACAAATAAAAATAATCTCGCTCTTATATCCATAATAATCTCATAATATAGGTGGCATACCCACTGCACTGTATCTGCGTGTTGTTGGCCAGAACGCACATGCCAAGACCAGAATGGGCGCATTCTCTATCTAAACCGCCCAAAAATGTAGGATAAAACCATGAGTTGAGTTCAAAATGCAATGGAAACTTTTTTTTTTTGGTACATGGAATTTAACCGCAAAAATTATTTGTATGTGTACTATGTCATCCCTCACAGCCTTGTGTCCACTACAAATCAATTTGATAGGAAACACTTCTCTGGTGGGAAAATGTGCATATTGTTTTTATGCCGATTTTAGAATATTCGCATGAAAATCTGTCAAAAATTGGATAGAGACCTAACATCTGACAAACAAACATTTACACATCCGACATGAATAATAATTACTGCAGTCACTGTTTTATCCAGAAAGGAATTACTTGCAATGTAACAACATTCATCCATAACGGAATAATTACCGGCGTCACTGACGTGATAGCCTATAGGCCAATGATGAAGTAGTCTAATGTTGCGCGCACCCTATAAAAAGCGCGCCAATACCGGAGATGGCAATCATCAAACACAGGTTGGAAATTAAATGTAACTTTTAGATTATACAGTAAATTGTTTCAATGTTCCAATAAATCGTTTTTTTTGTGTAGATGTAATGTCACTAGTAGCATAAACAATAATATGCGTGCTCTCTGTGAGCGTTACAAATTTGTTGAAGAGTTTCATGTTTGGGTGGTGGAGTCTAGGGCTAGGCCAGTGGTTACAAACGTTTTTCGGTTACTGTATCCTACCACCAACTGAATTTGCTCTACCCAGACTACCCATGAAGTGCCCCCCCATGTGCATTTAAGCCTATGGTCTCATGAGTCTTCTCAAGTACCCCCTGTGGGTAGGCCAATACCCCCAGGGGTAGTACCCCAGGTTGGGAACCACTAGTCTATTCTAGGACTTTGACGTGGCAATAGGCTACTGTAGCAACATCCTCAAACATCGCCGTTATAGGAACATATAATATTGTTTCGACTGCCCAAAACATCATATGATGAAACATGTATTTCTGTATTTTTAAAGTTATATGTCTTGAAAACCTGATTGCTGACATGCAAAACATTTTGGGACAATATCAAAAATGGGATAATGAAACAAATAACAAAATATAGTTTTTGGGTGGAGTTTTTCTTTAAAGTGATAGATAATCTATGCCTCTTTCCCTCACCTCCTGAGATGTGTTCAGCAGTGGAGGCTGCTGAGGGGAGGACAGCTCATAGTAATGTCTGGAACGGTGTTGATGGAATGGCCTCAAACACATAGAAACCATGTGTTTAATGTGTTTAATACCATTCAACCGATTCCACTACAGCCATTGCCATGAGACCGTCCTCCCCAATTAAGGTGCCACCAACCTCCTGTGGTGTTCAGGTAATGGTCTGACGTTTTTGTGTTGGATGTCACAGTGTCACAGCCTGGGCGAGCTTTAATTAACGCTGGCACATTCTGAGCAGAGAGATAGGATCAATGGTGGAGGTCAAGGTAATGATCTCGCATTTAGTTGGTGACTACTGTCACCTTGTTCAGTGTTTTGGCTGTGACAGACAGGCAGTAGCCTATACAGCGGGCTGTGATAAGGGAATTGTAAGGCGGTGACTGGGGGCTTGATGGGCATGCCGCTCAGTCATTGCTAGTCGTTTTTCATCTTCACAGCAGCACACACAGCTATAAATATTTCAGCCTGTAAAACTACTGCTGGCGCCCGGCAAAGTCTCTCTACTTAACACTGAAAGGATACCTTCACCAAAGCATGCTATTGTAAAGGCAAAAAATGTGCACTATGTTTACTTGGCATTTAAAAATGTCATCATGGATTATGCAATTTCGTTGTAGATTTGAAAAGTAAGGAGAACAGAGGTATACTGTAAGTGGAAGAAGGAGTGAGGGTATTTTTAAGAAAGGAATAGGCCTACTGTATTTTCAGATGCATCCCATAGGCCTATCTCTCTATGGTGACATAGAAATGTGATAATTGTGTAGTTAGTTGTTGATGTCAACTGGCCCGTCTGTGATTTTAAAGTGTATTTTCTGTCCTTTATTCCTAGTCGGCAGAAAAAGATGAGTGTATGACTCTTTGCTTCACGTCAACAATGAACGTTCACACCGATGGGGATATAGAACAAAACAGATACCCATATGGTGTGTTGCTGTACACTGTAGATGTGAGCAGGCCGACTTTATTTACTGAGGTGTCAGGCAGGGATATATACGTAAACAAAAGCTATTGCTTTAACATCAATTCACCAGGTCCCTTTAAATCAGACAAAGTGAAGGATTAGTCAGATTTCAGCGCCATAAACTCAGATGCCTGTGCTCTGACAGAGTCATATCAGGACATTGTTATTCCCTTAGCCAGAACAGCGGAATAATTTATAAGCATACAGTCTTCATATTTATTAATCCCACTATGAAGGCTATGTTCTACAAGGGTCCGTACCATGGGACCTTTCCACAACTGCAGTTTACATAATACAGAAAGATTTGGATTTAGCTTTTGGACTCAGACACACTCTTTCTTTCCTCCCCAGAGACTCAGAGCTGGGCCATATGGTCAGAGGAGTATGGCTAGCGATGACATGCCCTGCCCTCCCTGGAGCTGGACTGCTGCTGCTGTGGACAGACGCCATATGGAGTGACACGTGAGAGAGACAGGTAGGACACAGACCGCTCAGGGCACACACAGGCCATCTGATCTGTAATCTCTGTTCAGTCACCACATCACATAGTTAACTTTGTATGGATTAAGTATGTGAAAATTATACGAAGTACAGGAGGGATTTTACTGTGTGTGAGAGAGAGAATAAATATGATTTTTGAGGCAGAGGATTTATTTCTTACTAGTAATATGGGAGATTTGGTACATTTGGATGACAAAGTGTGTGTGTCTTAGCACTGTATGTGTACACTATTTGAGAGTCTGTGTGAGTAAGGAGAAGGTGAAAGACTAGAAAACAGGAGGCCATCTGATTGCACTCTGGGAAGGCATTGAGGTGGAAGATACATTCCGGTTGGCGAGAGGGGGGAAAGTTTATGTTACACTCCTTCCCATGTAGGACTGCCATCCAATATGGAAAAGCTCTATTGTCATTTGGAAGACGGCAGGTAGCCTAGTGATTAAAGCGTTGGACTAGTAACCGGAAGGTTGCAAGATTGAATCCCAGAGCTGACAAGGTAAAAATCTGTCGTTCTGCTCCTGAACAAGGCAGTTAACCCACTGTTCCTAGGCCGTCATTGAAATAAGAATTTGTTCTTAACTGACTTGCCTAGTTAAATAAAGGTAATAAAAAAAAATAATGAATAGCATTGTCTAAGTAACATTGTTGTGTTGTGGATGAAAGATGAGCATGACATTTACATTTACATTACATTTAAGTCATTTAGCAGACGCTCTTATCCAGAGCGACTTACAAGTTGGTGCATTCACCTTATGATGTCCAGTGGAACAACCACTTTACAATAGTGCATCTAACTCTAAGGGGGGGGGGGGTTAGAAGGATTACTTTATCCTATCCTAGGTATTCCTTAAAGAGGTGGGGTTTCAGGTGTCTCCGGAAGGAGACATGACATGTTTCGGGTGAGAGGATGTGGGATAAGGAGGGAGATGAAATCTGAAACAAAGAGAGGATGTAACAAGGGAACAAAATTCCTTCACTTGCATGACCTTCACTTGTCATTTTGCTTCAGTCCACCTCCTCCTCCTTGGAGAGATGAAATCAAATCAATTCTAATCAGGAGCCATTTGCAAGCATGTAACGTTATGTAAGGAAGGGCTAGCCCTTAAATAAATCGAGACAGATGACATATGCATGCACATGGGATGGCTTCAGCATGTACAGTGCATTCGGAAAGTATTCAGACCCCTTGATTTTTTGCACATTTTGTTACGCTACAGCCTTATTCTAAAATAATACAATACCCCATAATGACAAAGTGAAAACAGGTTTTTACAAATGTATTTACATAAGTATTCAGACCCTTTGTTATGAGACTTGAAATTGAGCTCAGGTGCATCCTTTTTCCATTGATCATCCTTGAGATGTTTCTACAACTTGATTGGAGTCCACCTGTGGTAAATTCAATTGGTTGGACATTATTTGGAAAGGCACACACCTGTCTATATGAAGTCCCACAGTTGACAGTGCATGTCAGAGCAAAAACCAAGCCATGAGGTCGAAGGAATTGTCCGTAGAGCTCTAAGACAGGATTGTGTTGAAGCACAGATCTGGGGAAGGATACTCCAAAAATTCTGCAGCATTGAAGGTCCCCAAGAACACAGTGGCCTCCATCATTCTTAAATGAAAGAAGTTTGGAACCACCAAGACTCTTCCTAGAGCTGGCCGCGCGGCCAAACTGAGCAATTGGGGGAGAAGGGCCTGATGGTTACTCAGACAGAGCTCCAGAGTTCCTCAAGGGAGATGGGAGAAACTTCCAGAAGGACAACCATCTCTACAGCATTCCACCAATCAGGCCTTTATGGTAGAGTGGCCAGACGGAAGCCACTCCTCAGTAAAAAGCACATGACAGCCCGCTTGAAGTTTGCCAAAAGGCACCTAAAGGAATCTCAGACCATGAGAAACAAGATTCTCTGGTCTGATGAAACCAAGATTGAACTCTTTGGCCTGAATGCAAAGTGTCACATCTGGAGGAAACCTGGCACCATCCCTACGGTAATGTATGGTGGTGGCAGCAACATGCTGTGGGGATGTTATTCAGCGACTAGTCAGGATTGAGGGAAAGATGAACTGAGTAAAGTACAGAGAGATCCTTGATGAAAACCTTCTCCAGAGCACTCAGGACCTCAGACTGGGGTGAAGGTTCACCTTCCAATAGGAAGGTGAACCTTTCCAAACCTTTCCAAACCCTAAAAACACAGCCAAAACAATGAATAGTGGCTTCGGGACAAGTCTTTGAATGTCCTTGAGTGGCCCAGCCAGAGTCCGGACTTGAACCCGATCAAACATCTCTGGAGAGACCTGAAAATAGCTGTGCAGTGACGCTCCCCATCCAACCTGACAGAGCTTGAGAGGATCTGCAGAGAACAATGGGAAGAACTCCCCAAATACAGCTGTGCCAAGCTTGTAGCGTCATACCCAAGAAGACTTGAGGCTATAATTGCTGTCAAAGGTGCTTCAACAAAGTGTTGAGTAAAGGGTCTGAATACTTATGTAAATGTTATATTTCAGTTTATTTTATACATTTGCTAAATTGTAAAAAAAAAAAAAAAAGGTTTTGCTTCATCATTAAGGGGTATTTTGTGTGATGACAGAAACAAACAATTTAATCAATTTTAGAAAAAGGCTGTAATGTAACAAAATGTGGAAAATGTCAAGGGGTCTGAATACTTTCCGAATGCACTGTATGTATGCGCAGTCATTTCAGATCCCATCCAATCCAGCTTCATTATGTTACACCCAGCAGGAAATGTAACATGCTGCACATGGACTGAAGATCTGCATTGATTATCTATCTTATTGAGCTAATTTGTTCAGCAAGCATGGTGCATGGTATTAATATTTGATCTCATGTCATGTATATGTTTACCATGCATTTATGCTCACATTTGAATGAACCCACAAATTCGAGTTGCCTAAAAACAGAGGGAGAACCATTGTATCTTTGTCAGAGTATCTCTACCAACCTCAATCCCAGTAGGTAATGAAATTTGAAAATTGACCGTGGGTCAATGCGCTCTACAAATGTATTGATATTATTAAATTGGGGCACCACTGGAGCACATGAGTATTGTGGAACTAGTTGCAACTAGCTGGATAAATAAAGGACAAGATTACAGTATGTATGAATGGGCTGTGGTCTCGGGGTCTAGGTAGTCCATTGCCCCCTGGTGGTGTTTATTGGGTAATGGGACTTCTCCATTACTCCCCCTAGTTCCTCATCTCAGCCATTAGAACTCCTTTAGTCCACTGAGGCTGAAACAACCATGTATGGCAGTACTAGGGCTTCTTCCCTCAGGTGATTGTCTCCACATCTCCAGATCAGATGCTGGTGTCATCTCAGTTCACACGGTGTCTGTTTGATCTGTCAATCCAAAGGGCTGGGGTGCGGGTCGGGCGGATGGGCGTTGCCCCCGGGGTGTTGCTGACGTGACAACAAATTTAGAGGCGCTGATGTTGTCGCGGCCTGATAGTTAATAATTGATACCCCTGTCTCATTAATCCGACAGGAACCACAGCAGTGTCAGTGTGTTTATGTTGCACACGCTCCTAAGTGAGGAATTTGTCTTGCAGGGGTAATTAGAAGAGGGATAATTTAAGCCATCCAGCTGTCTATTTAAAACAATGCAGACATGTACAAATGGGACTGCCATATTGGATATTTCCTCAGCCATGTTTATCTATGTAGTTGTAGTGACAATGAGAAGAAGACCTGGGTTCCTTTATCCTCATTCCTCCGTAGCACAAAATACCCCCAAAACAACATAACTATTTAAACCATGAATTACATTTACATTAAGCATTGAATTGTGTTTTTATCTCAGTGTCAGTGTGTGTGTGTGTGTGTGTGTGTGTGTGTGTGTGTGTGTGTGTGTGTGTGTGTGTGTGTGTGTGTGTGTGTGTGTGTGTGTGTGTGTGTGTGTGTGTGTGTGTGTGTGTGTGTGTGTGTGTGTGCGCACGCTTGCGTGTGTGTGTATTGGTGCCCCTCATTCCCAGCTGTTGTGTTGTATTTATCTTTGTGTCTGCTAGGCAGCAAACACAGAAAGGTTGTCTGAGACATAGGAAACAGGTGGAGCGGTTAGATAGTCTGTGGGTATGAATGGGCAGGGTGGTCAGGAATAGGAGACGTACCCTAACTAACTCTGTATAATTGCATTCCGTAGCAGTATGGACTGGACAGGAAAAGGTATATCCCCTGAGAGATTTTATCACATTCTCCTGGCTTTTGTTATTATTGACTGTTTGGAGGCAGTGGCTCATCATTGTTCTCTGATTTAGGCATGACATAGTTCCAGCATGTCTTGGAATTAGTTTGTTTAAAATTTGAGTTGTGTATGTTTTTATGTTGGACGGCAAACACTGAAATGATGGCAAATCAACAAGTGGTCAGGCTAAAAAGCAACATTGTTCCTCCACTGACAATAGAGAGAGTAAATCTATTCTCTGTGAAAGCATTGCCGTTGATCTAAAATGTTACCTCCTGCACTGCAACATTTTACTGTCCTCTAGTGTTCACTTGGGCAAACTACACCTGTCTGCCAGTTATTCAGTTCAGCACTCTGTTGAAACATATTTATTTTTTATTTTACCTTTATTTAACTAAGCGAGTCAGTTAAGAACAAATTCTTATTTTCAATGATGGCCTATCCCAGCCAAACCCAGATGACACTGGGCCAATAGTGAGCCGCCCTATGGCACTCCCAATCACAGCCAGATGTGATACAGCCTGGATTTGAACCAGGAACTGTAGTGACTCCTTTTGCACTGAGATGCAGTGCCTTGGACTGCTGCGCCACTCGGGAGCCCAAACTGGCCCATAGCTGAGTGTAACTGACCCATAGGTAAGTTATAACTGAATTGTAATAGTTTTTTTGCCAAATTGTGGCCTATTCAAACATTCAAAATGACACATTTTCCCTCTAATTTGCCCCTTTGGACTTCCTGTGCTGTAATGAAGAGATTTTTGCTCAAGTTCCACAATCCTCCGGCCTCAGTTCACAGTGCAAATGAGGATAGTGAAGGGACACTTGGCTGCTGAACGTTGGAAAATGTGATGCAATATTTCTTGAAGACTCCAAGGAAGACCTTCGTTATCGTCTTCCGGTCCATAATACCGATCCCAACTGTAACGAATCAAAGTATTTTAAGCACATAGCTTTCTCAGTCTTGTAACAATGACTCATAAGGCCCATAATGCACAGTGGCACTCACCATATATCAGAGGTCCTGAGAGGCCCAACACTTTCCTGGGCCTTTTAAAAAATGTGAGGACATGTGAAGCTTCAGGAAGTTCCCTGCTGGCTGTTTTCTTTTAATCCTGGGAGTTTGAGGCATGACATCACTGAGTTATTTTCCCTAGTCTCTCTGTTATCTTTGCAATCTCACACACACACCCAGTCCTCCCATATACTTTCTAGACCTCAGGGACTGCAGCTGCTGTTGGATCTGAAGACTGAGCCTCACCTGAAGATAACCCTCTCATACAATAATGACTTTACAATTACAAGAGGCCAACATAGATGGCTATAATGGCAGTATGATACTGTTCTTTATCTTCCAGAAAAACACAGAAACCAAAACTTAGAACGGACAATGTATTGTACCAAGTATCAAAGCTATGCTATGCTAAACGAGTCAGTTCAATTCCATTTAGTATAATATTATTCTATTCCTTCTTGCATTTTTTTGAAACAATAAAGATCACTTTTTGGACTTTTGAGTGCTACGTTTATTTTACACATACAAAATTGGTACTAAATAAAAAGTTGTTGTTTTACACGATACAAACCATAGAAAAGATTGTGTTCACCATCGAGAGAATGATCATAAACCAAGGCACATATTGCTCTCCTACAGAATGACCTAGCTGCATACAAAAGGAATGCATTTGAATGACACCCACTGAAGTGTATTTACACAGGTAGACTCACACATACATATAGCATCAATCAATGCACAATTACATATAAATTACACTACAAGTGTAAAAAACAACAACATATTTTACGCTTACACTCAGCAGACAAAGACCAGTGTCAAGTAAAATAATTTTTTAAAAACGCAAAAGGAAGTGAGGCCAATATCAATATTCAGGCACATTTCTATATACAGTGTAGACAACTATATTTCCAGTACTCACAATCTCGATAACATGGATCCCGTATTGCCAAGTTACTTATTGCCGTAAGGTTTACAGAAAAGCACCACTAACAGTAAGTGCTTGTGAAATAGAATAGAGTTGTGCGCAGACAATGATCATTAATAGCATGGAACGAAGTAGATCAGGTATGTTATATAGAAATGGAGTACTAGAGACATAACATTACAGCACAGTTTACCAGTGGCATCTATTGTATGCCGAGGTTTCACCATACTGATCTTTGGTAGATGGTCAACACAGAAATGAAATGTTGATTGTTGTTAAAGCCATCATGGCTCTTACATTGTTCTCTATCTATTTTGCCCTCTCCAAAGGTTTTTCCCAGGCAGGAAAACAGGAAAACGGGCTGCAATGTGTTGGTTTACTTTAAAAGATAACAGGACAGGAAGAGGGCTTCCTCACACACATATGTGCAGGAAGCTGATTCCAGTGTTTTGTTTGGGTAATGTGTAGGGGCGGACTCTGGTGTTTGAAAAAGGATGGGGGTCCAGCTCTCCGTGTATATGATCCAGACAGGGAAGTGGTAAGATGGCTTCCACATATTGTATCCATGGTTTATGAGAAGTGGTCCCATGCAGGCAAAGCTTCAGTATACAACAAACAGTCCACATTCGAAAGCAAATGGAATATAATGAAAACAGGGGTAAACCTTTGCTCTCTTTTTGCTATGTCTTCAGTCAAGAAGGACAATAGCGATAATGATAAACTTGATCTTGTGTAGATTGCCCTCATTATTTTAAGCTGTTTCAGCAAATGGAGCAGAAGCACATGCTGTATGATGAAGTAGAATATTGAAGCAGTATGTTAAAGCAGTATGTTGAAGCAGTATGTTGAAGAAGAATATTGAAGCAGTATGTTGAAGCAGTATGTTGAAGCAATATGTTGAAGCAGTATGTTGAAGCAGTATGTTGAAGCAATATGTTGAAGCATTCTGTTGAAGAAGAATATTGAAGCAGTATGTTAAAGCAGTATGTTGAAGCAGTATGTTGAAGAAGAATATTGAATCAGTATGTTGAAGCAATATGTTGAAGCAGTATGTTGAAGCAGTATGTTGAAGAAGAATATTGAAGCGGGATGTTGAAGCAGTAGCTCTAGGATGAAAGGTTAAAGTTATTCAGATAACTTTGTGGTCATCCAAAGGACTATTGAGCTACTTCACATTTCCTGAGTTGGTTGTAATACTTTTGTTACAGTGGACCTCAGAGACTTGGGCTTTATCCACAACAATTGATGTGTTGATGAGTCCTGTCAAATAAACTGGGAATAGACTTTAATTATTTCAGAGCTTCTGTTATCATTGTTTCCTGCCGGGCTCCCTGGACAATAGTAGCTCTTGGTGAGAAGTGTAATTCTGTCTGAAAGACAACTGCCACTGTGACTCACTGAATGACCCACCCTCTCTACATAGCTACAGTTGGTTTAGTCAACCATAAAAAAACACAATCAATCAAAATTAAGGTATACAGATTTCTGTGTGAGTAATCGGACAAAAAATCGAACAAAAAATCGAACACATTTCTTAATCTCCTCTGAAACCTCAAATAAATGTAAAACAAATAAATGAAGCACAGTTGTGGAATGTTAACAGTTTTCTTTACACCAAATCTATTTCCCTTTGTCGTCATATTCACGTGACAGAAACGAATAAATGAAAGAAAAGGAAATAAAAGCACTATTTCGTTAAAATAATAATAGAATAATAATAATAACAAGGGAAAAGAGTGGGAAAGGAGAAGTAAGAGTAGGAGGAACAGGAGGTAGAAGAAGAGGAAAAAGAACGAGAAGAAGAGAGAATTACTTAAAATTGGCACACGCTTGAGTGAACCCTATCATAGTGTGCTATGATTGGACGGATTAGTGGAAGAAGTCAATCCCGATGTGCTTTTAGTCAAAGGAAGAGCTGAGAGAGCTGAGAGACGTCCTGCCTGCTGGTCTTTAGGCTCAGTGTGCTCAATACGGGGAGTCACTTCCCTCAGACCCATCCACCCCGTAGAGCTCAGCCAGGGTTCTGAAGCGAGGGCCCCAGTCGTTTAAGAAGTCATAGTCAAGGTTAGAGCCCGTGGAGGAACTATCCAGGGAACTGAGGCTACCAGCCAGGGACTCTGGCCCCTCGTAGCCATAGATGTGCAGGGTATCGTAGGGGATCTCATCCCTGTCATGGTCAGCCTCGTCTTTCTTCACCTCGATCATCACGGCCATGTCTCCCTTGCACGCGGTTGGTGGTTTCTTCACCATGGCGTAAAGGCTGGGGCCCTGCCTCATGCTCATGCTGCCGTCATTCTGAGCTGAGATCAGGATGGACACGTCGTAGCCGTTGGTGTCCATCTCCCCACCGCCCTCCTCGTCGTACGTCACTAGCTGCTCGTGGATCTCACTCTTACCCAGAGTGACCAGGGCATCCTTCTGGTGACGTTTTCTCATAGCGATCAGGATCACTATGACTGGAACGAGGAAGAAAACATGTTTAATATCCATGTCACACAGTTTGGGGTTTTAATAAGTACTGAAAAAGAAAGAAGTGGAAAATATATATATATATATATATATATATATTTCATGAGGTAAATTAAATCGGGTGTGAGAAAATATTTTGTCGAATGGGTCTCCAGTATATTTCTTTGGGATTCGTATGATAATGACTTCAATGTTTAATAGTTAATCATCACTTCATTCTGTGTCTTTGGAAACAAGACAGCCGAATAACTGATCATCTTCTCATTAGCCTTCCCATTCTTCTCATGTTTTTCCCACATTATCTGCTTTTGTAGAAGCCTACTGCAGCAGTGCGATTGCTCTCTGCTTCAGATATGAGCTTTTGATAAAACATCTCTGGCACATGGCTCATCTAATATGACAAATGGCTTTCTCCCAAGACAGCAGAGAAAGTATCAAAGAGAATATTCAGCTCAATGCTTCCCGTTCCTTCCACTATTTACTTCTCTTGTCCTGCATTCTTGAATGTTATTTATCCAGTCAGATACTGAGGTAAAACTCTTCAACTTTGTCCCAAAAAATAAACAAACAATAGATTGAAATTAGTTGCACATCCCCCATCATGTGAATTTTTCACATTTATCGTTAATAAATCCTATCCTTGTCCTTGTGTCGTAAACACATCTTGATTTGACCCAAGAACACCTTGAGCTGAAGTACCTTGTTTAATGATCCCTGTTTTTTATGTCTTAGACGATTGCTCTATTTTACAACATGTCTTAATCAGGGACAGTGGTGTAGTAGAATGCCAGTTAAAATGGAGAGGGCTGTATACGGTAGAGGAGAGATTGACTCACCCAGAATAGTCAGGATGCACACCAGTATAACAATAAGGGCGTGGACACTGACACCCATTTTGAGTTGGGCTGCTTTGCACTGGGTGTGGATCCTCTTGTTGTCACACCTGCACACTTTGATAGGCAGAGAGGTGATGCTGCTCATGGGAGGCCTGCCTCCATCGCTGATCCCAATTTCTATTACATAATCCCTGGAGTCCTCCAGGCTGAAGCCTCCATGTTTCAGCACTATGTTAGACGTGTTGTCTAGGAGAGGGGGACATAAAACAATGTTAGTTATTAGAGGTTTGCCATGGTTAAATTTGGAGGACATTTTTATACATTACATGGATCTTCATAGCATTGGTTCCAATGGTGGAATGCTCTTAGCTACAATTTACTTAGGTGCAGACTTTTGCATCTACCTAAATGTTGTATTTTTATTTCACCTTTATTTAACCAGGTAGGCCAGTTGAAAACAAGTTCTCATTTACAACTGCGACCTGGCCAAGATAAAGCAAAGCAGTGCGACACAAACAACAACACAGTTACACATGGAATAAACAAACGTACAGTCAATAACACAATAGAAAAAAAAGTCTATATACAGTGTGTGCAAATGGCGTGAGGAGGTAAGGCAATAAATAGGCCATTGTAGCGAAGTAATTACAATTTAGCAAATGAACACTGGAGTGATAGATGTGCAGATGATGATGTGCAATTAGAAATACTGGTGTGCAAAAGAGCAAAAAAGTAAATAAAAACAATATGGGGATGAGGTAGGTAGATTGGATGGGCTATTTACAGATCGGTTAGCTGCTCAGATAGCTGATGTTTAAAGTTAGTGATTTTTGCAATTCGTTACAGTCATTGGCAGCAGAGAACTGGAAGGAAAGGCGGCCAAAGGAGGTGTTGGCTTTGGGGATGACCAGTGAGATATACCTGCTGGAGCGCGTGCTACGGGTGGGTGTTGTTATCGTGACCAGTGAGCTGAGATAAGGTGGAGCTTTACCTAGCAAAGACTTATAGATGACCTGGAGCCAGTGGGTCTGGCGATGAATATGTAGCGAGGGACTTTAGAAAGGCAGGGTAGGATAGATATAGGTCTAATAAGCAGACTGTTGAATCTGAGGGTTTATGTGTCAGTGAAACTTTTCCGCACTAACAAAATCCCTAAAATCGCAGTAGGTAAGAATCCTCAAAGCAGGATAATTGAATGTGCTCCGAACCTCGATATAGGAATTAGGCTTTTCCACATGGTTAGTCCCATGTGGATTAGACATGATTATCTCCATGAGCTTTAGGTGCCAGTATATGTTGATATAAAATGAGCATGCTCAGTTTCTATGTTCAATTTGGTTGGCCTCATTTCAATAGAGTTACAGTATATAACCATTCAGAAATAGAAGCTATGAAGGATGTACTGTAGTGCATACAGTACATCAAAGCTAGAGATATGGCCTTGACATGCACGTCATCACTAATGTAAGAACAACTTCTCACTGTTCTTCTGGTCTTCCGCTGCTATGACCTTCTCTCTAGTTGCACTGGGCTAATGTGCAGCCTACTCCCAGTGTTCTGTGTTCCTGGCTGATCATTACATGGTGAAATGTCACATCAGTTCATTATGCAGTGCAGCCAACGAGGCAGCACAGACTGGACCAGGCCACCCCAGCGCTGCACTGAAAATGTTCCCCAGCCAGAGTGCCTCTGAGGTCGTCACTGTTGCTCTCCAAATATGTAATGAAGGGCTGCTGGTTTTAAAGAGCTTGTACATCATGAATATTTCAGGGGCTCTCAGCGGTTTGTTGCTGTTCTCGTTTCCACCCGACTAGATAGAGAACGTTCAGACGTCAGATAGCTTTAGAACGGAGCGCTGCCCAGGCTGATTCCTCTGCCACTGGGGAGCACAGTGCTATCCTGAGCACATATCTGAACCAGCCATTCACCTCCACATTGTCCCTGTTATACCCACCTCACTGCCCCTCACACCAACCAACAGCTTAACATTACTACAATGTTTCTGCCTGCACAGCTTAAGGTGCCATAATAAAGGTGCCACTTGTCACATGTTCATGCATAGAAATGATCAGTTCTCTCACCGTTGTTATCGATGACTGAAAAGTTGGCGTTCGGCTTCCCCAACGTGAAGCTGAATGCGGGCAAATTATCATCTTTGTCTGTGGCACTTAGGGTCCCAATCACCTGTGTGAGGGGAATACATTTTAATAAAGACTTAATGCAATTTTCAGAAAAGTTTAATGATTGATGGCTTAGATGACATCTAACTCTGGAAAAAATCCTACCGTGCCAGCCATATCATTTTCACAAACGAATATCTCTTCAATGGACAGCTCTGGTTTGTTGTCATTGATATCAATGACCAGTATGTTGACGTTCACAAAAGATTCCAGTCCTGAAGAGGAGATGGGAAACATTATTTTATTATTGGGAAATACCTAAACCATACTAGTTATTAAGATTTAAAAAAAAATTGGACATGAATTACATTTTACGCAATAAATGTGTATTTGCTGTTAATGAGATTAATGATTATGGCTAATGTCATACCATTTGGTTCCTCCTTAGCTTTAACCTGGAACATGTGATTGGCTACAAGCTCCCGATCCAGCTTCCTCACTGTGAAAAGTTGTCCAGTTATGGGGTTGATACCAATGGGACTGTCCTTGTCCTCAATGGAATACCTGTAGAGGGCGCATTGAAACATTGTGGAAATCACCTCTCAGAAAAGAAGTGCTGTTAATTCTAGCATCAGTAGCATGTGAATGTGTTGGAGTACCGTATGGCCTTGTTGGCTTGATCAGGATCTCTGGCTGAAACGACTCCAATATTATTGACCATCATTTCCTCTATGACATTAAAGTTGTAGATGCTCTTGCTGAATTCTGGCTGCTCATCAACATCTAGCACCTGGATGGTCACCTGGGCCTTGATCAATGGATTGTCCTTATTATCCGCAGGGGACTGCAAGTGGTTCTCCCTCACATGCACAAAGAACGTGTAGCTGCTCTTGGTTTCATAATCCAGTCCCTGAAAAGTAGTTAAGGAACTTTAAGGAAAAGACTCAGTACATGTACTATACGTATAATCTTCAGCAAATGTGTCACTCTCATACATATTCCCTACATCGTTATCTATAATGTACAGGCTGTACTAATACTTTTTTTCACAGAATACTTTAAGTAGTTTCATTTTCATTACTTAATAATGGTCTTCAAGGAGTCTTTCAAGGACATTCATTTTCATATGTGCTTCAAAGAGTGCATGGTCTTATTTCTTTAGTCTCTGCTACTGTATAGTTTAGTGTTATGCATCACTCGGTAATGCTCATATCTACAGTAGAGTTTAGGACAGATTAGGAAAGCATTAAACCTGGTTGCACTATAGAGACAAAAATGTGGATCGTTTTTTTGTGATTAAAAAAAAAAAGTAACAGTTTAGGATGAGTGAAATACCTGTTTCAGCATGAGGTTGCCGTCTTTGATCTGACTGCGCTCCATTTCAAAAATGTCAGATGAAGGTGCTATGGTGAAGATGGGGTCTTTATTCTGGATCTCATCTCTGTCCTCCAGGACCATGGTGTCTATTCTCTGTCCCCGCTTCATGTCCTCTTTCACACTAAATACATAGGAACCTAGGGAAAAAGACACTCTACGTGTTAGTAAGAGAAGCTTCTGAGGGACGAGATTATGGAATAATCCCTAATTTGCTGCTAGGAATTCCGTAACAATCATTCATATTTAGGTTTATCTCCTATAAGACCAATAATTGTCAATGTGCTATAACTGTATAGCTGTCAGGGATGTTCTTTTTTGCCCTTACTTTTGGTAAATGTGGCTATGTTATCATTGATGTCGCTGACTGCGATGCTGACAGAGGTGGTGGCGGTGCCCCCTTGTTTAATTCCTCTCAGATCCTGGGCTTGAACCACAACCACATAGCTACTCTGGGTCTCACGGTCCAGGTTCTCATACTTGGTAGTGATAATCCCTGAAATGAAGAAAATTCATTTAGTCTTTGATTCATGACTCGTGCATCTTCAGAGACACGAACACAACAGTAAATGAATATGGGGTTATTAGGAAAGAATATTGAAAAGAGATGAAGATACAATGGACTTCATGACGTATGAGTTCAAATGAATGAACATCTCCTACCTGTTGTGCTTTCTATATTGAAGAAATCTCCCCCCTCTAATAATTTGTAAACAAGTTCTCCATTTGCAGTCGTTGGATCATCTGCATCAGTGGCAATGACTTCTATCACTTTAGTTCCTACACAGGGAAGAAATAAAGAGAAGTGATTTAGCAAAAGCATTCTTTAATATCCAGCATAATCATCCTTGTGTTTAGGATTTGACCTCCTGTACCTCTTTTGGATCTCTCTTTGATAGAAGCATTGAACGATTTAGTAAACACTGGATCGTTGTCATTGATGTCAGTAACCAGGATCACAAACTTTTCCTCTTTCTCCACCAACTTGTTGCTGGTATCAAGCAGCTTTGCCGTTAGATTGTATTTGCTTTTCACCTCTCGATCCAATCGTTCAGTGACAAAGATGTCTCCTTTTTCATCCACTTTGAAGATTGTGTTGGCACCTTCTCCTTCAATGACATAGTGTGTCCTGTCACCAGACTTAGTTGACTTTAACTACAAATAGAAAAACAGATGACAATGTTAAGATAAGACATTCTGATCTATCAGATATATCATTACTGTATATCCTCATTCAACTCTCTGGCTTTCCACCTGAGCCTCCAAGAGTACACCTACATGGTAAAACAACGACATACCTTTCCAAGATAGTATTGGATGTAGGTTGGCCTTTCCTCCTCCACATAAAGGTTGTTCCACAACCACTCTCTCTTGTGCCTGTGGAGAACTGGGCTGGTTTGGAGTGCTGGCCTCTGATCCATATGTTCAGCCATGGTTAGACTGAGGGTCAGAGCCAAGGCAAAGAGACCCATCCACAGCTCTGGTGCCGTCATCTGCCTCCATGCAGACTGTCTCATCATCTGAAGGAAGGGAGAAGCAGAGAATTAAATTCGGGCCATTGAGACCACTCACGCCTCAGGCAACACTACTGGCTCAAAAAGTATTTGTCTTCTTTCAATTGCTTAGCTATTACTTCAGGTGCGTTTAATTAAGCTTGACTGGCATGCCCAATGGGCAGGGTTGGCACTTTTGGGAGTTTTCCACTAGAAAAGTTGAATGGACACTTTCTTTAATGGACACTTTCTTTGTGGCCAAGAGGATAGCTAAGCATTAAAGCAGTCCATCCCAGATAATATCCTTTATCTGGATTATTCCACTCTTATTGTTGCTAGCCTTTAGCAGTGGATATTAAGATGAGGGGGATTATGGTTCATAAATGTTCCCAAATAGCTTAATATCATATTCTAAAGTCCAAAAACTACTACAATCAAATTACTTTCATTACAACCCCATACAGCACAGATAAGAAAGTATCTTATATTCTCCACACTGACAATAGGCTTATCTTGGCCTTTGAGGTAATGAACTTGGCAGGTAAATATCTCATCACGTTTTGTTGTTCCATATCTTATTGAATCTTGTGTTCAGCTATATATCAGAACAGGTAATTTTTTTTGTTGGGCCACCCAAGTGTAGCTGTGCCACTAGAGATCCTGTGCCACTAGAGATTGTTGGGCCACCGCAGTGTAGCTGTGCCACTAGAGATTCTGGATTTGAGTCCAGGCTCTGTCGCAGCCGGCCGTGACCGGGAGACCCATGGGGCGGTGAGAAATTGGCCTAGCGTCGTCTGTTAGCCAAACAGTTTGGCTGGCAGGGATGCCCTTGTCCCATCTCGCACTAGCGACTCCTGTGGCTGGCCGAGCGCAGTGCACGCTGACAAGGTTGCTAGGTGTACGGTGTTTCCTCCGACACATTGGTGCAGCTGGCTTCCGAGTTAAGCGGGCATTGTGTCAAGAAGCAGTGCGGCTTGGTTGGGTTGTGTTTCGGAGGACGCACGGCTCTTGACCTTCACCTGTCCCAAGTCCGTACGGGAGTTGCAGCAATGAGACAAGACTGTATCTACCAATTGGATACCATGAAATTGGGGAGAAAAAGGGGTAAAAAAAAAAATATATATATACACTGCTCAAAAAAATAAAGGGAACACTTAAACAACACAATGTAACTCCAAGTCAATCACACTTCTGTGAAATCAAACTGTCCACTTAGGAAGCAACACTGATTGACAATACATTTCACATGCTGTTGTGCAAATGGAATAGACAACAGGTGGAAATTATAGGCAATTAGCAAGATACCCCCAATAAAGGAGTGGTTCTGCAGGTGGGGACCACAGACCACTTCTCAGTTCCTATGCTTTCTGGCTGATGTTTTGGTCACTTTTGAATGCTGGCGGTGCTTTCCCTCTAGTGGTAGCATGAGACAGAGTCTACAACCCACACAAGTGGCTCAGGTAGTGCAGCTCATCCAGGATGGCACATCAATGCGAGCTGTGGCAAGAAGGTTTGCTGTGTCTGTCAGCGTAGTCTCCAGAGCATGGAGGCGCTACCAGGAGACAGGCCAGTACATCATTAGACGTGGAGGAGGCCGTAGGAGGGCAACAACCCAGCAGCAGGACCGGTGACAGACGTGACAGAGTCTGGAGACGCCGTAGAGAACGTTCTGTTGCCTGCAACATCCTCCAGCATGACCGGTTTGGCGGTAGGTCAGTCATGGTGTGGGGTGGCATTTCTTTGGGGGGCCGCACAGCCCTCCATGTGCTCGCCAGAGGTAGCCTGACTGCCATTGGGTACCGAGATGAGATCCTCAGACCCCTTGTGAGACCATATGCTGGTGCGGTTGGCCCTGGGTTCCTCCTAATGCAAGACAATGCTAGACCTCATGTGGCTGGAGTGTGTCAGCAGTTCCTGCAAGAGGAAGGCATTGATGCTATGGACCGCCCGTTCCCCAGACCTGAATCCAATTGAGCACATCTGCGACATCATGTCTCGCTCCATCCACCAACGCCACGTTGCACCACAGACTGTCCAGGAGTTGGCGGATGCTTTAGTCCAGGTCTGGGAGGAGATCCCTCAGGAGACCATCCGCCACCTCATCAGGAGCATGCCCAGGCGTTGTAGGGAGGTCATACAGGCACGTGGAGGCCACACACACTACTGAGCCTCATTTTGACTTGTTTTAAGGACATTACATCAACGTTGGATCAGCCTGTAGTGTGGTTTTACACTTTAATTTTGAGTGTGACTCCAAATCCAGACCTCCATGGGTTGATAAATTTGATTTCCATTGATAATTTTTGTGTGATTTTGTTGTCAGCACATTCAACTATGTAAAGAAAAAAGTATTTAATACGAATATTTCATTCATTCAGATCTAGGATGTGTTATTTTAGTGTTCCCTTTATTTTTTTGAGCAGTGTATATATAAATAAATCAAAAAAATTGTTGGAAAACATTGACTCTGTGCTGTAACGTAAAGAGTCAACCAAACTTTCCTATATATGGTTGTCTTGTTACTCCTAATCGTATGTGTTAACTGTGCGTCATTCGATGTCCTTCCTGCCACGCCCTGAAGTTTATCCCCTAAAGGAGAGAACTTTTTAAAACTCCAGGCACTTTAGAGATAGACATCCTCAATCGTCACTGTTTGCAGCTGTCTTAGTAGTCATGGATGGCCCATTATGTCCAAAATTGCATTTTTTTAATATCTCCTTGTTCTGTTACTGGGTACTTACAGTGAGTCCTCCCAGTGAGGTCATGATGTCTGGCCTGTTATCAAGGAGCGGAAGTGTAAACACAATGCCTTTGGGAAATAACATTCCCATTTCTAATGAAGGGTCATCATTAAGCTAATGCTACTGTGGCCTCACACCCTTCCTGCAATTCAATTTCTGCCCCCGTCTTCTTCTTCTCCCTCTCTCTTTCTCCCCCTCTCTCTCAGTCTCTCTGGCTCTCTCTTTCTTTGACAATTTCTTGAGCAGTAGCGAGAGTTAAGGAGACAACAATGGGATTTTTATGTGTTAAATGAGTTGGTTTAGGTAGGATGCTATCGGACAATGGTAAAGTATTTCATTCAGGGCCTCAGCTATACCTAGGTCAAATGGATCAATCCCATTTTAACTCTTAAATGATGGGCAAACTTATATCCAGAATATCAGTTTCTTGTTCTCCTCAAAGCGAGTCCATTGACCTTTCATTTGAATGCCATTCAATGATAACTGTAAGTCAATTTCTCTGTCTGTGCCATTTTAAATGCTGTCTATGCAAATGTCAGATTTGATGACCATGTAGACATTTTTCTGAAGTTTTCAATAATGCAGCTAATCTTGTAGAAAAAAACAGGAATACGGTACTGTATTTTGAAATACGCTGTACATTATTCAGCTTGAATTCATCTTAGTAGGCTATGACTCACACAGTTCACAGGCTGGTATGCCTGAGACAATTGGTGTTCCAACCCCAAGTAGCACACAAAGCTATATGGAGTATCCATATCAATTCATCAGTTTATGGATATATTCATACAACCTGACTTGATGCACCTGAAATCTCTAATCATATACTGTACTGTAACATTAGTCGAAAAATAAGCAATATTTGGTACTATCAAGGCAAGCACTCAGCATACACATTATGTTGAGTTCTGTCTATCCAAGATCAACTATCAAGCAAGCCTCAATACTGTGATGATACTGTAGAATTAAGTGACGTACAATATGTGTGTGTGGGTGTGTGTGTTTGCCCACTGTAGATTAAAACAGCTTTAATCACAGAGCAGCTTCCAATAATCTGTCTGCCTACTCACTCCTCGAGGAAACTCCGTCTGTCACTGATGAGCCGTCTCCTCAGCCCTGCTTCACCCACCCAATATCACACTGGACTCACTGGCTCTCTCTGGCAGCACTTGTTCTCTGAGTCTGACAGAAAGTGTCTATCTATCACACCTCTTCTCTGAGCTCTTTCACCACAGTTATTTGACATTATATTTGCTATAAGGATTAGTTCAGCGTCGATAGATGTTATTTGACGAGTTGAACTGCTATCCTAGTGTTCGGCTGTATGTTCGGCTTCATTGTCATCATTTCAAGTCTCAACAATTAGTCCTGGAGCACCTGCATCTCGATCTATGTACAGTATCGAACAATTCAATGTTATTAACACTGTCATAAATCTGGTATAGGTAAATTAATACAATGCTATGTTTGCCTACTTTTGAAAGGAAAACGATATCTGAGGTTGAGTTACCTTACACTTACGTCATAGAATACAAGACTCAATACGTTGTACACTACTGTGTAACTCAAGATGCACAGATGGTTTCAGGATTTCTTTTGATTTATTTCTCCCTCATGGCTACAGAGTATTAGTGTAGCACACATCAACATAGTCAATCTGGTATCAAATTGTCTCGAGGGTTCAGCCTTACACTCGGGGTTAATGTTATCAAATCAGTCGCTGTTGTCCATTGTGGTAATAGATTATATCAGTTTGAGACGCAACAAGATACAACATACTGTATCGATGTGGTATTTAAATCATACATTTTATACGTATCCACACAAATTAGAAAATGTTATGTGTAACAAAAATTACAATAGAAACAAACCAATTCATACAGTATAAATGACTGGAATGACTTACCAGAGATGAATTATTTTCTGAACTCCTGCTTTTTAGCTCGTCCAATGCGTATAAGGCAGGTATAAGTCACAGGTAGATCCTGGGTGAAAGAGCATTAGTAATGTTAGCTGTTGGCTGTGGACCTGTCAGATTCTCTTCTCAGAGGACTAAGAACTTCCAGGCCAGCACAGTGGCCACAGAGATCAGCCCAGTTCCCCTGGTCACGTTTCCTGTTATAGTCCCTCTCCTCTCCTAATTGCAGCCTGAAGAGCAGAGCCTGGGCTGAGGGGGGAGAGGGAGGCATGCGATGCGTGTATCACAGCGCCGCACGTCGCTGCTGAAGTGACTGGAGGAGGCGGTGAGAGCACCAGCCACATGTTAAGAGGCAGGCAGACTGTGGCGCGTGGAGGGGCAGAGCGGTGTGAGAAACATTACATTTCTGCTCTCGCCTTCTTGATGAAAACACAAAAAGAAGGAGAGAAAGCAAAGAGATTCATTATTCATACCTATGGGACAAAGTTTATGATAAACAGGTTATAGACGTTAATCCCATGAGATTTCCCACATAGTGGTATTGCATTTTTCAGGGCTACGGCGGCGTATCTGCCTCTGAGATCTTGTCTAAGTCGGTAAGTGAGATGAGTGGGCTTTCTCCAGTACTCTCTCGCTTGTCCCTTGAGCATCATCTGTAATTTGGGGAATTGGACTGGAGCTGTACCCTGTAGAGCTGAAGGGAGGCAGTCAGTTTAGTGAGATTAGTCTTAAAGAGACAGAAAGCCTATTTGACAGAAGACCTAGGATGATACCTTAGGGGAGAGAGAGAGGCTATTTGACTTTTGTTTGTTTGTTTTCCTGCTTGGCAACCGTAACTCTTCTCAACGTTTTCGTGGATCAGACAGCAGACAGACAAGTAGCTCTAGAATGAAGTAGCCGTCCCTGCAGTTCGAGCAGCAAATCACCCTCCTGTCTCTCTCCGTGTCTCTTACTGTTCTATTCTTCTGTCGTTATTCACCTGCTTTGACCTCACTTTACATTTGAAATCATTATTTGATGGCTACTTGTAGGTTTTTCCTTCTGGTAATGGACTCTCAAAAGAAAGCAGCCATTATTATAATTATAGGGGTCTGTATTACAAGAAAATTACACCATCCTTTGTCACAGCAGGGGTCATGGTTCTAGCTGTAATTGGTAGGAGGGAGGGGATCTGCTTCTTCTGTAGATATATTCTGTATATAGCTGTGCACTTAAAGAGAGAGATATGATTTTATGCACATAGCTATTTAGCTGTTTAGATATTAGATATAGTCATGGGAATCTACAGGGTTCCAGGGGGGGACCGTGCTTAAGGCACAGCCTCTAGAATAAAAAGTTCAAAATGAATAAATTAAATCCCCCTAAATGCCATGCAGACCATAGACATAATTATATATATACATACTTCTCAGAGCAGTAGATATTTAATCATACATATTATAACTATGTTATGTGTTACTTTACATTGATCTGAACTGGCCTCTTGCATGTGACAGTGTGAGAGGTGTGACTGAGATATGCAGACCAGGGGATGATTCTTGGAAAGGGAGCTTGATTTTCCATGTAGCCTATGCAGAGACTCAGATACTCTTCATGTGTCTGGGAAATGTAATGAAAGTCTCTCTGTAGGACTCAGAGGACGCTCCGTGGAATGCAGCAGTGCTTTGACCTAATGATATTACTGGAAGCTCTTCTCATTTTCCATTTTGGCAGTAATTTCTGTTTCAAGTGGTCAGCTAGTGGTTGTGTCACACTGATGTCTTGACCATTGAGACAGTGTTTAACCCTGTCCAGTCCTTGGTGTGTGATCCTTGATGTTCATCACAGCCAGCGAAGGGGAGTCAATGCCTTGTGAAGTGTGCTCTTTAAAAATAGCAGGGTTCTTGTCATAGTTCATTTGCTTTGGGCAAGCAGTACGCTGTATAGCCCCTTAGAGAATGGGGGTGACGTACAGTTTACAAGAACTTATCTGACTGATCTCAATGCGAATGTGCCTGAGGTGTGCTGTGTGACTGAGATATGGGAAGGAACCAACTTTATAACCCCCCCCCCCCATCCCAAATCAAAACATATCCCCCCTCCCATCTCTAACACTATGCATTCTTCAACATTTTAAGCAGTGAACTGACACCCCACTAAATTATTTTGTGCTGCTTTTTGTAGAGGGTTCTTTTCTTTTCTCTCCCCGTGGTTTTACCTGACTCTGTGATTGCCCCCCACTTTCGTCACTTTTCAAGCTCCTCGGCTCGGTCAATCCAGCCAGCGAGAGGTTATTTCAATGACACCAACCTGATGCAGAGGGTTGTGCCCCTCTCACCTTCCAGGGCATACTGATGGTGCCTACAATGCACTCTAGATCTGGTGTTGGGGGTGGGGGGGGTGGGGGGGGAATCATGGTAAATTATGCAACATGTTGGAAGCGTTCCTCTTCACTGGTTAAGTATTCAAGTTGGAAAATGTTATGCTTCCAATACAGTCAGTGTTAATTCAGCTCAGCTAGACTGTGGTGGCTGAATGCTCACTCTAAATAAAGTGAAGTAAAAGATACAATCGAGTGGAAATAAGGAATTGGATACATTCAGTAAGGAATACAATGTACAGTGCCATGTTTTTAAACACTGAAAGTAATGACATCAAATGTCTAACTGTGTAAAATAAAAATGACATCTAGGTCATGTTACCTTGACAGTTCAACGGGTAACCACTTTAACGATGTAGTGCTGTAATAAAACATTTTATTTGACTGCTTTGACCAAGATATAATTCACAAATTCACTATATTTTGGTACAGTTTCTCTAAAACGAAAAACAAGCTTGCACTCCACTGTTAACACCAACAACAATCCAAATGCATATGACACTGGCTTGTTTTTTTATGATAGTGAGATGTGTGGAGTTGAAGAAACCTGAAGCGATGCTCTGAAAAAATGAAAGAGAAAGCCGCTTAGTTGTTTGAGAAAATAGACTTAGGCAACGCTTTCATGTTGCTTTCCTTAGACTCACATATTGAAACCATTAATTCCCAGAATATATTCCCTTCAGGTTTTTAGACTTGAGAGAGTTAAAATTGCCATAGCGTTTCATCATGGTGTTGCACTTTGCCCTTCATACCTTCTCTCAAAAACAAACTGCACAGGCAATGCATTATGGGTAACTACAAGAGAAAGCTCTTAATTTGCCAAAAATGCTGTAATTTTTCATTTACAGGACCAATAAAACCAACAGATATTATAATTGTCATATTTCAATTGATATTTTATTCCCAACATAGCTAATTGAAATCAGAAATCAGATGCAGAAATCATACATTATACGGAATGTGCCTTTAGGACTTTGTATCTACCCTTGATGAAGACTGAAGAACATGGCTGACGTTTTACATTCTCCCAACCAATTGTGCAATTTTGTATTTTTTTGCGTTTTGTTTAACTTTTTTTTTTACTTATTGTGTACATAATGTTGCTGCTACCGTCTCTTATGACCGAAAATAACTTCTGGACATCAGAAAAGTGATTACTCACCACGGACTGGAAGAAACTTTTTCCTTTAACGAGTCCGACGAGAAGGATATCCTTCTTTCACTGGAACAGGCCCAGATCCACGCCTTTTGCGTGAAGAAAAGACGCCGGAAAAGGGGACGCAGATCGGGGATCCTTCTGAGAAGCCGGAGGCGAGCGAGTAAACTCCCAATGCCTTCCATTCTCCTTGCTAACGTGTAATCGTTGAAAATAAAATTGATGACCTACTATTAAGATTATCCTACCAACGGGACATAATTTTAAAAAACATTTTATGTTTCACCGAGACGTGGCTGAACAAAGAAACGGACAATATAGAGCTGGCGGGATTTTCCATGCACCGGCAGAACAGAGACGCTACCTCTGGTAAGACGAGGGGTGGGGGGGTGTGTGATTTTGTCAATAACAGCTGGTGCGCGATGTCTAATATTAAAGAAGTCTCGAGGTATTGCTCGCCTGAGGTAGAGTACCTTATGATAAGTTGTCGACCACACTATCTACCAAGAGAGTTCTCATCTGTATTATTCATATCCGTCTATTTACCACCACAAAGCGAAGCTGGCACTAAGACCGCTCTCAACCAACTCTAAAAGGCCATAAGCAAAGAAGAAAACGCCCACCCAGAAGTGGCGCTCCTAGTGGCCGGGGACTTTAATGCAGGCAAACTTAAATCAGTTTTACCAAATTTTTACCAGCATGTCACATGTGCAACCAGGGGGGAAAAAATCCTAGACCACCTTTACTCCACACACAGAGATGCATACAAAGCTCTCCCCCGCCCTCCATTTGGCAAATCTGACCACAATTCTATCCTCCTGATTCCTGCTGACAAGCAAAAACTAAAGCAGGAAGTACCAGTGACTCGCTCAATACGGAAGTGGTCAGATGACGCGGATGCTACACTACAGGACTGTTTTGCTAGCACAGACTGGAATATGTTCCGAATTCATCTAATGTCATTGAGGAATACACCACTTCAGTCATCGGCTTCATCAAAAAGTGCATCGATGATGTTCCCACAGTGACTGTACGTACATATCCCAACCAGAAGCCATGGATTACAGGCAAAATCCGCATCGAGCTAAAGGCTAGAGCTGCCGCTTTCAAGGAGCGGGAGACTAATCCAGACGCTTATAAGAAATCCCGCTATGCCCTCAGACGAACCATCAAACAAGCAAAGCGTCAATACAGGACTAAGATTGAATCCTACTACAACGGCTCTGACGCTCATCGGATGTGGCAGGGCTTGAAAACTATTACAGGCTACAAAGGGGGGAAACCCAGACGCGAGCTGCCCAGTGACACGAGCCTACCAGACGAGCGAAATGCCTTTTATGCTCGCTTCGAGGCAGAGCAACACTGAAGCATGCACAAGAGCACCAGCTGTTCTGGATGACTGTGTGATAACGCTCTCGGTAGCCGATGTGAACAAAACCTTTAAACAGGTCAACATTCACAAAGCTGCTAGGCCAGATGGATTACCAGAATGTGTACTCAAAGCATGCGCGGACCAACTGTCAAGTGTTTTCACTGACATTTTCAACCTCTCCCTGACCGAGTCTGTAATACCTACATGTTTCAAGCAGACCACCATAGTCCCTGTGCCCAAGGAAGCAAAGGTAACCTGCCTAAATGATTACCGCCTCGTGGCTCACACACCCATGTAGCCATGAAGTGCTTTGAAAGGCTGGTCATGGCTCACATCAACAGCATCCTCACGGACACCCTAGACCCACTCCAATTTGCATACCGCCCCAACAGATCCACAGATGACGCAATCTAAATTGCACTCCACACTGCATTTTCTCACCTGGACAAAAGGAACACCTATGCGAGAATGCTGTTCATCGACTACAGCTCAACGTTAAACACCATAGTGCCCACGAAGCTCATCACTAAGCTAAGGACTCTGGGACTAAACATCTCCCTCTGCAACTGGATCCTGGACTTCCTGATGGGCCGCCCCAAGGTGGTAAGAGTAGGCAACAACACGTCTGCCATGCTGATCCTTAACACTGGTGCCCCTCAGGGGTGTGTACTTAGTCCCCTTCTGTATTCCCTGTTCACCCACGACTGCGTGGCCGAACACGACTCCAACAGCATCATTAAGTTTGCTGACGACACAACAGTGGTTGGCCTGATCACCGACGATGAGACGGCCTATAGGGAGGAGGTCAGAGAACTGACAGTGTGGTGCCAGGACAACAACCTCTCCCTCAATGTGAGCAAGACAAAGGAGCTGATCATGGACTACAGGAAAAGGCGGGCCGAACAGGCCCCCATGAAGAATCGACGGGGCTGCAGTGGAACGGGTCGAGAGTTTCAAGTTCCTTGGTGTCCACATCACCAACGAACTATCATGGTCCAAACATACCAAGACAGTCGTGAAGAGGGCACGACAAAACCTTTTTTCCCCTCAGGAGACTGAAAAGATTTGGCATGGGTCCTCAGATCCTCAAAAGGTTCTACAGCTGCACCATCGAGAGCATCCTGACCGGTTGCATCACCGCCTGGTATGGCAACTGCTCGGCATCTGACCGTAAGGCGCTACAGAGGGTAGTGCAAATGGCCCAGTACATCACTGGGGCCAAGCTTCCTGCCATCCAGGATATATAATCGGTGGTGTTAGAAGAAAGCCCATAAAATTGTCAGAGACTCCAGTCACCCAAGTTATAGACTGTTTTCTCTGCTACCGAACGGCAAGCGGTACCGGAGCGAGTCTAGGACCAAAAGGCTCCTTAACAGCTTCTACCCCCAAGCCATTCGACTGCTGAACAATTCATAAAATTGCCACCGGACAATTTACATTGACCCCCCCTATGCGTAGTCACTTCGCCCCCACCTACATGTACAGATTACCTCAACTAGCCTGTAGCCCTGCACACTGACTCGTTACCGGTGACACCTGTATATAGCCTCGTTATTTTTATTGTGTTACTTTTTATTATAACTTTTTATTTTAGCCTACTTGGTAAATATTTTCTTCTTCTTGAACTGCGCTGTTTGTTAAGGGCTTGTAAGTAAGCATTTCACGGTAAAGTCTATACTTGTTGTATGCGGCGCATGTGGCAAATAAAGTTAGATTTGATTTGAATAGTCAGTATAGAATATTTGGGGTAGTTAGTCACACATCTGCCTTTAACTCATGACGTCCAAACTCCCATGATGCATACTGTAGGTCCGTACTGTATAATGTATGCCCTGACTCACTTCCCTGTCCTCACATCAGCTACACTACAAATACTTTTCGTTGTCTTATTACACATTTTGAAAATCAGTAGTTCTGGTAATCTCGTCTGCTCAGTCCTAATCAAGGAGTTCCAGCCCTCACAGTCCTTTCCGTAGTGTCAAGCCTCGGCTTCCTCCCAAACTAATCGGGAGCTCATGTTCTGTGTTTAAACCTTCTCAAAACGGCCGCAACGGGGAGCGGTTTATCTGCTCTCTACGTTTAATCAGGGAGCAGATTTGCACTCTTGCAGTTGATTTCTACAACATAACCTCTCTGGCCAATGCGCTGGGCAGCCCACAAAGCCGGCCTTTTAATTTCTGATTGGGAAAAGGAACAAAGATGCAACATAATTCTTAGCTTTTCAGCGTAGGCTATGTCCGTCTGTTGTGGGAAGTGGTTTGCTTTAAAGTATATGCATTTTGCTCGTTTGCTGTCTAATTGCACACTGATGCGTACACTCAGGCACGCACACACATGCACCCTCACACAGACTCAGTCACAGACAAATGCAGACAAAAACACGTAAGCTAAAATGTATCCATCATAGACAAACACAGACTGACACATACTGTGTCACAATCTCTCTGTCACTGGCATAATTGCCTCTGTATCGGGAACAAAAGTTCTCAGCTGGCCAGCTGTGTGCCATCCAAGGGATTTCCATTTTCTCAACAAGGAAGATCAAGGTTAAAGGTTCTAAGGGGGGATGTAGCTACTGTTTCAATAGGAGGAAGTGGGATTGACCTAGCACAACAACAACATTCCTCCACTGCTGGTCAAAAGTTACCTCTACATTACAATCTGTTTGAATCCTCTTGTCCGATACCAAAGTCTCCCACATGTACCTATTTTTATTATTACCTGGCAAAATGAAGTGGCTTGGCAGTTAATTAATCAGACATTTCAAAATCAGATTATCACCTCTCCAATCTTGTTCATATCCAATTAAAATATTCAATAGTACAAGTTATTTCCATAGAGTTCCTTAATAACAGGTTGTTGACAATGTTATTTTGTTTGATTCCATCTGCTCTGAAATGGCTTGTAAAATTGAAATGATGGTCACTCATGCAAGGATGATATGACAAGCAATGGGATTATCAGACTATTAAAGAAGATTGAATCAATATCGAAAGGGTCGCTACCGTTTGTTTTCTTCAGCTTTAAAACCCAATTTAGTGGCCTAGTCATCCAATACACAGAGTAAAGAGGACTCCATCTGGAAGGGAAGAGTGAGAGGGGGGTTACCCTCAATCTTCCTCACACATACTGACACACAAATCCCTGGCCCCCGCTCACAGCAGTGATACACATTATTTTAAGTCAGCTCATCTCAATATCTACAAGCTTCATTGCACTGCTCTTCTACCTCTACATATTATTATCCTGTAGCTTACTGTAGCCAACACAGGGTAGCCTCTGAACCTCAACAATATAAAGGCTAAACTGAGGCTGAAAATGGCAGTATTTGATAGTACAAAGTATTTTCTTTGATTTCAAATAAAACACTTCAGTCAAGTCCGATTCACTTTGCTATAAGCTTTTTATAAATGAAATGGAAACGTTAGGTTTGGAGAGCTCTTTGATCCTATAGCTACACAACAGCAGCTGGCATATCTGGCGTGTTCAGGGGAGTAATTTGACCAGGATGGATTCCCTTGTTGTTGATAGAAGGTTGGGATCATCCACGGTATCCGTAGAAAATACTTTTAAGCCTGTTATTAGAGTGGACATCCAAAGACTGATAACGGGAAAATGATTTGTGTCAGATTTTGATCCACTTTAGCATTGTAGCCTACATTTTCTTACCAATATTGCCAGGAAAAATAAAACGTTTTGGACCCAGGTAATTGAAGAGGAAATGTGTGCCTCTTAAGTGGATTTTTAGATGTATGGATTTAGAAGCTGTAGTGCTTTGCCCAGCCCTAAACCAAAGCCACACTTTAACCCTTTCTACATTTGACTCAAGGCAAAGGGCTAGTGTTTTTGTTTATTATATGCCACACGAGACGCCACAATAGAGAGAAAACACAAACAGAAACATCACGAGAGCTGATATTTCTGTGAATGTCCCCGAAAGCTTGGGGAATTAAAGGTTGAGCTGGCTGTTAATGACTTATCAGACACAGTCATGGACAGAGGCAGGATACCCAAGCCCTTTGTCAGTAGCCGCAGGCCACAGTCTTAATTGAAGCATGATTCATAAATAAACCAAACTCCTACTGATTGTGGATTATCTCTATAAATATACCTAATTAATCCTGCATATGAATGTCATTATTTTCCTAATTCTAGACATTGAAAGCTCTTGCCTCCCATTGGTTTCTGCCTGAGAGAGGGAGTTGTTTTAACTTGAGTAATTGCTTTCGAACACAGTGGATTTTTAATGGCACAATAAGACTTCTTTTGCATCCACAAAGATGCCGTGCTGATAGCAAAGCTCATTGATAGAAAGTAATCAAATGGTTCTGCCTAGGAGTTAAAAGCTATTTGAGAGGATAATGAATCATTTTTGTTTGTCCCTCTCAGGGTTGGTAGCAGATTACCCTCAGAGAGAGAGACATAGGGGGAGGGGAGGGAGATAAATACAGAGCGAGAGAAAGAAAGAAAGAGCGAATGGCACTCCATTCCAATTTACCCACTCACCATGAAGTTACAGCCATGCAAAACACAAACTCATGCATAATGAATGCCAAACATAAGAATAAAATTAAACCCGCTCGCTCTGCCTCATTGTGTCCCCAATTTCAGGCATAAAATTGGGTCTGAGAAACTGAGCTCGAGGAAGAGTGTCGGAAGCACATCATTAACTTAACACACTTATCAATTAAAATATGGAACAAAAACAGTAAACGATTATTACAAATTACCTGGTATATATCAGTCTGACTGTGGTAGAAATTACCTCCTTCTCCTCCTGTGGACTGGAGTTGTGTGGCTTGCTCAAAGAAAGGGCTTTTCTTTTTAGGGGCTGGAATTAATAGTCTTATTAATGGGTGCTAATCAGTAAAAATAGCAATTGGGTACTGTTTAGTCTACCATACATAGTACATGTATATATGCTCCACATATTCATCAAGCGTGAAGGGCCCCTGGCTCCCTGGTGAATACGTGGTTGGATTTCGGAGGCCACAGTAGACCTGAGGTTACATCTTCTAGCCTTCTCAATGCTTTGAGGTCATTAGGAGTGAAACAGAAACAGGAAATTAAAGATGCCTTGTTGCACACCTCGGAATATGATGCTGGTTCATTGACCCGTTGCTCGTTTATGAAAGGGAACCATTGTTGAGTGAATAGGTGTTCAGTACAGTATCCCAAGACTAAATGGGAGTCAGTAGAGGCTTAGAGGAATAGCGTGATATACAGTGCCTTCTGAAAGTATTCATAACCATTTACTTATTCCACATTTTGCTGTTGAACAGCCTGAATTCAAAATGGATACAATAAAAAAAAAATCTCACTCATATACACACAATACCCCATAATGACAAAGTGAAAACATGTTTTTAGACATTTTTGTAAATGTATTTAAAATTAAATACAGAAATTGCTAATTTACATAAGTATTCACACCCCTGAGTCAATACTTCATAGAAGCACATTTGGCAGTGATTACAGCTGGGAGTCTTTCTGGGTAAGTCTTTAAGAACTTTCCAACATTTGCCCATTATTCTTTTAAAAAAATCTTCAAGCTCTGTCAAATTGGTTGTTGATCATTGCTAGACACCCATTTTCAGGTCTTGCCATAGATTTTCAAGTAGATTTAAGTCAAAACTGTAACTCGGCCACTCAGGAACATTTACTTTCTTCTTGGTAAGCAACTCCAGTGTATATTATAGCTTTGTGTTTTAGGTTATTGTCCTGCTGAAAGGTGAATTCATCTTCCAGTGTCTGGTGGAAAGCAGACTGAACCAGGTTTTCCTCTAGGATTTTGCCTGTGCTTTACTCCATTCCATTTTTTTTAAATCCTGAAATACTCCCCAGACCTTAAAAAACTGTAACTGTTTTTAAAGTCAACATTGGCCTCATGGTGAAATCTCTGAGCGGTTTCGTTCCTCTCTGACAACTGAGTTAGGAAGGACAACTGCATATTTGTAGTGACTGGGTGTATTGAAACACCATCCAAAGTGTAATTAATAACTTCCCCATGCTCAAAGGGATATTCAGTGTGTGCTTATTTTTTCTTTACCCCATTTACCAATGAAACCGCCCTGGTCTTTGTGGTTGAATCTGTGTTTGAAATGTACTGCTCGACTGAGGGACCTTACAGATAATTATATTTGTAGGGTACAGAGATGAGGTAGTCATTAAACATGACTACTGCACATAGAGTGAGTCCATGCAACTTATTATGTGACTTGTTAAGCACATTTTTAGTCCTGAACGTATTTAGGCTTTCCATAACAAAGAGGTTGAATACTTATTGACTCAAGATTTTTCATTAATTTGTCAAAATTAAGAAAGAAAAAAATCCACTTTGACATTATTTAGTATTGTGTGTAGGCCAGTGACAAACACATCTCAATTTAATCAATTTTAAATTCAGGCTGTAACACAACCAAATGTGGAAAAAGTCAAGGGGTGTGAATACTTTCTGAAGGCACTGTAGGTATTATGATGTTATGACGTGATGTTTTCCTCTAATCGGAATACGTCTTTCATTAGCACTACCTCTTTTCCATTCCTTCCCTCATATCAACAACAGTATCGACAATAGAAATGAAAAATCCAAACGACTACAAACCCATGCAGGTCATGCAAAGTGGAAGATTATCATGAGATATTTAATCCCTTTATCTTTTCTCATCTCTTGATTGCTTGGCTAAAGCCACTTCTCCCCACAATTTCCAGTCTCCACACCTTCCGACCTGTTTATCGCTTTTATTCCAGATTAAATTGGGCCTCAATCCCATTGAGGGGATCTGATTAAACCGCTGCATAGAGTGTCTGTCTAGTCTAGGTGATTCTCTTTGTTCCATCATCCCACCCTTCTAACATTACAAGAAGGAAACAATACCCCTTGTTCTTGCACACATGAAAATAAATTCAATAGCACACTGAAAAAGGAAGAATGAAAAAAGACATGGGAGGGAGTGGGGAAGTTAGTTACTTCCTTTTAAAATAACCAAGGTTACTTTGCGAGCTGTCCATCATGTCTTTGTGAAATACAGTAGGCCTCTTTTAAGTGTGTGCCCATATTTAAAGGAGTATAATTGTTGGACCCCTATGGTTGTTACTAATCTCTGCTTGGCATGATTCTCAACATGAATCAATTCAGTTTACAATCCCACACCATTAGCTGTGTTCTTTTTAACAAGATGCAGAAATACCAGAGCCTAAGACTCAGTTTATTGTACTGTAGAGAGGGTGATAAACAAATGACTACTTCAGACATATGTGTTATTATGAGATTATGCACTGGAATTCTACAAAGCCCGCAGTCGCCATCTTGTGGATTTATTTTCCATTACAGCATCTTTAATGTGTTGCAGTTATTTTATCTATGGCAGTCCTGCTTACAGCAGGGATAGTGTTGAGACATTTAACCATTTGATTTTCACTGTAAATAATCAGAGGATCCTTGGATGAAGACATTGATTACTATTTAAGTATCTGATACGCCTTCATCAGCGGCTTTCTTCTGACTCTGGGTCCCTGTCTGCACATTCCCAGCCCCTGTTGGAGCGTCTCCAAAATGGCCCTGGCTGTTTTATTTGAAGAGGCTGAGTGCCGGGCTGTATAATTATCACTGATGTGTTTGCTTGTCATGGAGTGGCACGCTGGGAAATTGGACGGAATTCAGGGACAGTTAGCCAGATTGTTCCTGAGAGAGTCCAGGACGGGTTTAGCCGGTTGTTGCACCACAAATGAATGTGTGATCTGCAATGGTTAGGAGTTCTGACTGCACAACATATAAATTAGAATTTAATGGTTATGAATGGTCTGCATGAAATGCTCTCACTGTACTGCTCTCATTGTGCTAGAAGATACAGTGTAATTGTGGCGGCAGGTAGCCTAGTGGTTAGAGCGTTGGACTAATAACCGAAAGGTTGCATAGATCGAATCCCCGAGCTGACAAGGTGAAAATCTGTCATTCTGCCCCTGAACAAGGCAGTTAACCCACTGATCCTAGGCCATCATTGAAAATAAGACTTTGTTCTTTTAACTGATGTGCCTAGTTTCAAAAATGATTCAGGAACAGAACATTCCATCTTGCTCTTTCTGATGAATGAATGGAATTTTGAGTGCTTATGGTTTCCATTTAAGTAATAATGCTTCGAGGGCATTATCTCTTTTATACAACGGGTTACCAACATATTAAAATAATGATTGATAAATGTTCATATTTTTATTTTATTTTATTAAGATATAAGATATAGTTGCTAAACACAAGATATAGTTGCTATCCAAGCTGTCTGGTCGTTCGTTCTATCGGTTTGGTTGCCAGACACGTGACCCAGTTGTTCGTTCTAAATGTTCCATTGTCATACTGGCTGACGATGTTCTTATCCCTTGCTTGCTAGCTAACCAACTATGGCTAATTTACAGTCAGCCAAACAGTGCAGACAGAATAACAGCAAAGTAGCTGCATTTGTGTTTGTTTAAGCTGTTTTGTAGTGATATTTATTTGGATACATCCATAACAATGAGCTAATGATGTGCGATTTCTCCTGGCATAGAAGATGTGCTCTTTTGTCAGGACACTGTTGTTCAGTAGAGTTTACCAACAACAAAGCTAACACAATCACTTCAAACTGAAGCTGGAAAAACTGCAAACTAGCTACACTTTTTTTCATTTGACCTGTTTTCTATTGACATTACTTTGTATATACAGTGGGGAGAACAAGTATTTGATACACTGACGATTTTGCAGGTTTTCCTACTTACAAAGCATGTAGAGGTCTGTCATTTTTATCATAGGTACACTTCAACTGTGAGAGACGGAATCTAAAACAAAAATCCAGAAAATCACATTGTATGATTTTTAAGTAATTAATTTGCATTTTATTGCATGACATAAGTATTTGATACATCAGAAAAGCAGAACATAATATTTGGTACAGAACCCTTTGTTTGCAATTACAGAGATCATACGTTTCCTGTAGTTCTTGACCAGGTTTGCACACACTGCAGCAGGGATTTTGGCCCACTCCTCCATACAGACCTTCTCCGGATCCTTCAGGTTTCGGGGCTGTCGCTGGGTAATACGGACTTTCAGCTCCCTCCAAAGATTTTCTATTGGGTTCAGGTCTGGAGACTGGCTAGGCCACTCCAGGACCTTGAGATGCTTCTTACGGAGCTACTCCTTAGTTGCCCTGGCTGTGTGTTTCGGGTCGTTGTCATGCTGGAAGACCCAGCCACGACCCATCTTCAATGCTCTTACTGAGGGAAGGAGGTTGTTGGCCAAGATCTCGCGATACATGGCCCCATCCATCCTCCCCTCAATACGGTGCAGTCGTCCTGTCCCCTTTGCAGAAAAGCTTCCCCAAAGAATGATGTTTCCACATCCATGCTTCACGGTTGGGATGGTGTTCTTGGGGTTGTACTCATCCTTCTTCTTCCTCCAAACACGGCGAGTGGAGTTTAGACCAAAAAGCTCTATTTTTGTCTCATCAGACCACATGACCTTCTCCCATTCCTCCTCTGGATCATCCAGATGGTCATTGGCAAACTTCAGACGGGACTGGACATGCGCTGGCTTGAGCAGGGGGACCTTGCGTGCGCTGCAGGATTTTAATCCATGACTGCGTAGTGTGTTACTAATGGTTTTCTTTGAGACTGTGGTCCCAGCTCTCTTCAGGTCATTGACCAGGTCCTGCCGTGTATTTCTGGGCTGATCCCTCACCTTCCTCATGATCATTGATGCCCCACGAGGTGAGATCTTGCATGGAGCCCCAGACCGAGGGTGATTGACCGTCATCTTGAACTTCTTCCATTTTCTAATAATTGCGCCAACAGTTGTTGCCTTCTCACCAAGCTGCTTGCCTATTGTCCTGTAGCCCATCCCAGCCTTGTGCAGGTCTACAATTTTATCCCTGATGTCCTTACACAGCTCTCTGGTCTTGACCATTGTGGAGAGGTTGGAGTCTGTTTGATTGAGTGTGTGGACAGGTGTCTTTTATACAGGTAACGAGTTCAAACAGGTGCAGTTAATACAGGTAATGAGTGGAGAACAGGAGGGCTTCTTAAAGAAAAACTAACAGGTCTGTGAGAGCCGGAATTCTTACTGGTTGGTAGGTGATCAAATACTTATGTCATGCAATAAAATGCAAATTAATTACTTTAAAATCATACAATGTGATTTTCTGGATTTTTGTTTTAGATTCCGTCTTTCACATTTGAAGTGTACCTATGATAAAAATGACAGACCTCTACATGCTTTGTAAGTAGGAAAACCTGCAAAATCGTCAGTGTATCAAATACTTGTTCTCCCCACTGTATATCCATAAAAATGATGCCAGCTAATTCATGATTTCGACTGGCTGAGAAAAGCTGCCTGCCTGTCTGTCTCATCCCGACTATGGGACAGCTTGAGATCGAATTTCACTTTTGAAACAATGTTGCAAATGTCGGAGAGACAGACAGCAAGGTTTCTACAAATCTCCGCTGTTGAAAATCAAATCATAGTCTAAAAGAAATGGGAGATAGTGTCTAGATGCTTTTTATAGTGGAGATCAAGTTTATACATTGCCTGGCTGGGCTGATGAGACAGTGGATTGCACAGTGAGATGGAACAGAGTAAATAGGCATTTCAACATATTAAACTTTAGGCGGTGGTAACTTGTGGAATAGACACCGGCTGGAATGCGGTTTTAACCATTCACCATGCAGGATTAGACCCACCCGTTATATATAATGAATGATTATTCTTAGGCTAGCTAGGCTACTGGCACGGGAGATCGCATTTGTAAAATTATACATGGTTGCACAGGTTGTAGAGGCAGACTCATAGGTTTATACAAACCTCAACTGTTGCAAACCAGATAGTAGCATGGAAAAAATTATGTGTAGACACTTTTTCCCAATGGAGATGGAGTTTATGAATTTCCTACCTGTGCTGCAGGACAGTTGAATTATGAGATTATAACATCATGGAATTTTTTTATATGATGTATTTTTTTAAATTTTTACCCCATTTTTCTCCCCAATTACAATCTTGTTTCATCATTGCAACTCCCCAATAGGGTCGGAAGAGAAGGTCGAGTCTTGTGTCCTCTGAAACATGACCCACCAAACCATGCTTATTAACGCCGGCCCCCGTAACCCGGAAGCCAGCTGCACCAATGTGTCAGAGGAAACACCATTCAACTGACAACCGAAGTCAACCTGCAGGCACCTGACCCACCACAAGGAGCCATTAGAGCACCAAGTAAAGCTCCCCCGGCCAAACCCTCCCTTATCCCGGATGACGCTGGGCCAATTGTGCACCGCCTTACGGGACTCCCGGTCACAACGCAGCCTGGGATCAAACCTGGGATCAAACCCAGGTCTGTAGTGACACCTCAAACGCTGCAATGCAGTGCCTTAGACCGCTGCGCCACTCGGGAGGCCAACATCATGGTATTTTGCATATCAACTAATCAGCATCCAGGATCTAAACAACCTGTTTTATAAAACACGATAGAACTCAACTCTATGTGAGGGTTATTCACAAATAATGTTTTAATTGTCACAAATCATGCATTTATATTTCCTTGGCTTGTGAAAAGTGTTGCAGACATACTATTATTATTTGCACCTCCAGTATAAAGGACTTAACTCTCCTGAGCTCCAAAAGGTTGGCCCCGTCTGGCAGCTCATGCTCCCTCTCCTGAAAGCTACCGGCAAAGGCATCACTCCGTGGTTTGCTGGTGTAGTGGGCTATAGTTGGCCCCTACAGCTGGGGGCATCATTGTTGTGCTGCCATAATCCTTTTAAACTTCACACAACTTCCAGAGAGAGAGAGAGGAGGACTTCTGATCCAGTCAGGAGGGAGAAGGCCGACTAAAACACAAACACACACTCACTTACCAACATGAGGTGGGCTTACCACTACAGACGGCAGCAGGGAAGAGGGGAGATAAAGTGGACGGTCTTCAAGCAGGATCTACTCTTCCAAGTCAAAGAATACAACCTGTTTGAACATGGCAGAGTTAAAGAGAGGGCCAAGTCCGGCTCGTTCAGAAGAGATATGGGTCAGCATTTGCTTGAGATGAAAAGATACGTGCTGCCAAATGATTGCAATGAAACGAAGGCAGCGTTCGATGACATCATAGCAAAACAGAAGGCCCATTTGTGGCTTAATGCACAGCTTGTGAATCATTTGTTGTGAACATGCACCATATTAATTCTCCAGGACATAATAGGCAGGATAAAAGATGTTCCCTCAGATGCTAAATCCTGGCATTTAGCAATATATCACATTTTTTATTGTTGGTCAAGAGAAAAATATTTACCCAGATACAATTCAGGCTAACTGCATTTTATGGAGGCAGCTGATCCCACCATTCTAATGCAATAAAATGTATATTTTAATCCCTATAAATCCAGATCATTGGATTTGCTGACATGTCAGTCATAACTACAGGATTTACTGACATAAGAAGTATCTTGCAGCAGGGTTTCTGCTCATCTTTCAAACTTCAGGGATATAAATCTGCACACAGGCCTAGAATAAAGTTGACAAACACTGACAGTAGCTATGTTACTACAATGATCTACTCGCTGGTAATACAAAGCCTATCATGCGGCCTATTTAAAAGTGATAGCATATTTAATTGAGCACTAAAAATAACTCCTAGGCAAAGAGGCAGCAATTTACCATCATTTATCCTTTTTGTTTTTCTGGGCTCTCATAAGGAATGCTGTTCTATCTGTCCATCAACAACCACACGGATATTGGACTAGCCTATTGCTCAGAACAGTTGGAGTCCTGCCTGAAAAGCTTGTCATTTGGACAGAGAAAAATAGATAAACAACAACCGGAGACATGTAGTTATAGTACAGACTTCAGGCTTCGAAACGTCAGCCGAGTTTCTGTCAAGCAATGCCCAGAATTTGTCAGGTCTGTTTTGGCAACTGTAAAACAAATGAACTCTTTTGTTGGAGACAACAGAACATGATACATCAATTTCAGTTCAATTGTATGTGTAGTAAGTCATATTCATACAAAAGCATCTAACAGCAGTCTGTTCTGCAGTCTGGAGAACACAATGGCAAACAATTGCAATTGGCAGAACAAAACACAACCAACGTAGTTTAATTGTGTTTTAATCAAAGCAGAAGTAGAATAAAACATCCACGTCAAAGTGGATTCAAGGTTTACTAAATGATGCCATTGAAATGTTGAAGATGATTAGAAAGACACCTTGTCACTTTCAGATATCTTCTTCTGTAGCGAAGCGTAGATTATTATGACTAGCCACAGTATGCATAGGGTTTGGCTACAGATGATGGCAAATCAACATATATTACAACTGCTAGCTTATTAACACCCACCTTTTTGTATACTGTATATTGCATTAACAGTGTCTAGAGAGAATGAGGTACAACATATCATTTGCGTATGGGTATGAGAGCTATGGGATGTAAGCTGCTGGGTACTTTGAGTGAGAACTCAGTTCCATTGCAGGAGGGAGAGAGCTCTCACTGCTCTGTAGTGTAGCTGTTGTTTGGCATGGAAGCAAACTGTTCTCAATAAACAGGCGGAACATTTAATCCAGTCGGCCTTAACAGTGAGACTCCCTTCACACACACTGCACACCCTGGCTGCGTGGCGCAGCGATGCTGGGAGGGCCCCGGCTCCGGCCCCCCCCATTCCTTGGTTTCACACCTTCAGATAAGGTGTGATGGAGATGCAAAGCTGGCTATCATAATTGCATATTAGCAAGCTTAGGCTTCCACCTCCCAGAGGGGTTGTTAATTCATCGCTACCAATTTACATTTCTGCCACTTTCTAATAACACTAATGAAAGAACTTTCCTCAGCAACAGGAACGCCCCCAGTGCCTTTGGTAAGGGCTCAAGGTGCATTAAACACACAAGAAATGCACAGAAAAACAGGAGCAAATCTCCCGACAGTGTTTGCCATATGTCACCAAGGTCCTAATTAGTGAGAGTTTTGTATTTTCAGCGGAGAAAAACACAACTGTCTGAGTTTAGAGAACAGCAATGTTTCTCAGTGGGATACATTTCAAGCGAATAATAAGCAGAATGAAAAAATCTTGTGTTTCAAAGCACTTGAAGAGACTATTAATGAAGCAGCCATTGTGTGTGTGATTTTACTGCTGGCTTATTAGATGTGCAAATGATGTGCTGATGGCTCTTTAATCTGGGGAACTAGACGATGCAGTGTTCTCAGTGGGAGCTGGTGTACTGGGTTTAACTCTTCACCTACTGTCACTGATTCCCTGCAAAACTATTCAGAAGACAGGAAGCTCACTTTGACTTGTCCATGTTTAAGTTCTGTAAATACATTTAGTGATAAAGCTGCGTAAGAGGATCTGTTTTGTTAACAGATACATCAGTAGATTGAACTTGTTATAAGACAGGCTCCTGTCATACAGTCCTCTTGTACAACTATTTCATCCGTGCAGCGAGGTGTTTAGAGTGGCATTGGTGCAGTTAAGGAGCACTGCCCGCCTTCTCCATTCTCTATGCAAGAACTGTGTGGTTTTCTGCTCTTCCGTCTCTGAAAGCTGAATTGTGCTTTGCTTGCATGGCTGGTCTTTGCCACCAGCCTTTCATTCCACTCAAAAGTACAAGGCAATAAGAGGGAGGCAGAAGGCAAGAGGTGACAAGTCCACTGCAGAGCCCAGAGAGTCATTTTGGATCGAGTGGCACTCGGGCACCTCAAGACAGTCCTCAGGTTAAAGAAAAAATATGAAAAAATCATTAGCTCCAGTCCTGAGTTGTCATTTCCACAAAAAACTGTGGAGACTTGCTCCTAGCGCTCGTCTCATTGGAGGGCAAAGCAGGGTAAACTAATTGTCCCTGGAGCTGCCTCCCACCATCATAGAGAAAAATGAAATCCAGAGGCTGTCCAGTCCACCAGCGATTTAGACGCTTGGGCCATTGATTTGATCCTTTAATAATAATTGGAATTTGTGAAGCACAGCAGGAAAGGCCAGACGGGAGAAACAAAAAGATCAAAACAAACCCGAAGCTCTGTGGTTTAGACGCCATAAGTGGTCCCAAACAAACTGTCCTCCATCACTACAAACAGAAAGTGGTTGGCCACAATCTGTCCATTCTGTTCCTTTTTGTGCTCAGCAGGCCATCAGAAAGGAGGCTGTCTCGACAGGTTTATTAATGTAGCCTGTCATCTGTGCATGACTGAAATACAACATTTGCACAATGTTGCAGAAACTAAGTGGGCTCTCAAACATAATTTGTTGCACTCTTTCCATGGCCGCGGGAAGATGTTTTGGGGTAGGGTTGCTAAATGTTTTTGTCACTAATTAGGTGAAATTATTTATTATTCTTAAAAATATATATTATTTATTTGCGACACTCTTTGCATGGCTGCGGGACTTTTTTTGGGATGTGGGGGTGGTGAATGTTTTTGTCACTAATTTGGTGAAATAGTAAATTTTTCTTTATATATATATACAGTATATATATATATATACAGTTGAAGTCGTAAGTTTACATACACCTTAGCCAAATACATTTAAACTCAGTTTTTCACAATTCCTGACATTTAATCCTAGTAAAAATTCCCTGTCTTAGGTCAGTTAGGATCACCACTTTATTTTAAGAATGTGAAATGTCAGAATAATAGTAGA